>NC_060064.1:15707117-16309514 GCF_020283565.1 Trifolium pratense | reverse complement strand
TTTTTTTGGTGTATATATATAGACTTATTTTCTCCTACCTTTTGGCCTTATCATTTGGTTGGATGAATTGTTCATCATTGCATTTATAAGCTACTATTGTTTGTAACCCTGCTGAGAAATCTCTAGGTTGGTCGAGATGACTTCAAGCTGAATGCAAAACTTCAGCTTTTTGCCCTTGTTGCAAAGCAACCAACCTTTCACCAGCTTCGATCAGTTGAGCAGCTGGGGTACATTACTGTGCTCATGCAGAGGTCTGTGAATCTGTAGCATCTCTAATATCCATATTCAGCATCGAAGAATTGCTCACACTTGTTTTTAACTTCGGTTTTGAAATTGTCTAGGAATGATTGCGGTGTACGTGGACTACAGTTTATCATTCAGTCCACAGTAAAGGTAATTACCTATTTGGAATACAGATAATTTATAACTGACATTCTACAACCTTGTTGCTTAATCCTATTCCTCACTTTTTAGGCTCCTGGAAGTATCGAACAGAGAGTTGAGGCATTTCTCGAGATGTTTGAGACCAAACTTAAGGAGATGACAATTGAAGAATTCAAGGTTTGATTGATAGTTTTAATGATACTTTAGTTAGTTGTTTTCTAGATCTTGTGTGTGTTTTGAATTACCTTCTCACTTGAAACATGAATTTATTTGCATGTTCATGTAGTTACAATTAGGAATTCATACACATGCGTTCACGTCTTAGAGTGTAGGAATTCATACACATTATTCTGTATACAGGACAACAATATTCGCACCTCATTTAGTTCACTGATGTTTTACACTATTACAAGACTCTAACTTGTAATCAAATATGTTTCAAAAAAAAAAACTTGTAATCAAATACGATTAAAAAAAAAAAAACTTGTAATCAAATATTGAAATTAGCATGATTATCATCCTAATCCTTTATCTTTTTTATTTGTAACATATAGGTCCTTTATTTTTATAAATAAATAAGATAAGGGACCAAAGTGTTACAAATAAATAAGATAAGGGACCAAAGTGTTACAAAAAAAAGGACTAAAGTGTTGCAAATAAAAAAAGATAAAGGACGAAAATGTTGAAAAAAAAAAAGATAAAGAACCAAAGTGTTACAAAAAAAAAAGATAAAGGACCAAAGTGTTACAAAAAAAATAAGATAAAGGACCTGCAGTGTAATTTTGCCATTTTAAATAATAAGCTGAAGCATGTCAAGTGTATGTATGCAAACATTAATAGAAGTGTTTATGTAATGACACAACCAATTAAGTTTTTACAAACGTTACCATAGTCTGTGTTGGTAATGTGTTCTAAATATCAGCTATTCATCTGACTTCTGTATTGATTGTATGCAGAGTAATGTAAATGCTTTGATTGATATGAAATTAGAGAAGCACAAGAACTTGAGGGAAGAATCAACATTTTTCTGGCGAGAGATTAAGGATGGTACTTTGAGATTTGATAGGAGAGACTTTGAGGTATAACTGCAAACTTCTATATATTTTTATTTTTTTTATTTTTAGGTCTCCTTTTGTTCCCCAGGGTCTGTGGTATATCTGTTTGAGTGTGTAGCGGGTGATTTGGCTTGAAATAAATACCGGAAATCGGAAAATATGAGTTAATAATGAATTTTTAGCTTTAGCATATACTTGAGCAGGATTAACGATTCTATTGTGTGGCTCTGCAACAGATTGAAGATTTAAGGAAGCTCACTCTTCAAGAATTGATAGATTTCTTCAATGAATATGTCAAAGTTGGTGCTCCTCGAAAGAGGACTTTAAGTGTACGAGTTCATGGAAACCTCCATTCTTCTGAATACAAATCAGAAGCTTCAGAACCACACTTGGCTAGAATAGATAATATTTTCAGTTTTAGAAAATCACAGTCTCTTTATGGTTCATTTAAAGGTCTTACTGGGCAGGTGAAATTGTAATCACTGGATCCTTTAGGTTTGTAAACTTATTCAGCTTATAGAAACACTTGAATGAAAGAGTACATGTAATATCAGTCAGTTTGAACTAAAACTAAATCCTTTCACATTCACTGAAATGATAAATGCCGTTTATTTGGATTTGAATGATTAGAGCGGTAATTTATCAGCATAAAATATGAATATCATTTCTTCAACCTCTGATGAGGGAGGATAAAACTCTTGGAGCATAATCTCCAGTGAGAAAATAAATAAATAAACAGATTATACCAAAACCAAAAGGGATACAACATGGGAATAATCTCCAATGCGCTCATTTTCTCGACTCCACCAGAAATAGACAAAGCAACTGGTGCAGCTAGTAACACTATATTCACTAAATCATATAACCAGATTCAAATCTTGTGGAACAATTTTGTCCTCCATGTCTGATGTAGGAAAAATATCTTCATTCAATTTATGACTATAACCATGAAATTTTACGCTCATGAATTTCAGTTATATCCTTACACTTACTAGGATTTGGGTTGCATGTGGTCAGGATATCAGTTGTTAGATCCAAATCTAACGGTATAAAAAAAATGCAAATTTTGATATCTTTATATAAATATAAAATTAAACTTACTCCGTATACTGTTTTAACTTGATCTAATGACTATTGATGTCCTGACTACATGGATAAATGGGAAGCTATCCAAATCCTACTCAATTATAGTTGTGACAACAAGACATCATCTCTCATATTTTGTCTAGAGTGTGGAGTGGCTTAATCAAATAATTTTGTAATAAACATTTAGGATTGATTAATAAACATTTTTTGACTTTTGTATTTAATTTTCTGGACAGTTGCTTTTTTGGAGGCAACTATAACACACAGTATCAAATATTTATAGAATTCAAAGTCTGACTCCAACTGGCAACTAAGTCCCTTTATCCACTGATTGTTCTTGTACTCTTGTGAGTCTTGTCCCAAAAAATGCTTGAAATTCAACATTCAGCTACACCAGTTGGAATGAATTTGCACAAGAAAGCTATTCTTCTGCCTCTATTGTTATAAATCATGGTGGACTGTTATTCCCAAAGTTGCCTTAAGGTTAATCAGTATTGGTAAACTTTTTTTTAAATCTTTTCAAGCTTCATGCATCCATATAGATCGATAGAATTTGCAAATTTTTGCCTGATGGAAACAGATAAGGCTGACCGTAACAAGAGGGGATTCACCACCATTAGTCTCCATTCTTTCAGCGGAGAAGAATATTAACAAAAGATATAGCCAGTTAAATTAGTTTCACTTCAAAAAATGATAATTGCTCAATTTTCGTATATATGCTTCGAGTTCAAGTACTATGAATAATACATATAGTAATGGAATGAAACAGTGAATAATCAGTTGAAGTTATTCGACAACATGTCAAACATACTGATTAAGGAAACAATTATTTTTCATTCCCGATAATCTATAGCCTCCTCCTGACTTCCATCTTCTGCAACACTATCAACCACTGGCATACTCTCTCTTGTACTGGACCTGAAACAACGCTTGTATTCCCTAATCTGTCTCCTCAGCCACTACATGTCACTCTTCTGCACTTTCCTTTGCTCTCATTGTTTCCCTTTCACAAACCTGAAAATGAAGAACATGACTCAAATCTAATCTTTTACCTTGATTCTCACTAATACTATGTTACTATTTGAATTCCTTATCTCATTCAACTATGAAAATGGAACTTTAAATTTTGGCCGCGGTCGGAATTCACAATCCTTGTTATTATGCAATAATGTGGTTCATGATATCACCAAACTGACCAAACTGCAATCGCGAGCAAAGACAGTCAAGTGATGAATCTTTTCAAATATATTGAGACCAGTTTTCTTAATTTGATGAGATATAAGTGAACTTGTCTTACACTAATCAGGAAGGATCAATAAGTTTTTTGTTTTCTTGACAGTAATAACTTAAAAATTTTCTGTTAATCTTTCAAACTTATGCATCTATAGATTGGTGCTACTTGCAAAGGTTCGACAGTTGGAACTCCCAACTTGTTTATCTGCTTAAATCATGACCTATAATTAGGTTCAGTTCTTTCTGTTGTGAGTTCAACAAGAAAAATGGACCAAAAAACAATGATAACCAAAACTAAATTGTCCGGAAAATAAAGATTTAAGCTTGAACGAGTCTAGAACCAATGTGTAGAAACAATCCAAACAATCAAACCAAAGACAAGAGATAAAGAGTAGACACTTTTTTATTGCAAAGTCTCTACCTGTGTCCCTTCACGTTCAGCCTTTTCATCTCCCTCTTCTATGGTTGACTCTAGGCTCATCATTACCTTTCCTGAAAATGAGAAACATGTATATAAAAAAAAAAACTTCGGTGAAACCTTGTTTGCATTATACATATTATCCCTATCAAAACACTATCTTACTATTTGTACCTGCAAAATTATTCGGTAAAGCGCATATAGCAGGGCAAGATTTTAATTTTGATTGCAGTCACATATGCGTTTAAGTCATGATATTTGATATTACGAAAAAGTGCAGCCGTAATTGTGATAACAATGCAACAAGCATATTTGTTTGAAATGATATAAAAATAAATATAAATACAGAGTCTAAGAAGATTTAGTAATTTGTTTTGCTTCATACCAAACATGTTATAAATAACAAAATTGAAAAGTGTCTCAAAGGTCAAGCTAAGTTAAATAAATAGTACTAGTAATGTTTTTACCAAAGGGACGGTAGATCAGGGGAGCTAAAGACCCGTCCTTCCTGAGGTTCCTCCACTCCTGGTTCTCCAATGGAAACACATTTAATGTGAGAAATCATGGGCCAGTACTCACCGGCATGTGGCTGACATTGTTGACATAATTTAGGACAACCATCTATAGTCAAAGCTTCAAGGGCAGTGAGTTGCTGCATGCCACTTGGAAGATAATACAAAAGAGGACAGTCAGCGATATGGAGCATTTTAAGACGAGTCATTCTTGTCAAACACTCTGGAAGCATCCTAAGTTCATACAAATTTATAAGTATCAAGGTCTGTAAAGTCTCAACAACTCCTTCAATCCATTTAGGCAAAGTCCATAGCCATGGGGTTTCATTCTGAAGATGAAGAAAAGTCATTTTCCATATTCCGGTTGGATTTTGAAGAGTGTGATTCTCTGGTGGGCTGAGGTCTAAACTCTTACAATCAATGACTAACAGAGCCTCCAATCTTGGGAGAATATATAAAGGTAAAGATATAATACTTCCACAAGAACGAACAATCAATGTTTCAAGAGAAGTAAATTGTACCCTATCGAACAACAACTCCAAACGGTCACAATATTCAAAACACAAAGTTTGAAGATTGGTCAAGTTTGCAAATACATTCTGTGATATCACAGACTGTTTCGTAGTTATATACAGTTGCCGAAGGCTGATCAAGTTACCTAATTCTTTAGGCAATGTTTCAAACTCCATGCAACCACTGAGTGACAAAACTTCCAAACTTTGGAGTTTGTGAATAGAATGGGGAAGTCTTTTGATTTTACGGTTATTAGAAAGGTTGAGAACACGTAAGTGCTTCAATTTAGTGATTGAATTAGGCAGAGTCTCAAATGAAGAATCACTTAAATCTAAAAACCGTAAGTATTTGCATCTTAATACCCATGTATCCAACATAGATTTACTTTCAAGACCCACTCCTTCAATGGGAAATAGTATAGTTCTCACACTTCTGGTCTTGGGGAATAAATCACTGTCAAGTGAACCATTTTCAACAATTGAAAAATGCCTTACTTGCTCAGATATATTCCGAGTATGTGAGTCTACTACTACACACTCATCTTTCGCAACATACAATGCAAGATCATGCAACAAATCGTGTACTTTGAAATAGTAGAAATGGCCGAAGTCCTCAAAATCTTGAAGAAATGACCTTGAATGTAACTCATCAATATAATCTCTTGCAATATTCTCTGGTGTTTGATTGCCATCTTTTGATTGTAGTAATCCCAGTGCCATCCAGAGTTTAGTGATTTGAACACTAGTGAAGCCAAAATCTTTTGGATAAATGGAAAAGTATGTGAAGCAATGCCTCAAATGAGATGGCATTTGATCATAGCTTAACTTAAGCACAGGTAAAATGTCATCTTCATTTTGTTTTAAATTCCATATTTCAGAGTCTCTAACAAATATCCACTTATTTAAATCAAATTTTAAGAACAAGGAACTTCCTAATGTTCTCACTGCTAGTGGAACCCCTCGACATTTTCTCACAATTTCTTTTCCGGTCTCCACTAGATTTGGATATTTTTCTTCTTCACCTTCTTTAAATGCCCATTTGAGGAAAAGAGATAAACAATTATCTTGAGAAAGGCCCTCTAAAACATATGAGGGGAAAGTACCCATCATTGAAGCAATTGAGTTACTACGTGTTGTTGCTATGATTTTGCTTCCTCGTGCACCACCCTTTATTAATTCTTTTAATTTAATCCATTTTGCACGATCTTCATTCCATATATCATCCAATACAAGCAAAAACTTTTGACCAGAAAGCTTATATCGAAGACGACTTTGTAGTTGCTCAATATCTAAATTGTTAATGTTTTCTTGGTGAGCAAGAGCCGCCGTCGAAGCTGAAGGTAAAGCATAAGCAGAGTTGATGATTTTAATAATTATTTGCTTAATGTCAAATTCATCAGAAACACACACCCACATCTTCAATTGGAAAAGATCATCCACCCTCTTATCATTGAACACCAACTTAGCAAGTGTGGTCTTCCCCAATCCTCCAATTCCCACTATGGGAATAACACACAAACTTTTATCACCATCACCATCACCCTGAGGATGGGGCTGCATCAAAAGCTTGATAATTTCTTCCCTATCATTCTCCCTTCCTATCACATCTGAAGCATCAACATGGGAATGAGTCATTTCTCTCCTATGCACAACAAGTCCTAAATCAATACTGATTGTTGCAAGACCAAACCTGGTCCCGTCAGCTGCCACCTTATCCAATCTATCCCTAATCTCTTTGATTTGCTGTGCCATCCTAAAACGGAAAGCAAGTGGACTAGAGGAAGAAAACAAGTAGCTTACCTTCATCACGGTGCTACCAGAAGCTTCAACAACTTGTTTTCGCTTGTGTTGCAACTCAAATCCATCGAATATATTTTCAGCATCAGAGCATATGTTATGAATCTGCCTCAGCCATTCTTGCACCCCATGCTTATTTTCCTTCTCCTCAGCATCCAACAGCAGACCTCTGACAATTGACAAAGTGTCTTTGATCCGTTGGAGATCTTCATACAGACCATAGGCACGAGAAGCTTCTTCAAAAGCATAGGAACCAAGCTTCCCTAGGAGTGAATTAGCAATATCAAAGATAAATTTTTCGGTCATGATGTCAAAGTTTATCAAGAAAGAGATGGAATGGAGTTGGGTATGCAAAAGTATGCGGTACCTTTTTGTTTTTTTTTTTGGTCAAGTCGGTACCTTTTTGTTTAATCACAGGAAAAAGAACTTTGCCTTTAGAGTTTAGATATATACAGAAGTCAACTAAGTGGGATACATTCAATATTTTAAGAACCGGACCGGAGGTCGAACCGTTGTGACAACTGGTTCAAGGGTCAACTGGTCGGATCGGTTCAACCGTTATTGAACCGTTTATATTAAACCGTTAATAAAATATAATAGAATTTTTTTTAAGGTATAGAATTAGAATTTTTATGATAGTTTTTTATTATTATGTTACTAAATTTGGTTAAGCCCAAGCCCACTTATAATATTATATGTTATATAACCCTAATATTAAAAGTTTCTCTCTCATACTACACACACAACCGCCACCCTCATCTTCTTGCTTTCTTTCCCATTTTTTTTTTTTGATAATTTTTCTCTATTATGTTCTTCATATTTCTCTCTTCTTCTCAACTTAATGCTAGTTTGATTTTTCATTCAACACAAAACATAATTTCAAAAAAACAGAGAAAATATTTTAGATTGTAAAACAATGTTCTTCCTCTTTTATTCAAAAAGTTTCTTTCATCAATTTCCTTCCTTTCTTGGCCCAAGGATGAATACTAACAACAAATCATCGATAGATTCAATACAGTAGTACACATCATGGAAGGTGGAAGGATACTGCTTCAAAAAGAATGGATTCACAAAGAAGAGAAAAATGGGTTTCATTTTGTTTCACAAAAGTGAAAAAAAAAAAAAAAAACTGAAAAACTGAAGAAAAGAAATTGAATTTTCCTTTCTTTTTTCTTTTTTCCCCAACTGGATTCCGAACCGACCGGTTTTCCAAAACCGTCCCCGGTTCAACGGTTTCAACGGTTCAGGGCGGTTCAATCCGGTTCAGAGCAGTTTTTATCCGGTTTTACTGACTGCCGGTTCTTGGCCTCCATCCGGACCGCTGATGTTCCCGGTTCACGGTTGAATTGGTCGAACCGGCCGGTCCGGTCCGGTTCTTAAAACATTGGATACATTATTATTATTATTATTAGAAAAACCAAAAATGTGGAAACCGATGCATTAAAAGTCTTCTAAGTAAATTAAGCAGCACAACAAGTTTGAACAATTATTCATGCCAACCTGTCCGTACATTCATTTTTGGGGCTTTCTCATTCCCTGTCCCTCCTTATAATAAGGATCAAGTTCTAATGTTGGCACTGAAAAACCTTAACCAGATTTTTAAATAAAACGTTTTGTGAGAAAGATATAAAAAAAGTCTTGGATTGATTAAACTACCAGTTTTTTTTTTTAGATAACAAGGTAGTATAAAATAACATTTGGCCTACCAATCGTTAGTTGGTTCAGTGATGATTGACACTGAACTTGGTAGGGAGGACCGCGATTCGATCCCCCGCAACTGTGACTCGGAGGGGGCTGGAACCACTTGATGCCAGAACTGACCACCGAACCAGATTCAACTAGTGCTGAAAGCCAAAAATAAAAATAAAAATAACACTTGGTCTGAATTAGTGATTGTATGTATAACTCCATTGCGTGGTTCACTATTCAAGAATTTGATTGAAATCTTCAATGTATAATTCTAAAATTTGTGTTGGAATCAGTGATACACAAACATATTCAAGTAGCACTAATGTTCCATACACAAGTTATTCTTCTATCTCTACATTATACTCTTTCTGTGTTCCAATTCACACCCTATACTTTCAATATGCTATTTATGCTTTCTGATTGAATGCAGAAATACCTTAAAAGTTGGATCAGTTGACTTGAAATTAGTACAGAAACTCACAATTTATGAGCTGATAATTGGTTTTTAACTACAAAACTACACTTGGAACTTGGACTGAATTAGTGATTGTATAACTCTTTTGTGTAGTTCTGATTCTAAAACAGGTTGAAGCATGAAGGCAGCTCACTCTATTCACTAATTAATTGAAATCTTCATTTAATATATCGAAGTCGGTGCGCTTCGAAACAGCACTTTCTATGAACTGATGAAATTGGGAACCTCCATTTTTCTGAAAACAAATTCCCTGCGAACAAATTTACATAAGCTGCAAGGATTCGACCTTTGCTGATAACAAAGTTTTCCACCCCATAACAAGCAAACTATTAACATTTGTCTATAAAAAAAATATATATGCAAAAGCTGATATGATTTTTTGTGTTTTTGGTATTGCGGAATTTGGTGGGATATGATTTTAGAGAGAAAACTCTCCCCAAGTATAGAGTTATATGAAGAAAACTAAAGTTCTTATTTTATTCATTATGCTTATGGCTTTATATATAGAGCTACATAAAAACAAATCATATATTTTTTAAAACAAAACTAATCCTATAATAAATTCTAAACAAATCTTAAATATTCTAAACAGAAATATAAATCATAAATTCTAATATTATTTTATTTCAAATATAAATATAAAACTATATTTAAATATAAAATCTTTCAAAAAAGATATTTAGGCATTATTCCCAACACTCCTCCTTGACTGAA
Organism: Trifolium pratense; assembly: GCF_020283565.1. Classification (NCBI taxonomy): domain Eukaryota; kingdom Viridiplantae; phylum Streptophyta; class Magnoliopsida; order Fabales; family Fabaceae; genus Trifolium; species Trifolium pratense. The sequence goes on along the minus strand of NC_060064.1, from coordinate 16,299,639 downwards.
TATCATTTTGTTGTATCCGATCTGAGATTTGCGCTGAAAAAACCTTTTTTTTTTTTAACACTCATCCTCGACTGAATATCTTTGTCTTGTATCTAGCGTGAGATTCATGTTGATTTTTGTTTTTGTTGTTGTTGTCTTCTTTTATTCATCTACATTCTTTACGAATGAGTATGTTTCTTGTAACAATAGGATGTTACCCATGGATGTTGTTATTTTCTACATCTTCATATGAGACTTGAGCTTTTTCAATGTATTTGTTATGATTATAGGTTATATAATACATGAAACTATCTCGCATATAACATATGAAAGATGCAGGTTATGGTTATGGTTTTTCTACAACTTCATATGAGACTTGAGCTTTTTTCATGTATTTGTTATGGTTATGGGTTATATAATACATGAAACCATCTCGCATATAATGGGTTATATAACATGAAACTATCTCGCATATAACGTATGAAAGGTGTAGGTTATGGTTTTTGGCTATGGATTATTTTTCTCTTCTTTTTCACATCTTCATAATAAAGATGCAGTCAAGGTTATGGGTTGTTGATTTCATGGTTTCTTCTTTTTCTTCGTCTTCATCATCTTCTTCCATCTTCACGGATCTGAACCTTAGCGCTCTGATGCCACTGATATGATTTTTTGTGTTTTTGGTATTGCGGAATTTGGTGGGATATGATTTTAGAGAGAAAACTCTCCCCAAGTATAGGGTTATATGAAGAAAACTAAAGTTCTTATTTTATTCATTATGCTTATGGCTTTATATATAGAGATACATAAAAACAAATCATATATTTTTTAAAACAAAACTAATCCTATAATAAATTCTAAACAAATCTTAAATATTCTAAACAGAAATATAAATCATAAACCCTAATATTATTTTATTTCAAATATAAATATAAAACTATATTTAAATATAAAATCTTCCAAAAAAGATATTTAGACATTATTCCCGACAAAAGCTTCATAATCCCATGGTTCATTTAAAGGTACGGTTTTGTGATTGTTCTCAATTTGTTTGCAGAGGATCAATAAGGTTTTTGGTCAATCTTTCAAGCTTCATACATGCATATATTCCATGAAGATTTTATGCTAATTGAAAAGGTTTAATAATTGTGGTATGCAACTAAAAAAAGGTTGTACTACAAACTCCCAACTTGTTTAGCTAATTAAATCATGGCCTACAATTAAGGACAGCAATGAATATGCCTATGATCCATTAAATGTTCAGATCATATATAGTATAGTTCACAAGTCTACTTTTGAGAAAATACAGAGTAGATTCACATTTGTCTCCATTGCTTCAGTGGGAAAGAATGTGTCTGTCTCCCACTTACTAAAACTAACAAAATCATACAGATATCTTTCGATACCGGAAATATAGGATAAAAGAAAATATGTCCCTTCAAATTTGCTCTTCTCATTTCCACTCCAGCTTCATCATACCTAGTCCAGTATATAAAGCAAACATCACGTTCAAAAAAACTTCCCTTTTATTGATATATCAAAGAAATCCTTATTTGCTTTTTCTGAAACTACATCATTTTGAAAATTCACATAATGTTTACTTTTGGAATTCTGCGATCTCATTCTATTGGTAACAATGACACTTCAAAGAAATGGTTAAATTTGCTGTGAAGGTGTAATGTTACAGGAAGCTATTAGCTAACAAACTCAACAAAATAACTAATCATCTTACTTATAAAACATTGTAGAACTCATTAAACTAGGTGACACCAGGTGTCATCATAGTTGATAGTCACATTTAGAGTTCTAGTTAAATGCTATTAAAATTATGCAATATCATGATTGCAATACATATAAAAATTTCAAAATATAACTCTAACCTTAAACTTTCAAATGGAAACTGTCAATGTCTTCATTCCTCCTCCTCTTCATCTTCTTCTTCTTCTTCTTCTTCTTCTTCTTCTTCTTCTTCTTCTTCTTCTTCTTTAATGATAATACTTTTGATGTGAGCAATCATGGGCCAGTACTCACCAGACTGTGGCTGACATTTTCTGCACAATTCAGGACAACCATCTATGTACAATCCTTCAAGGGCGGTGAGATTATGTATGCCACTAGGAAGGCTCGATAGTTTAGGACAACCCCTAATGACGAGCCTTTTAAGATGAGTCATTGTTGTCAGACACTCAGGAAACGTTTGAAGATTAGGAAGTTCATAAATTCTCAAGATCTCTAAAGTTTCTGCAGCACCTTCAATCCATCCAAGCAATGTCAAAAGCCTTGGAATATTGTCAATAAGCAAATGTTTCAGCATCAATTTTTGGACTGGGCTTTCATTGTGCAACGACAGGTTTAACATCTTGGAGCTCCTAATTGCTAGACACTGTAATTTTGGAAAAATATAGAGAGGTAAGGATTCTAGGCTCCCACAGTTATCCAGATACAATGTTTCAATGGAAGTGAGCTGTTGTGCACCATTTAATACAAACTTCATATTTTTACAATCTTCAAATACCAAAACCTGAAGATTGATCAAGTTTGCAAATTCAGTCAACGACAAAACTGATTGTTTGGTCGTTATCCACAAATGTCGAAGGCTAGTCAACTTCCCTAATCCTCTTGGCAATGTTTCAAGCTCTGGGCATCCGTTTAATGCCAAGTATTGCAATTTATGGAGTTCGAAAATAGAATCCGGAAGTCTTTTGATTTTCTTGTTATTAGATACAAAAAGAATATGCAGGTGCTTCAATTTACCAATTGAGTTAGGCAGGGTCTCAACTGAAGAATAATCCAAATCTAAAAATCGCAAGTATTTATATCTTGATACTCATATATCCAACAATGATTCATTGTCAAGGCCCACCCCTTCAACGGGAAATAAAATAGTTCTTACACTTTTGTACTTAGGGAACAAAACACAATCAAGTGAATCATTTTCAATAATCGATATATGCCTTGCTTGTTCCGATATTTTCCGAGTATTTGAGTCTACTGTTACAAACTCCTCTTTTGCAACATACAATGCAAGATCATGTATCAAATCATGCAGTTTGAATACGCTAAGGCCCCCAAATTCAATGAAATCCTGAAGCAATGATCTTGAATGTAACTCATGTATATATTCCCTAGCAATATGCTCTAGCTCTTCATTTCCATTAGTGGATTTAACTAATCCATGGGCCATCCACAGAGTAGTAATTTCTATGACATCAATGGATCGATTTTTGGGATACATGGAAAAATAAGCAAAACATTGTCTCAAATAGGATGACATTTCATCATAGCTTAATTTTAATGCAGGTAAAATGTCATCTTTCTTCTGTTCCAAATCCCATATCTCATGGTCTCTTACGAATATCCACTTATTTAAATCATATTTTGAGAACAAGGAACTTCCCAAAGTTTTGACGGCCAACGGAACTCCTGCACATTTTTTCACAATTTCTTTTCCGGTCTCAACTAAATTTGAATATTTTTCTTCTTCTCCATCCTTGAACGCACATTTCACAAACAAAGACAAACAATTCTTTTGTGAAAGTCCTTCCAAAAGATATGAAGGAACATTACCCATCATGGAAGCAATTGAGTTGCTACGTGTCGTGACTATGATTTTACTTTCTCCTGCACCAACTTTGATCATATCAGCCAACTCAATCCATTTTGTACGATCATCATTCCATATATCATCTAGCACGAGGATAAACTTTTGACCATCAAGTTTATGTCTTAGACGAATTTGCAGTTGCTCAATATCAAAGTGGTTAATATCTTCTTGGTGAGCAATAGCAACACCAGGTGGAGGTGAAGCTGAAAGGAAGGCAGAGTTGATAATTTTGATAATTATTTTCCTAATATCAAAATCATTGGACACACATACCCAAATCTTCAATTGGAAAACATCATCTATCCTCTTATCATTGAATACCAACTTTGCAAGTGTGGTCTTCCCAAGTCCTCCGATTCCCACAATGGGAATGACACACATACATTTATCACCGCCACTGTGGGGATTGGATTCCATCAAAAGCTTGATAATTGTTTCTTTGTCGTTCTCCCTCCCGATGACACTTGAAGCATCAACATGGGAATGAGTGAATTGTCTCCTTTGCAGAGAATGTTCGGGTTCAACATCGATTTTCACAAGTCCAAACATGGTTCCATCAGCCGCTACCTTATTCAATCTATCCCTGATCTCTTTGATTTGACGTGCCATCTTAAATCGGAAAGCAAGTGGATTAGAGGGAGAAAAGAAGCGGCGTACCTTCCTCCTAGTGCTGCCAGAAACTTCCAGATCTTGTTTTTTCTTGTGTTGCAACTCAAATTCATCCAATACATCTTCTGCATCATAGCAGATGTTTTGAATCTGCCTTAGCCATTCACGCAAGGCATGTTGTTGGTTCTTCTTGTGCTCAGCATCCAACAACAGACCTTTGACAATTGACAGAGTATCTTTGATCCCTTGTAGATCTTCATACACACCATAGGCACGAGAAGCTTCTTCATAAGCATAAGAAGCAAGTTTCCCTAAGAGTGAATCAGCAATATTAAAAACAAATGATTCTGCCATATTGGTAATGAGGAAAGAGCAGAAATGGTGTTAGTATCTAAGTTTCTGGTTTGTGTATATCAAAATAAACCAATAGTCAACATTGGTAATAGACGTTGCTATGTATATTAATATTGTGTGTACTGCAGAACTTTAATGAGTGGAACCATAACCAACTCATTGGTAAGTATGTATATTATTATTGTGACTATAGAACATTAATGAGTGGAACCATAACCAACTGTTCATGCAGTACATGAGTTATTATGTTCAGAAATGGGCAAAATATCATGATATTTTTTTAAGCAATAGTAAGTTATATTGCTTTCCTTTATTACCTATGGATGGAAGCATCGTTTGGTAATTGCAGTCTTCTTCACTCCATTTTAAATATTTTAGGACGTTGAGGATTGAAATCAGATTAAGCTCTGACAATATTAAAAAAAATTAAATAAATAATAAAATAATTTGATTGCATGAATTATAAAAATCAAATAGTGGATTAAGAAAGAACATTACTATCGAAAATGGTTCATTTATATTTTGCATGCTATATGGCAACAGGCTTAAAACTCCATCAGCAACTTATCAATGATTTAATAAATGGAATCAACTGGTCAAGTGAAGTATCTCTTCAAATAGAATTGAAATGAAGTTAAATGTGGCTTTCTAGTCTCAGAATTGTTCCAGATCGAGTTGCCTTTGAGGCTGATCTCAGGCTTCATAATTTTTTGGTTGATATTTCAAGCTCCAAGCTTTCTATAGATAAGCACTAGTTCCAAAGGTCCAATGGTGATTCTCCTCCCTCTATTTTCATTGCTTGACCATGTTATCACTGAGTGTGCACAGTATGTATAATTAACAAAGCACAGTATGCACAGTCCCTATGGTAGGTACTATACCTAAGTTTGATCCAAACATGAACACGATATCGATTACCAACCATATAGGCTCCCTGTAAAAGAGGAGATTCACTGCCATTAGTCTCAATTCCTTCAGTGGGGAGGAATGTTAACAAAAGCCATAGCCAGTTAAATTACCTTCAACTTTTCAACAAATGATAAATATTGAGTTTTCTAATATGTTCTACCATTCCCTAATACAGATTGAAAACGCTCTAAGTGTTGCAACAAGCAGCACCTATTTTTTCCAAAAGATATAAAAAGAAACTTAAATACAGTCTACAATACTAGTGAAAGAAGATTTATTTATTAATTTGTTTTGCTTCATACCAAACATGTTCTAAATAACAGAATTGGTAAGTCTCTCAAAGCTGATTAAGAGTTCCAGTAGCTCAACATAATTCTCGTCCTCAATGATCACTCTTTTGATGTGAGCAATCATGGGCCAGTACTCACCAGATTGTGGCTGACATTTTCTGCACAATTCAGGACAGCCATCTATGTACAATTCTTCAAGGGCGGTGAGATGATGTATGCCACTAGGAAGGCTCAATAGTTGAGGACAACCCCTAATGACGAGCCTTTTAAGATGAGTCATTGTTGTCAGACACTCGGGAAAAGTTTGAAGATTAGAAAGGTCATAAATTGTCAAGGTCTCTAAATTTTCTGCTGCACATATCCATCCAGGCAATGTCAAAAGCCCTGGAATATCGTTAACAAACAAATGTTTCATCATCAATTTTTTGACTGGGCTTTCGTTGTTCAACGACAAGTTTAACATCTTGCAGTCTGCAATTACTAGAGACTGTAATTTCGGAAAAATATGGAGAGGTAAGGATTCTAGGCTCCCACATGAATACAAACACAGTGTTTCAATGGAAGTGAGCTGTTGTTCCCCACTGAATACAAACTTCATATTTTTACAATATTGAAATACCAAACACTTAAGATGGTTCAAGTTTACAAATTCAGTCAATGTCAAAACTGATTGTTTGGTTGTTATACTCAACAGTCGAAGGTTAGTCATCTTTCCTAATCCTCTTGGCAAAGTTTCGAGCTCTGTGCATCCATCGAGGTACAAGAATTGCAAATTATGGAGTTTGAAAATAGAATGAGGAAGTCTTTTGAGTTTATTGTTATTAGATAGACCAAGACCACGCAGGTGTTTCAATTCACCAATTGAGTTAGGCAGAGTGTCAAATGAAGAATCAGTCAAATCTAAAAATCGCAAGTATTTATATCTTGATATCCATAGATCCAACAATGATTCATTGTCAAGGCCAACCCCTTTAACTGGAAATAAAATAGTTCTTACACTTTTGGACTTGGAGAACAAAACACGGTCAAGAGAATCATTTTCAATTATCGATAAATGTCTTGCTTGTTCAGACATATTCCGATTATTTGAGTCTACAATTACAAACTTCTCTTTCGCAACATACAATGCAAGATCATGTATCAAATCATGCATTTTGAAAAAGCTAAGGTCCCCCTTGTCCGTGAAATCCTGAAGAAAGGATCTTGAATGTAACTCATGTATATATTCTCTAGCAATATGCTCTAGTTCTTCACTTTCATTCGTGGATTCAACTAATCCAAGGGCTATCCACAAAGTAGTAATATTTATGACAATAATGGCATCATTTTTGGGAAACAAGGAAAAATAAGCAAAACATTGTCTCAAATAGGATGGCATTTCATCGTAACTTAATTTTAATGCAGGTAAAATGTCATCTTTCTTCTGTTCTAACTTCCATATCTCATGGTCTCTTACGAATATCCACTTATTTAAATCATATTTTGAGAACAAAGAACTTCCTAATGTTCTGACAGCCAACGGAACTCCTGCACATTTTTTCACAATTTCTTTTCCGATCTCAACTAGATTTGAATATTTTTCTTCATCTCCATCCTTAAATGCCCATTTCACAAACAAAGACAAACAATTATCCAGAGAAAGACCTTCCAAAACATATGGGGAAACAGTGCCCATCATTGAAGCAATTGAGTTGCTACGTGTCGTCACTATGATTTTACTTTCTGCTGCACCAACATTGATCAAATCTGTCAACTCAATCCATTTTGCACGATCATCATTCCATATATCATCTAGTACGAGGATAAACTTTTGACCATAAAGTTTATGTCTTAGACAAATTTGTAGCTGCTCAATGTCAAAGTGGTTAATGTCTTCTTGGTGAGCAAAAGCAACACTTGGTGGAGCTGAAGTTGAAGAAAAAGCTGAGTTGATAATTTTGATAATTATCTTCCTAATATCAAAATCATCAGGGACGCACACCCATATCTTCAATTGGAAAACTTCATCTATCTTCTTATCGTTGAATACCAATTTTGCAAGTGTGGTTTTCCCCAATCCTCCGATTCCCACAATGGGAATAACAGACATACTTTTCGTACCAAGACCCCGAGGATTGGATTCCATCAAAAGCTTTATAATTGATTCCTTTTCGTTCTCCCTCCCTATGAGACTTGAAGCATCAACATGGGAATGAGTCAATTCTCTTCTTTGCACAGCAAGTCTTGGCTCATCATGTATTCTCACAAGTCCAAATCCAGTTCCATCAGCTGCTACCTTATTTAATCTATTTTTGAGCTTTTTGAGTTGATGTGCCATCTTAAAACGGAAAGCTAGTGGACTAGAGGAAGAAAACAAGTGACTTACCTTTACCATAGTGCTGCCAGAAGCTTCCAGAACTTGTTTTTTCTTGTGTTGTAACTCAAATTCATCCAATACATCTTCTGCATCATAGCAGATGTTTTGAATCTGCTTTAGCCATTCACGCAAGGCATGTTGTTGGTTCTTCTTGTGCTCAGCATCCAACAACAAACCTCTGACAATTGACAGAGTATCTTTGATCCGTTGTAGATCTTTAGACACACCATAGGCACGAGAAGCTTCTTCATAAACATATGAAGCAAGTTTCCCTAAGAGTGAATCAGTGATATCAAACACAAATGATTCTGCCATGTCAATATCAACAAGGTAAGGATAGTTTGGGATGTAAAAGTTTGTGTATAGTTGCCAGAATGTGGTTGTGTTGTGTTGTGTTGTAGATAACAAGGAGATACTTCAACTCCAAGTTTGTGGTTGTGTTGTGGTCAACTCTAGACTTGGCAACCACCCAAGTCAAGCAAATCAATCATGTGCACTCTACAAAATAGACTGTTCGATTAATCCAAGCAGTGCTCTAATGTACACAGCACAGATCTTGTAAATGGAGATGACTGAGAATATATATATATATATATATATATATATATATATATATATATATATATATATATATATATTGTTAGAATATAGAAAATATTATATTATTTGTTGAGAAAATATCTCTATGATTTGGTTTGTTTATTCTTAGCCCTATAATAAAGGGATTTAGTTTAGATTTAAGTTTATTCACTTGGTTATAAATAACAAGGTAGTCATACTATTTTATTCATGTAAATAATAATGTAAATAATGTAAATATTGTAATTAGGGTTATTGACATTATTATCAATAATATTTTATTGTTCCTTATTATTTTCTCCTATTCTTTCACCTAAATTACCACAAATTTCAACATGGTATCAGAGCCATGGTATCCACCTTGAAACATAATTCCGCTTCAATTTTCCCCGAGATTTAACTCTCGATTATTCTTCGTTTTACTTACCTTTTTGTTCATATATGCTTTACTTAACCTTTTTTTCATATAAACCCTAGCCGTCATTGAAATTTCTTTTTATTTTGTTACCCGTTTGTGATTCTTTAATTTGCGGGCATACCCCGTTTGTTATCCCTTAATCCGCGGGCATACCCCGTTTGTGATCCCTTAATCCGCGGGCATACCCCGTTTGTGATACCTTAATCAGCGGGCATACCCCGTTTGTTTTCCATTAATCCGCGGGCATACCCCGTTTGTGATCCCTTAATTTGCGGGCATACCCCGTTTGTTATCCCTTAATCCGCGGGCATACCCCGTTTGTGATCCCTTAATCCGCGGGCATACCCCGTTTGTGATACCTTAATCAGCGGGCATACCCCATTTGTTTTCCCTTAATCCGCGGCATACCCCGTTTGTGATACGTTAATCCGCGGGCATACCCCGTTTGTAATACTTTAATCTGCGAACATTTTTACTTAATTTGATATGGATTCATCTCTTCGGTCGCTGCTTTACTATTTCTTTGATTGCTGCTCTTTATGGCTTGCTATCAATGGATTTAATTTATTTTTAGGGTTAATTTTGTAACAAGCTTAAAGCTTAGTAAGCTTTAGCTTGAGGGGGAGTGTTAGAATATAGAAAATATTATATTATTTGTTGAGAAAATATCTCTATGATTTGGTTTGTTTATTCTTAGCCCTATAATAAAGGGATTTAGTTTAGATTTAAGTTTATTCACTTGGTTATAAATACCAAGGTAGTCATACTATTTTATTCATGTAAATAGTAATGTAAATATTGTAATTAGGGTTATTGACATTATTATCAATAATATTTTATTGTTCCTTATTATTTTCTCCTATTCTTTCACCTAAATTACCCCAAATTTCAACATATATATATATATATATATATATATATATATATATATATATGAAATTATTTCCATTTTGATGATCGTAGATACACAATTGGTATACTTGTCATAGTGGTTGGAAATATTGCCTTGCACTGAAGGGTTGAGGGTTCGAATCTTAGTCAAGATAAAAAAAAATGATCGTAGATGAGAAAATTGATTCAATTATTTTTGTTTCCTGTTTTATTATAAAGTTTCGGAAATATAAATACAAAAGTGTGATATTAAATAAGGTCAAATCACTTTTATACATCCTAAATATTTAAAAACTTTAATAATAGAAGAAATATAAATAATGCATTTTATCCAATGGATAAAAGATATGGTGCATTGATGAGAGATATGTTAAGATCTCCCACCCTAGAATCCACCACATACGGTGTATATAATTGATAACACCCTTTTTTTGTTTCAATTACACTATATTTGACAAATCCATTACACTATCTTGAAATAAAGAAAAATATAATTTAAAAAAAAAAGAATATAATCAACCAAATGGATTGAAAGTAACCAAATATGAAGAAAACATAAAAAAATTCGCATGTGAGGAGAAAACATAAAAAAGTATAAACAAAATAAGACATAAAAAACAATTATTCAAAGACACAAAAATCAACCCAAAGCAAATCATTGTAGAAAAAAAAAAGTTGAATATCAAGACAATATAAATCTAGAACCAACATACGGTGTATATAATTGATAACACCCTTCTTCTTTTTTTCAATTACACTATATTTGACAAATCCATTACACTATCTTGAAATAAAGAAAAATATAATTTAAAAAAAAGAAAAAAAAGAATACAATCAACCAAATGGATTGAAAGTAACCAAATATGATGAAAGTAACCAAATTAGATGGCATTTGATCGTAGCTTAACTTGAGCACAGGTAAAATGTCATCTTTGTTTGTCTTAAATTCCATATCTTAGAGTCTCTAACAAATATCCACTTATTTAAATCAAATTTTGAAAACAATGAACTTTCTAAAATTTACCTATACAACAAAAAGAAATAAAAAAGCTGAAGCTTCAGAATTCCACAGCACATTTAATGGACATTCTTCTGTACGAATGAAATTATAGCCCATGAATCTTCCAAGTTTTTAAACTTTCTTAGAAATTAGTCAGGTCATTTCTCAACCGATGTGAGACTTTTAACAAACTTCTTCATCACCTTAAAGAAACACTTGACTGAATGTAGACCAGTGATATAGGCCAGTTTGAAAGAAAGTAAAAGTTTACTGCTGTTTATTTGGATTTTATTTGAACAATCAGTTAGGTAATTTACACAAGTTGTGAGAATTTTGGTAGCCATTTAGGCAGAAATTTTACAAGATCTGCAATTACTATGCTATATACTGAGGTTTGACAGTTAGGAAATGCAAGTAGAAACAATAGTGGAAAAGGGCCATCACAGTTTCTCAATTTTCTTATATACGAAAATGCTTCAGTTTTTTTAATACTATTTCTGCCAGGGCTTCAAACTCCAACAGTTGCTAACAAAGGCAGTCAAGTTTTCATAATTTTAAGAGATGTCAAATGTGTTTTTCTAGTCTCAGGAAAACATACTGTTTTGTGGATTTGCCCAACTTGTATGAGACTAACCAGACCAATAAATTGTTGATTAATCTTCCTAGCTTCATGCATGCATCTATACAGTGGTGCTACTTGAATATGTTTGTATATCACTGATTCAAACAAATTAAATACATGGTCCACTAAATCACATTTAAATTCAACAAATGATAAATGATAAGTTTTCATACAGATATCTTTCTGTATTGGAAATATAAGATGGAAGAAAATAAAAAATTTCAATTATTTGGTTACATCAAATGTGCTGATGGAAACATCTTGGCAATCTTGTTGATTACTGGACCTGCTTTACTCATGAAAGTTATACTGCATATGTCCCTTCAAATTTGCTTTTCTCTTTTCATCATACCTAGTCCAGTAAATAAAGCAAACATCATTGTCAATTCAAGTGATGTTAAAATCATACAACATCAATTCAACTAGATGATAATCAATTCAAGTGATGTTAAAATCATACAACATCAAGATTACATCACATATAAATTTTCAAGTGGAAAAAGGTTGTGGAGGTGCAATCAACTCTTATTTAATACAAAATTATAAGTTTACCTTTGAAGTCTGATGTCTTCGTTCCTCCTCCTGTCCTCTTGGTTCTCCGATGGAAACATTTTTTATGCTAGCAATCATAGGCTGGTGTTCACCAGATTGCGGCTTACATTTTCGGCACAACTCAGGACAATCTTCTATGACCAAATCTTCAAGGGAAGTTAGATGATGTATGTCACATGGAAGGCTCGATATTTGAGGACAATCATAAATATAGAGCTTTTTAAGACGGGTCAATGTTGTCAGACACATAGGAAGCGTCTTAAGATTAGGAAATTTATAAATTGTCAAGGTCTCTAAAGTTTCTGCAGCACCTTCAATCCATCCGGGCAATGTCAAAAGCCTTGGAAAATCCCCTATACACAAATGTTTCAACCTCAATTTTTGAATTGTGTTTTCATTGTTCAACGACATATTTAACATCTTGCAGTCTACAATTATTAGAGTCTGCAATTTTGGAAAAATATGAAGAGGTAATGATTTCAGGTTCCAACACGAATACAAAGACAATGTTTCAAGAGAGGTGAGTTGATGTGCCATGCTGAAAAAAAAATTCATATTTTTACAGTAACTGAAAGCCAAAAACTGAAGATGGTTCAAGTTTGCAAATTCATCCAATGACAGAATTGATTGTTTGGTGGTTATAGATAAATATTGAAGGCTGATCATCTTCTCTAATCCTTTTGGCAATGTTTCAAGCTTTGTGCATCCACTGAGATCCAAGATTTGCAAATTAAGGAGTTTGAAAATAGAATGAGGAAGTCTCTTGATTTTGATATTATTATTGAGAATGAAAACACGCAGGTGCTCCAATTTAGCAATAGAGTTAGGAAGAGTCTCAAATGAATAATCACTTAAATCTAAATACCGCAAGTATTTATATCTTGATAGCCATGTATGCAACAATGTTTCGTTGTCAAGGCCCACACCTTCAACCGGAGATAGAATAGTTCTTACACTTTTGGAGTTAGGGCATATAACATGACCAAGTGAATCATTTTCAACAATTGATAAATGTCTTGCGTGGTCTGATATATTCTGTGTATTTGAGTCTACCATTACAAACTCCTCTTTTGCAACATATAATGCAAGATCATGTATCAAATCATGCACTTTGAAGTCACAATTGAACTCATAATCATTGAAATCCTGAAGAAACGATCTTGAAAGTAAATCATCAATACATTCTCTTGCAATATTCTCTGGCTTTTCAATTCCATTTCTGGGTCGAACTAGTCCAAGGGCTATCCACAAAGTAGTAATTGAAGCGACATTAAAGATATAATCTTTTGGATACAAAGAAAAAAAAGCAAAACATTGTCTCAAATAGGATGGCATTTGATCATAGCTTAATTTTAATGCAGGTAAAATATCATCTTTCTTCTGTTCCAAATTCCATATCTCATGGTCTCTTACGAATATCCACTTATTTAAATCATATTTTGGGAACAAGGAACTTCCTAGAGTTCTGACAGCCAGCGGAACACCTGCACATTTTTTCACAATTTCTTTTCCGATCTCAACCAGATTTGAATATTTTTCTTCTTCCCCGTCCTTGAATGCCCATTTCACAAATAGAGACAGACAGTTCTCTTCCGAAAGACCTTCCAAAACATATGAAGGAACAGTACCCATCATTGAAGCAATTGGGTTGCTACGTGTTGTCACTATGATTTTACTTTCTGCAGCACCAACTTTAAGCAAATCTAACAACTCAATCCATTTTGCACGATCATCACTCCATATATCATCTAACACGAGGATAAACTTTTGACTAGAAAGTTTATGTCTTAGACGAATCTGTAGCTGCTCAATATCAAAGTGGTTAATGTCTTCTTGGTGAGAAATAGAAACACTAGGTGGAGGTGAAGATGAAAGAAAAGCAGAGTTAATAATTTTGATAATTATGTGCCTAATATCAAAATCATTGGAGACACACACCCAAATCTTCATTTGGAAGACTTCATCTATCCTCTTATCATTGAACACCAACTTTGCAAGTGTGGTTTTCCCCAATCCTCCAATTCCCACTATGGGAATAACAGATAGACTTTTATCACCAAGACCCTTTGGATTAGACTCCATCAAAAGTTGGATAATTGCTTCCTTGTCATTCTCCCTCCCTATTACACTTGAAACATCAACATGGGAATGAGTCAATTCCCTTCTTTGCACAGAAAGTCCAGGCTCATCATCGATTCTCATGAGTCCAAACCTAGTTCCATCAGCTGCTACCTTATCCAATCTATCCTTAATCTCTTTGATTTGGCATGACATCTTAAATCGGAAAGCAAGTGGATTAGAGGAAGAAAAGAAGTGGCGTACCTTCATCGAAGTGCTACCAAAAACTTTCATAACCTGTTTTTTCTTGTCTTGCAACTCAAATCCATCCAATACATCTTCAGCATCAGAGCATATGTTACGAATCTGCCTCAGCCATTCACGCAAGGCATGTTGTTTGTTCTTCTTCTCCTCAGCATCCAGCAGTAGACCTTTGACAATTGACAAAGTATCTTTAATCCGTTGGAGATCTTCATACACACCATAGGCACGAGAAGCCTCTTCATAAGCATATGATGCAAGCTTCCCTAACAGTGAATCAGCAACACCAAACACAAATGATTCAGCCATGTCAATGTTAACTAGAAGGAAATATATAGCAGAAATATTGAAGTTGTGGTAGTAAATTAGTAATTGTGGTTTCGGATCAACTAACAAGAATAGCCAATCTACCAACTTAAAAGTTCATGTGTTTATTTGTTTGCATTATGATTGTTAGAAGAATCAAATAAGTGGTTCACAGAATAATCATATTATTGCTTTATAAAAGAAAAGAAAGCACAAGCTCCACTTAAGTAAAATAAGAATTAAGCAGCACAACAAGTTTGAATATGCTAACCTCCAATCAGCATTATACAAAATGTGAAGCATGCAACGGGAAGGCCCAGCAGCTAATATAATATCCTTAAGGTTGTTGTGGCATTTGACTTTTGTTGACTCTGCATTCTTCCGTGTGGTGGAGGAGACTTAGATGATACTCTTTCCCATTTTCACATGGGAATGAATAGGTTTAGACAGCCAAAAATGTTTTATGGACACTTAACTTTTCCTACACATGCGACATTTAATTAATCACCTTTAAAATTATGACTAGTTCAATTGTGTAGATGATTAATTTAGATTTTGTTCAAAATTCTGATATTGTGGAACTAACCACAAGTTTTACTATGAATTCAATTAATTAACCATAAATTCAATTGAATTAACCATATTTTTAAGGGAGATTCTATGGTGCATTCCCTTTTTGGACTGTTTTGGTGCAGTCTTTTTTTTTTTACCAATATTTTTGTTGAAAATAAAAATATAATATAAAACTATACTTGGGCTGAATTAGTGATTGTACAACTCTATCATTTGGTCAAAATTGGTGCACTTCTAAACAACACTGTCTGTGTACCGGTGAAATTGGGCACCTCTGTTATTCTGAAAAAAGTATTTCCTGCTAACAAATTTTCTGCTAAAAAGTTTTCCCTCCCAACAAACTAATCGTTAACCTTATCCTATTTAAAGAAACTTCAGAATCTCACAGCACATCTAAAAGACATTCTTCTGTACGAATGAAATTGTAGCCCGTGAATCTTACAAGTTTATAAACTCAAGCATCATCTTAAAGAAACAATTGATTGAATGAACACCAGTGGTATAGGCCAGTTTGAAAGGGAAAAATCTTTTTCAGTTCATCCGAATGAAATGTGCTTTTCTACTCTTAGGAAAACATATTGTTTTGTGGCCGTTCCCAACTTGTCTGAGACTAATCAGGATCAATAAGTATTTGGTTAATATTTCAAGTTTCATGCACCTATAGATTGATGCTACTTGCAAAGGTTTGACAATTGAAGTTTACAAGTCAAAACATTCTTCTTCTTGTAAGAAAAGTGGTATGTTAAAACAAAGTATATGTCACTTTTGAGAAAATACAAAGGAGATTCACCATTGGCTTCAATTACTTCATTGGGAAAGAAAATAAAAAATCCATGGTCCATTAAATCACATTTACCTTCAAATTCAAGAAAAATAAAAAATGCTAAGTACACATAAAAGATGTTTTTGAGTACTGGGAATATAGGATGAAAAAGAATAATCTTTTCAATTATTTGACTACATCTAAAGGCTCTCAATGACATTCCTCTTCTCCAACACCATCACTTGCTGCTTTGCTCTATCATACTGAATGCTGCATATATGTCCCTTCAAATTTGATTTTCCCTTTTCATCATACCTAGTCCAGTAAATAAACCAAACATCACTCTCAAATAAACTTCTCTTTTATTGATATAACAAATATAACTTTTTTCTGTTTTCTGTGATCTCATTCTATTGGTAAAAATGACACTCAAAAGAAATGGTTAAAGTTACTGAGAAGGTGTAGTGTTACATGAATCTATTAGCTAACAAACTCATGGAAATAATTAATCCCTAACTAACCATCTTACTCATAAAACCTTGTAGAGCTCATTAAAAAGGTTGACACCGGGTTTCATCATAGTTGATAGTCACTTCTAGAGTTCTAGTTAAATGCTGTTAAAATCAGGCAACATATAATGATTACAAGTTACAACACATATATAAGTTTCCAAATTTAATTCTAACCTTAAATTTTCAATTAAAAACTAGTTTAGGAGGGGCAATCAATACTTATTTGATACAAAATGATAAGCTTACCTTCAAGGTTAATGTCTCCATTCATCCTCCTCCTCATCCTGTTCCTCCTCTTTCTTCTCATCCACCACCTCCTCCTCCTCCTCCTCCTCCTACTCCTCCCCTATAAGTTCAATGAAAACATTTTTGATGTGTGCAATAATAGGCCAGTACTCACCAAATTGCGGCTTACATTTTCTGCACAATTCAGGACAACCTGCTATGTGCAACTCTTTAAGGGCAGTGAGGTGATGTATGTCACTTGGAAGGTTCAAGAGTTGAGGACAACCAATAATGTCAAGCCATTTAAGATGAGTCATTGTTGTCAGACACTCAGGAAGCATCAGAAGGTTAGGAAGTTCATAAATTACCAAGGTCTCTATAGTTTGTGCAGCACCTTCAATCCATTCAGGCAATGTTGAAATCCCTGGAAAATCCCCAATATACAAATTTTTCAACCTCAATTTGTGAATTGGACTTTCACTGTTGAACGACGTGCGTAATATCTTGCAGTCTGAAATTAATAGAGACTCTAAATTCGGAAAAAGATGAAGAGGCAGTGATTCCAAGCTCCAACATGACTGCAAAGACAGTGTTACAATGGAGGTGAACTGTTGTACCCTGCTGAATAACAACTTCATATTTTTACAACAATGAAAAGCCAAAACTTGAAGATGTTTCAAGTTAACAAATTCAGCCAATGACAGAACTGATTGTTTGGTGGTTATCACCAAATATTGAAGGCCGATCATCTTCCCTAACCCTCTTGGCAATGCTTCAAGCTCTGTGCATCCATCGAATTGCAAAACTTGCAAATTATGGAGTTTGGAAACTGAATGAGGAAGTCTTTTGATGTTTCTATTATTAGTAAGAACAAGAATACGCAAATGCTTCAATTTAGATATTGAATCAGGTAGAGTTTCAAATGAAGAAACATTTATATCTAAATATCGCAGGTACTTATATCTTGATACCCATGTATCTAACAATGCTTCATTGTCAAGGCCCGCTCCTTTGCTGAAAAGTAGAATAGTTCGTACACTTGTAGACATGGGGAACAAAACATGCTCGAGTGAATCATTTTCAATAATCGATAAATGTCTTGCTTGTTCTGATATATTCCGAGTATTTGAGTCTACCCTTACAAACTCCTCTTTTGCAACATACAGTGCAAGATCATGTATCAAATCATGCATTTTGAAATCAGAATTGTACACAAAGTCATTGAAATCTTGAAGCAATGACCTTGAATGTAACTCATGTATATATTCTCTGGCAATATGCTCAAGCTTTTCACTTCCATTCATGGATTGAACTAATCCAAGGCCTATCCACATAAAAGCCATTTCAAAGACATTAAAGGTATGATCTTTAGGAAACAAGGAAAAATAGGCAAAACATTGCCTCAGATAGGATGGCATTTCATCATAGCTTAATTTTAATGCAGGTAAAATATCATCTTTCTTTTGTTCTAAATTCCATATCTCGTGGTCTCTTACGAATAACCACTTATTTAAATCAAATTTTGAGAATAGGGAACTTCCTAATGTTCTGACAGCCAGCGGAACTCCTGCACATTTTTTCACAATTTCTTTACCAATCTCAACTAGATTTGGATATTGTTCTTCTTCTCCATCCTTGAATGCCCATTTCACAAATAGAGTCAAACAATTCTCTGGCGAAAGACCTCCCAAAACATATGAAGGAACAGTACCCATCATTGAAGCAATTGAGTTGATACGTGTTGTCACTATGATTTTACTTTCCGCTGCACCAACTTTGATCAAATCTATCAACTCAATCCATTTCGCACGATCATCATTCCATATATCATCTAGTACTAGGATAAACTTTTGACCAGAAAGTTTATTTCTTAGACTAATTTGTAACTGCTCAATATCAAAGTGGTTAATGTCTTCTTGCTGAGCAATAACAGTACAACCAACACTTGGTGGAGTTGATGCTGAAACATAAGCAGAGTTGATCATTTTGATAATTATGTGCCTAATATCAAAACCATTGGAGACACACACCCAACTTTTCAATTGAAAAACTTCATCTATCCTCTTGTCATTGAACACCAACTTTGCAAGTGTCGTCTTCCCCAATCCTCCAATTCCCACTATGGGAATGACACAAAGACTTTTATCACTGTCACCCTGAGGATTGGATTCCCCCAAAAGCTGGATAATAGCTTCCTTGTCATCTTCTCTTCCTATTACACTCAAAGCATCAACATGGGAATGAGTGAATTCTCTCCTTTGGACAGTAGGTCTGGGCTCAACATCGATTATTATAAGTCCAAACCTGGTTCCATCAGCTGCTACCTTATCCAATCTATCCTTGATCTCTTTGATTTGGTGGGACATTTTAAATCGGAAAGCAAGTGGATTAGAGGAAGAAAGGTAGTGGCGTACCTTCATCCAATTGCTACCAAAAGTTTCCAGAACTTGCTTTTTCTTGTCTTGCAACTCAAATCCATCAAATACATCTTCAGCGTCATAGCATATGTTACGAATCTGCCTCAGCCATTCACGCAATGCATGTTGTTGGTTTTTCTTCTCCTCAGCATCCAACAACAGACCTCTTACAATTGACAAAGTGTCTTTGATCCGTTGGAGATCTTCGTACAGACCATAGGCACGAGAAGCTTCTTCATAAGTATAAGAAGCAAGTTTCCCTAACAGTGAATTAGCAACATCAAACACAAATGATTCAGCCATTTCAAATAATCAGGAAATAGAAGAAATATAGTTGTGATAGCAAAGTAGTAACTGTGCCTTCAGATTAACTAACAAGAACAAATACATTAAAAGCTGTGTTTATTTGTTTACGTTATCATTGTTAGAAGAATCAAATAAGTGGTTCATACAATAATAATAATAATAATAATAATAATAATAATAATAATAATAATAATAATAATAATAATAATAATAATAATAATAATAATAATAAGGAAAATGCTAAACAGTGCCCCCGGACACTAGTTAAGGATACAAATATAGAAGTTTTATCTCGTAAATTGTGCATTCAATGTTTTAATGATATGAAAAGTTATTCTCTCTCATCATTAACTTTATCATTTGTTTCTTTTTTTAGTATGTTTAACTAGTGCCCCAAGAGCACTGTTTAGCATGACCCAATAAGGAAAATAATATTATTGCTTTATAAAAGAAAAGAAGGCACAAGCTTGCTTTAGAAAAGTAAAGTAAGCATCAAAGCAGCACAACAAATTTGAACAATTTATCATGCCAGCCTCCAATTAGCATTATAATAATAACATTATTAACATGTGAAGTATAAGGTTGTTGATGGACTACATAGTTTTCCCAATTTTGAGATAGAAACTAGTCCCACACCCGTGCGATGCACGGGTATTATGAGGTATTTTATATTGTAATGTTGAAAAATTATTCGTATAAATTGAAATAATAATTATTATGAAAATAATAATAATAACATCAACAACAACAAAATAATAATAAAAAAAAAAGTGATGTAAATATAAGATAGATATTAAAGATGTGTTTATACTTTTCGAAAAGATTACAATGGATCCTATTGCGTCTACCAAAATAAGTTGGTAATCCATAAATTGTCATGTCGCTATGAAAACGGTTTGTGGTCATACTCATACATTGTGCATTTGATTCTTAATTGAACACTATAATTCAATATATAGTATAAAAGATTAATTAGTGCGTATAATTTAGTAAAACCTATTATTATTAGTTGAGTGAGTGTATAATGAAAAGTCATAGGTATATAAATGTATGATATGAAAAAATGTATAGAGATGACAATGATGTAAGTAGAAGTGATGTGACATTATTGGGTGGTTTAATTGGATATAAGTAACTGACGTGGATTAGGGTTAGATTAGTGGTTGCATAACTATCTAGGAATTATATATATAGATGTTTATACATTTAAAAAACTTATTTATACATCACATTTGAAGTTACTTTGGTATCTTCTTCATTAACATTGATTAACAATATCTTTAACTCATTCTTCAAAATAACTATGGAAATGAACATATAATTGACCATGGAAAACAATCGATGTTGAAACATAAGTTTTTATTTATATTATAAATCTTATTGGAGGATTCTGAGTTGGATAAACTACTTCATTATCTCTTACCAAAAAACTACTGTATTATCGAATTTGACATTTATATTAATTTGAAACTTATTGGAGTAAAGATAAATCAACTTAACTCATATTCAAATATCGAATATGATAAAAATCATACAGGGCGACCAACTCCTTATATTTATAAAGATTGGACAAAAGATTATTAGCAAAAACATTAACTTTTTTGAAAAAAAGACAATAAAATACACAAAATAAAAAAATAAAAAAAATAATTTAAAATGAATAATAACCCAAAATATTAATAATAATAATTACAATTAGTACCCCACATTAAATAGATGTAAGTGGATGATGTGGCTAAATGAAAGGTTTTCATTGGTTTGTGGATTAGGGTTTAGATAGGCAATTCCACAACTATCTAGGATTTATATATATAGATAGATGTTGCATGGCTAATTTCCTGTTTAGTTCTGCAACATAAATGAGTAAACGCGTTATCTAGTGTTGCATTCACCGTAATTTATAGAAGTTAGATTTTAATACTATACTCCCTCCGTCCCAAATTATAAGGGAAAATAAAAAAATCACACTTATTAAGAAAAAGTAAAACATGAGAATTTGAAATATATTTTTGTGGGTTTTCCTTGGAATAAGTTGTATAGGAAGATGTAAAAACAATTTTTATTGGTTGTTGTTTATTGAGAAAATGAGAGAGAGAAGAAATTAAATGCAATTTGCATTTAATTTTATGAAAATAAGGAAAAAACATTTTTGAAAATAATTTTTTCTCTTATAATTTGGGATAAAAAAATAAGCTTTTTTCCCTTATAATTTGGGACGGAGGGAGTAGCTTGTTTGGCTTGACGATAAGAGTGGCAATCTCGCGTCCCCAAACATTCTAGCCATAAAATTAAGGAAGCTAAAAATTGTAGCTTCACATAATCACATTGAACGCGTGTTAGATGTGCTGCCAACCTTAAAGCAGACAGATACTAAGAACTTCTGCAGCGGCAACGCGGTTTTTCATAATGAATTTGGTGTACTGAATGCTTAAGCAAACATATGAGTGTGGTCTCTTCAAAAATATTAAGGCTCAAATGAAGCATATTATCCGTAATAGTTTTACTTTAAGTATATATGACTTCACCTTTTTAAAGTTTGTTAGGACATGTTAGATTTAGTTAAAGCATATTTCATATCAAAGTCATTAGTTAAACAATTTAGCATATTTTTAAATAGATTATAGATTTAATAAATCAATGAAATTAACTCTTGTTTTTAGATTTAATATTGTACTTTTTAGAGAATCTAAATATATAATTTTTTGTGTGAATCGAATATTCTCTATGTGTAACTGCATAAACTAATCTTTTCAAAAAGAGACAATTATCTTAAAATATTAGTAAAAAAAAAAAAAAGTTATTTTAAAACAGATAATAAACTGATGAAAATTACAAATAATACACTAGAGTAGTACCTTAACCTTTGACTTTGAGTAGAGTAGAGCATAGGTTGGTTCTACAGTGGAGAAAGGACGTGTATGGTGTATGGTGGACTTTGTTTGAAAACCATTGGATCAAACAGTGAGTGAGTCCGTGCAGCAGATTAGTGTTTTTCCCTCTCATTCATTCATTCATTCATTAAATCCTGCAAGGACAATTTGAGTGACAGATCTGAATAGAGATGGCAGAGCATTTTGCAAATCAGGGAAAGGAATATGCAGATTCAAGGCCAACTTATCCACCACAACTCTTCCAATTCATTGCTTCTAAAACTCCCTCTCACCACCTCGCTTGGGATGTTGCCACCGGAACTGGTCAAGCTGCCAAATCTGTGCGTCTCTTATCCTTAGTATTATTTTATTCAATGTGTATTAATACTTTAATCTACTTATTATATGTTGCATGATATACCAACACAAGTGTTATATTAGCTTACAAATATAATAAATCATAATCGTCAACGATGAATTGGTTTAAGTGGTAAAGGTCTTTAGCCCTTAAGCAAGTGGTCAGAGGTTGGAAGGAGAGAATTCATTGGGGATGTCAATTTGATCTGTAAATAGGAATTTTTTTTCCCAGAGAGATGGGGATGAGGTTAGGGTAGTTACAATTGATTAGTTCTGAGTTTCTTACAGATGTTAACTGAATCTGATATGGAAGTTCTGTGTATTGGAATTATCAGACTAATCAATAGGACTCGGTTATTTATAGTACATGGCAGTTACAGGATATTAGTTAGGTGTTGGTCACAGTTGCTGAAAGTTGTAACTAACTCGAGCAGTCTAAAGGTTATACTATGCACATAACAGGGTATAGTAGAGTACATGAACAGTTTAATCTTACTCTATAGATTCTTTTTTTTTTTTTTACAATGGAATTGAGGATCGAATCTAGGACCTCTTGCATACTACCCAAACCCCTCACCACTAGACCAAACCGTGGCTTCGATTGCACATAGATTTGTATGCTACATTCTCCACAACTACAAGGAATGCTTAGCAAATTTCTGTTAAATATGCTTGGATCTCATCCAAAAAATAGCTCAAAGGGTGAAGTTGTCCTCACATATTTATACACTTAACCGCCCGGGAGCCTGAGGGACTTCAAACAAACCAACAACACAACTACACATTCAACAATTTCCACACACACACATGATACATTTTTTGTTCATACAAGTTTTTTTTACTATGACGAAAACTAATTTGTGAATATTTCAGTTAGCTACACTGTACGAGAATGTGATAGCCACAGATGCTAGTGAGAAACAACTTGAATTTGCAGCCAAGCTTCCTAATATACGATACCAACACACCCCATCAACAATGTCCATGACTGAGCTTGAACAATTGGTGTCACCTCAAGGAACCATAGACCTTGTGACCATTGCTCAAGCCCTTCACTGGCTTGATCTATCAACCTTCTACAAACAAGTCAATTGGGTTCTCAAGAAACCTCATGGTGTTATTGCTATTTGGTGTTACACTTCACCAAGTATTAATGATGCAGTTGATGCTTTACATCATACGTTATATTCTTTTGATGCGAGACCTCATTGGGATCCAAGACGCGAATTACTTGAGGATAATTATAGAAACATTGATTTTCCGTTTGAGCCTGTGGAAGGAGTTGATCACACAGGACCATTTGAGTTTGAGGCGGAGACTGTGATGGATGTTGATGATTTCTTGAATTATATAAGATCGAGGTCAGGTTATCAGATATCAAAGAATAAAGGGGTTGAGCTTCTTAAGGATGATGTTGTTGAAAAATTCAAACTTGCTTGGGGAGAAGATGGTAAAAAGATTGCCAAGTTTCAAGTATATTTGAGAATTGGAAGAGTAAGAGATGCTTGAAAATATGCAAATGATTGTTCTCGTTAGTGTGATCAGAAACATATGTTAAGTGGTTCTGTTAATTTGATGTCCCTCCTTATAATAAGGATCAAGTTCTAATGTTATTTGTGCTTTTGATTGAATGCAGAAATACCATTACAGGATAAAATATATGACTTTAAAAGTTGGATCAGTTCACTTGAAATTAGTACAGAAACTCACAATTTATGAATTGGAAATTAACAATATTCAATAAAAACTCATAAACTATTAATTTTGATTCGTCTCAATAACATATCAAATTATTTTCAATTTTTCTAAAGAAAATATTATGGATAATCTATACGATATAAATTTTCAATACAACGTTGAATTTTATAAAATTTGTATTCATTATAATATTATTCAAACTATACTTTCAAGTTAATTGACATTAGAAGATCCTCTTTTGGTGATGTTCCCACCTTCAGCCATGACAAATTGGTATACTACACCTTATTAGATGACAGGATGAACCTGATGGAAATGGACATAACTTCTTTAAGGATGCACTTATCATATAGTAATGTTATTTTTAACGTATATTAATTAGAATATCTCAAATAAATTGTTCTTAGCTTCTTCTTTTTTGTTACATGTTGTTCTTAACGTTTAAGAACAATTAAGAATATATAGTCCTTAATTTTTCACAAAATTGAAGATAAGTGAATTGACATCCACAAGTAATTAAGGATAATTTCCAAAGTGAAGACCAAAGTGAAGGCTTCCATAGTGTACAAGTTGTAAAAAAACATCATAACGAATACGAATTTTATAAAATTCACCGTTTGATTGAATGTTTATATCATATTGATCATCCATAAAAGTTTTTAAGAAAATTGCAAATCATTTGATATGTTATTGAGATCCATCAAGATTAACGGTGATTTTGTAAAATTCGTATTTGTTATGATGTTTTCCACAACTTGTGTACCATGGAAGACTTCATGTTACAACTAGTTATTAACAATTATATTGTTTACAGCAACGGAAGGAGGGGGGCATTAGAGTTGAGAATAGGTTAGGTCGAGTTAGACTTTGCCAATTTTGAGTTTGGTTTGTCACGAAATGGAAGGGCTGGGTTATAAGCTTATTTTTAAGGTCTGTGTGTGGCCTTTTGAAAGCAGGACATGGTCTATTAACTCAGTTTTCATTAGTTTCTTTTTTTGTTGTCTCTCTTCTGTTTCGATAAACAAAGAGAGAGAGAGTAAAAGTGACTTACTTAGCAAAATGTGAAAAACAAACAGTTCATGTTTAATCGTGGCGGAGACTCAACAACTACCATTGATTTTCCTTTCTACAACATTGGATTGTTCAGATTTGTCACCCCTTCAGTCGTTTTCATTTCCTTCAAACCTTCTTCCGCCTTTATCACCAGTCACCATTGATTTCTCAGTTTTCATTCGTTTCTTTTTTTTTTTTCTCTCTTATGTTTCGATAAACAAAGAGAGAGTGAGTAAGTGACTTACTTATATCCTCTTGCTAAATGTGAAAACAAACGGTTCATGTTTAATCGTGGCGGAGACTCAACAGCTACCATCGATTTTCCTTTCTTCAGCATTGGATTCTTAAGATCTGTCACTCCTTCAATCGTTTCCATTTCCGACAATTGATCAGTAGCATTTGAAACTTGAACTTTACTAATCTACATGAAATCAATAAACTCTAGTAGAAGAAATTTAAAACTTCAATCTCTGAAATTAAATTTCCTCTCCTAGGGTTTATTGATTTCTTATAGATTAGTAAAATGATTTTAGTAAATCATCATCGGTTCAAGTTTCAAATGTTGATGATTAATTGGCAGACATGTACGAAAGCATACAAAAGTTATAGGACAGACTCTATGATATTAACAACAAGATGACTGATCTGGAATTGCAAGGAATATCATCCGGATGATCTGAATCTTCACAGGAAGGCGAAAAAGGTATATATGTTCTTCTTTTTCACATAGGTGTTTTTCATCCCGTTAGTAAATTCCTTGTGTAGTGTAATAATTAATAAAATTGTTGTGTTATGCATAAAATTTTGTTAAATGCATATGAAGACCATGTTTCTCGCGAAACGGGCGCTCCCTCGAATGAGTGTTTGAAGGAAGAACGAGAGAGTCGAAATGCAAATTGACACCAAAGAGAGAAGCTCGAATCCTTCTGCCGCCACCACAACCTTTGAAATTTTAGGGAGTGTTTTAATTTATTTGCATGTTTTTTATTAATTATTAAAAATATTTACAAGAGGGGGGAAAGTTAATTTTTTTATTAGTGTGTTTGACAAGATGTTGAATCTTGCTCCTACGTATTCTCTGGTGCGATGGGAAATTCAAAGCTACGTAGTTCTGGGTAGAAAATGTTTATTTTTCGGTTGATTTTAGGGAACAACGTTTAGGTCACATTCGAGTGGTTAAACATAGCTTGTCAGCTCGCGTATGGGAGACTTAAGCTTTTGTTTGTATTCGCGTAGAATGGTTAAACATTGTTCGTTTATGAAAAGAGATTTTTATTTTTTACTTGGGTCATACTACATGTTAAGGATACTTCAAATAGCAATTATGAACAAATTGATTGTGATCACAATCTTTGAAGGATACATTGAATAACCCGCTCCATGTGATGCATTGCTTGAGTAAACTTCAAATCTAGAGAAAGGCAAACTGTTCCCTTACCATGTGAAATTAATGCCCAACTGTTCCCTTGTCATGCTAACCAGTGCCCCCGGGCACTAGTTAAGGAACTAAAAAGGGAAAGAAAAGAAAAAAATTGTATTGAGAAAATAAAAATTTAAACTTTTAAGATGTTGACTTCACAAGTTTCAAGATAATATTACTATCTTTAGTTATCTTAACCAGTGCCCCGGGGCACCGGTTAGCATTTTCCTAATTTTAATATGGTAGCAAATTGATGAACTTGTGAATAGATGGCCTGAGATAGTGTCTAAAATTTTATTGGAGACTTGGAATTATTATTGCACTACAACAAAAGATATATGAAATTTTTAGTAAGCTTTTCTAAACATGGAAATGCAAATTAGGGTATCATGTCATCATTAAAAATTCATGTTAAACTACTGTAAAAAAAATAATAAAAAAAAAATCATGTTAAACTGTTAGAGGAGTGTGGGCTGATCTATTGGACTTGTGGACTTCCAAACTTGATATACATTTTGATTTTGTTCATTCTTGTCAATGTTGTTTGATGTTTTCTCTCCCCACCCCCTGTGTTTCTTTTATCCCCCTGAGTTTCCAATTTTGCCCTTGAAAAAACTTCGGTTCGTAGAAACCGAAGTTTTTTTTTGCCTTGAAAACAAATTTCGGTTTCTAAAAACCGAAATTTACTCTGAATTTGCACTAGAAAAAATTCGGTTTCTGCGAACCGAATTTTTCACAAGGGCAAAATTGGAATATTGGAGGGTATAAAAGAAACACGGGGGGCCCGAAGAGAAAACATCATGTTGTTTCCTCACTTCAAATTGGTTAAAACCAAGGCTGTAAGTCTAAACTGAAGAGTGAAGACTATCCTGATAATCTTGCATAATTAATATGCAGTGTTTTGAGAAAAAACACAAGTTGACCATGACACAACAGTGATCTTTAGATAAAAAAATGGAAATGCTAGTTCTCGCAGAAAACTTTTCACGAAAACATCACGATAGAGAGAAATGATACTATAGTAGACCTTTTTCATTTACTTCCAACCATGCACCCATGTTTTCTGGTAAAAAGAAGATCACGCACGCTCACAATTGATTCACGATAGTTTCATTATTAATAGTTTTCGCTATCATTAAAACATGTAAACATGTAAGCAGTTGTATCAAAAAATGATAAACAAATTAAACTAGGAATAGGATGAAGGAAGAATGTTTTATTTAAAGAAGTGATCAAATAAAGCACATGCATTTATTTGTTTGGTTCTTTAATAAGATTGAGTTGAAGAGAAATTTCTTCTATGACATAGATATGGATTACAAATACAAAGTTACTGATATGATTTAATAATCAAGAACTCACATGTTAACAAGTGAAGTGACTTGGTATCTTGCGTTTCAGTTTGATATAGATCATTGAATTGATTTCAAACGATATCATATCATTAGTGAAAGCAACATGGGACTTACGTCATAACAATATTGTCGGTATACATAGCATAATATATCGCAAGTTCCCTCACATAAGATCATAATAACTTGGTGTCACAGCACACCTTATTCCATGCCATATTTTAGAAATCAAATTTATTATCAATTTACATGGTTAACTATCACAGCTTTGAAGGGGATTGATACCAGCCCCACTGATCACCAGATATGTACGTCGTAACTTGCTTCACACTCAAGTAGTTATCAAGTCCCCTGTATCCAAAAACAACAACAAAAATTTAGACTAATTCTCAAATTCCTTTTCTACATTTAACAATATTAGAGAAGAATTTTCCTGATTTTAGGAAATAAGATCTGTCATACCATTCTCCTAATTCGCGACCAAAACCGCTACGTTTAATGCCTCCCCATGGAGCTTGAATAAAGCTTGGTTGAGCACAATTGATCCATACAATTCCAGCTTGTAGAGCCTGCAGAAAATCGATATAAAGTTAAAACCATTCCATTAGTAACAATGTAATCATTTTGTTGTTTATATATGAAAATAAAATATCTTGGATCAGTCTCACCTGAGATACGCGTTCACATCTTTCTAAATCATTTGACATTACAGCTGACCCCAAGCCATAGCTGTGAAATATCAAGTTTTTGGCTTTAATATCAATCGACAAGTGACGAGAAAAATTGTTTACAAGAGAAGTTAATATCAGTTCAGAAACTCACTGTGTGTCATTTGCTAGATCAATAGCTTCTTCTTCAGTGCTAAATGTTTTAACAGAGAGTACAGGTCCAAAAACTTCTTCTCTCCAAATTTGCATTGAGGTAGTCACATCGGATACAATGGTTGGTTCAACAAAGTATCCCTTCTGTAAATGCTGTCATCGAATTTGAAAAGATATTATTTATCAAGACAGATGCAGAAAAACTGAACTGAGCACACCTCACATACTTGAGGGTAAAATTTAATCATACCTCTGGCCGACGCCCACCAGTCAAAATTGTTGCACCCTCGCTCTTAGCCGTTGCGATAAAATTCAATACTTTCTTATACTGAATCATATAACACAAATATTTTGGATTACATATCAACTGAATGTTTTAAGCAAAATAAAGCCACTGATTAACAGCAAACATACCTGTGCTTCACTGACAATAGGGCCTAGCCTGCAACCTTCTTCCAACGGATCAGAAATTTTGATGTTTTCGGCCCATTTCACAAGTTTATTCACAAATTTTTTTGCTATACTTTCCTGAAACAGAAAAAGTGTTTTACTTTATCCATTTTTGAAAAATCAAAGCTAATGGTTTTGTGACAAAATTCTACCACAGTGCAAGGAAAACTAACCCTCCTATTTATGCAGAAAAAATAAAGTGCGTCTATTAAACTTACATGCACAATAAGGCGAGATGTTGCACTGCACATCTGACCATTTGTAAAGAAGCAGCCAAAGATGGTCCATTCAGCAACTGTTTTATGATGGAGAACAGATCAATAAACTATAAACGGTATATGAGTGAATGTTTTAGATCATGTCAATACGTCATAGGTTTCGGATACCCAAAATTCACAATGCAATAAATTAAAATATGGGGTTGTCCATAAAATGTGATGCCAAAATGCAAGAAAATGTGGTTTCATAAACTAGACATATTTGAGAAGGCACACACACTAACCCTTGTCAAGGTCAACATCCTCAAAAACAAGGATTGGGCTCTTTCCACCAAGCTCGAGTGAAACAGGCTGCAAACAAGAAAACACAAATTTGATATTACATGAACTAACAATAGTTTGCAGATAATTATGCTTAAAAATACCTTGATTAGCTGCGCCGCAGCTGTCATAATCCTGCTCCCAGTTGCAGAGCTACCAGTAAAGGCAATCTATCAAATAGTGGGAACAATGGTACAATATCTTAGCAAAGTCATAGACAAACATGATAACAACACTTGCGAGATATAGAACAAGATCTAACTCCATATAGTTTTGATTCCACTAATGACTAAAATCATTTGAAGTTTCGAACCTTATCTACGTCAGGATGAGATGCTAAAGAAGCACCAGCTTCATGGCCTAATCCAGAGAGAATATTTAAGACACCAGGAGGAAGGCCAACTTCTCTACATATTTCGCCTAACTCCAAACAGGTCCTAAAATTGTAAACAATATGAAAACATTGATAAATCAAACTTAACAAATATTCAAGTTTGTGACTATGAAGCACAGACACAAACACACACACCGGACACTGACACGTCGACACCAATAATAATTTGAGAAGATGATATAATTCAATGTAATCATAAGTGTCGGTGTTAGACACCAACGCGTGTCCGACACCGGGACACGCCTAATCCGAGGAGTGTCCGTTCTTCATAGGTTTGTGATGATAGTTTATGAGAACATACACAGATGCTAATTCAGACGGCTTCAATATTGCAGCACAACCAGCAGCCAGAGCTGGAGCAACTTTCCATGTTGCCATTAAGAGAGGATAGTTCCTAATATATAACAATCATTACATCAATTTCTGAAAAGAATTCATACGCAACTAAGATGAAGAAAAAGCAGATATCACACCATGGAGTAATTAACGCAACAACACCAATAGGCTCCTTGAGAACATGACTCTTGAAGGTATCCATAGGAAGAGATACAGGAGTCTTTTGCTTTGCATCTAACCCTTCAGCAAGCCCGGCATAGTACTCAAAACAAGCAATAACATCATCCTAGACAATCAAACCAAAACAGGTCCTATATAAACGCAAACAATACATGGCAAAATGTTTTTCCAACGAGAAATAGTGAAATACTAATTACCAGATCCGCGAGTGCTTCCTCCAGTGGTTTTCCACTATCAATTGATTCCAGTTTGCCTAGTTCATTTTTTTTCTCAGTTATCTGTAAGAAAAAGAAAAAGCAAAGCCAGGTCTCAAGACATGCACAACTTTATCAATCAAACAGTAAATAAATTAACTAAATAACCATGTTAACAAGTGAATCACCGATTTAGTCCTAAAATTGTAAGCTTCTCATAATTCCGTCCCTCAAATCAACGAAATTCTAAAATGATCTCAGAAATTAAAAATCATGGGTCAAACAATTACTTTCGTCAGAAATTCTAAAGGACTAATGTGATCTAGGATTTTCAATTTCATGGATTATTTCACAATTTTATTAATTTCAAGACCAACTTGTGTAAGCTACAGTTTCAAGGAATAAAATTGACAATTCAAATTATAGAATAAAATTTATCAATCCTTCAATCCATTAAGAACATAAATACAAATGAAATGACAACCTTTGCAGCGATGGCTCGAAGATAGCCAGCACGAACGGAGCCAGAAGCAGTAGACCAATCTCTACCTTTGTTCTGAGACAAGGCTCTTTTAGCAGCCTCCACAGCAAAGTCAACATCTTCCTTAGTAGCAGCAGGTATATCCCCTGCATGTATATCAAGCATTCACATAATGCCACAACTTAGAAGTAGTTATATTAAATATTATTATTATCATATATAATATACTCCATCATACTTGATTTCATCAAATAAAATTATTAGAAAGTGATATACTCCTATAGTATATTGCAAGAGAAGATCATAAGAGTGATTAAGGTATGTACATAACATACCTATGATGTTTTCAGTGGAGGGATTGATGATTGGAATTCTTTTGTTGAGGATAGGAGCTTTCCACTCTCCATCAATGAATAATTGTCTACTTGGTACTGTTATCGCCATTTTCTCCACTCTGTCACGCACTCTCACTCAGCTAGCTAGCTTGTGTAGATAGATGATAATGATATGCTTCTCTCTTTTTATTTTCAATTTCAAAGGATTGTTGGATCAATAATAGTGATCCATCATATCATTGATAGTGATAATATATATTATTAATAAGCTTGATGCTGCGTCACCTTTGACCACTGTTTTTATTTATTTATTTATTTATTTATTTATTTATTTATTTGCTCTTTCTTTAATATATATTTTCTAACTTTTCATTCAATGTGTATAATTAAGGCTGTTATTTTCTTAACTAATTTCAGTTAATTAAAATCCGACTAATATTTTTCAAATCAACAAAAGATGAATGTGTGTGTGTATATTGTGTAATTTTTTTTGTACAAATTTATTCCTATTTTTTGGTTTACAATATTGGTAATAAGTATCGAACATAAGACCTGCATACTACTACCCAACCACTAGATTAAACCTAGTGGATTTAAGTAGAGCTGAACAAAGTAAAATATTTTAAATGTACGGTGAGCTTATCTTAATTGACATGACATTGCATTATGTATACCGTGGTTCTAAGTTCAAATTTCAATTATCCTTTTTTTTGGTCAAATCAGTTATCCCATTTATCTATCTTAAAAATGAATATTTTAGTTCGAATTTTGTAGCTTATTTTTAAAGAATAAAATAAAGATCCAATTAATATGATTTATTTTGAATGGCTACCCAATTAATATGTTGAAACTTCAACCCACTTGGATTGATGCATTGATATTGGCTTGTGACCTGGAAGTGTGCTCCTCTTAAGATCTGAGGTTCGATTTTCTCTGGCACCAATTTAAGTGGACTAATTTAGCTTCTTAAAAAAAATATGGGGAAACTTAAATTTTAGTTTTCTCTATTGTGGGCAACCATTTTGTTACTCTCCACTCCACTGGTGTTAGACTGCCAGGTGTGTAACAGATCAATAATGACCAACTATTGCCATTAAAATGTTTTTGCACTTGCATTG
This sequence comes from Trifolium pratense, assembly GCF_020283565.1. NCBI lineage: Eukaryota > Viridiplantae > Streptophyta > Magnoliopsida > Fabales > Fabaceae > Trifolium > Trifolium pratense. Next base: position 16,266,460 of record NC_060064.1, on the reverse strand, counting down.
ATTTGCTAAATATCTTATTAAAATAAAAAATAGATAGGATTCTCCGGCTGTTGTGTTAAATAAAATTAATTTTAGGCTTAAATGCACTTTTGGTCCCCTTATTTTTTAAAAAATGAAGTTTTGGTCCCCTTATTTAAAAAATCAGTTTTTTAGTCCCCCTATTTTCATTTTTTTTAGTTTTGATCCCTCATCCCATTTTGGGGTTAATTTTGTTGATGTGGCTTTGCAACTAATGATGTGGCAACATTCATGTGGACAAATTTAATATCCATGTCATTATTATATTTTTAAATTCAATAAAACTTTATTTATAAAATATTTTAATTATTAAAATTATATATTCAACTGAAATAATAATTGTCAAATCTTATAAAATATGAAATTTGAAACCCTAATTATCAAACCTTCAACTACTAGAATTTTATTCACCGTGAGAGAGAATCCTTCCTTATGGATTTCACCAATTCTATGGTTTCCGTTTAAACTCAACAATTTCTGGATTTTTAAAAACGAAAAGAAATTAGAGATGATTTTGTGTTTCAATAGAAATTAGTCATACTCTTTAAACTATCTATGACTTTGGATGGGTTTGAATGAAAATCCAGAAATTGTTTTAAGTTTGAAGTTGAATTATAGATTGGTTTTATATAAAGTTGGATGATGATGAAAGTTTGAGGTTTTTGAAACACAAAACTTGCTTTCAATATGCAATTGTTTGATTTGAATCAAAGAGGACCATGTCCATGTTATGATTGTTTGTTTTTTCTTAGGTTTAATAAATTAGAGGTTGTGAATTTTTGGAATTTTTATTTTAATGAGTTTACGATGATGATATGATGATGAAACATGATTATTTTGTTTTCTGAGTTGGTAAGAAGAATAAGGATAAGTGGATAAGTGGATGATGATAATGGGAGCTATGGATTGTTTGGTTTGATTTTTGATGTTTTTGAATTATTTTTTGATTGATTTCTTTTTAAAAAATACTATAATTTTAATAATTAAAATATTTTATAAAATAAGTTTTATTGAATTAAAAATAAATAATGACATGGATATTAAATTTGTCCATGTGGACGTTGATATGCATTAGTGGCAATGCCACATCAATAAAATTAGCCTTAAAATGGGATGAGAGATCAAAACTAAAAAAAAAAAAAAAAAATTGGGGGACTAAAAAGTTGGTTTTTAAAATAGGGGGACCAAAGCTTCATTTTTTTGAAAATAGGGGGATCAAAAGTGCATTTAAGCCTTAATTTTATAATAACTATAGTTAATTTAGAAAATAAATAAATTTTTCTACCAAAAAAAAAAAGAAAATAAATAAATTTTCAACATTAACCGCACATTTATAAAAATTTCAAAACATATTTTGTATTTAAAAGTGAACGAGTAATCCTTTTAAGAAAGTATATACTCCATTCGTCCTAAATTATAAGGGAAAAAAATTAAATTTATGAAGAAAAAGTAAAACATGATAATTTGAAATATGTTTTTGTGAATTTTTCTTGGAATAAGTTGCATAAAAAGATGTAAAAACATTTTTTATTGGTTATTTTTTATTGAGAAAATGGGAGAGAAAGAAAATTAAATGTGATTAAACAACTCTTATTTTAGGGTACTTAACACTATTTTAGGTTTTTCAGCCGATTTATGGTTTTTGACCGATTTTGGATTTTTTCGCCGATTTTGGGTTTTTGACCGATTTTGAGTTTTTCGGCCGATTTTTGGGTTTTCCGGCCATATTTTGGGTTTAAGGTCAATTTTATTAAAATAAATAAAATTAAAGGAAGGAAATTCGATTACATTACCCAAACAAAGAATTTTAGAATTGATGGAATTTTAACACTTTATCCAAACACTAAAATTTGAAAATTAAGGGAATTCAATTGAATTAATTGAATTGCCTAATATTTAAAATCCCTTGCATTTCTAGAATCTCTCGTCCAAACACACTCTTAAGGAATTGAGAGATTTTGCTCCATCCACATATTCTTATTTTAGGGTACTTAACACTATTCATTAGGTCCCACAATACCACATATATTTATATTATTTATTTTTACCTAATTTTGTTTAAAATTAAATATTAATTTATTTTGATATAATTAATATTTAAATGAGTATGCTATGAATAAAATTGAACAAGGTAAAAAAAAAATACATTATATTATATATTTAAAGAAGAAAAGAATAAAAAAGAAAATATCTTTGTGCATGAAAAAAAATTAATGAATTTACTTTTCAATAAATAAATAAAAGGTTAAATATGGTTAGTCCTTAATGTGCAAAAGTTTGGCATGTTTTTGACATTTTTTGTACATAATATGAACTTATATAAATTGAATTTAAAGAATATAAGTAGACTATGTAAGTTGGATTATACCATTTTGCCATGTCAATATTTTTTATTTATTTAAAATATTTAAAAAGTTAATTTGTCTCTGCCAACCACTTTTCCTTATTTTTCCGTTAAAATTGCAAATTCCCCAAACTATTCATCTCTCACCGATCACTACAAGAAAACATGCATTTACTGAGGGCCTTTGGCCCTCAGTAATGCACAAATTTCGTCTAAAATGCATGCATTACTGACGGCCTTGGGCCCTCTGTAATTAGCTCGCCAGTAATGGTTACTGACGGCCCAGGACCGTCAATAACGTTACTGACGGCCTGGAGCCGTCAATAATACACACTGGTCAATTCAAAAGGCCACGCATTTGTGACGGCCTGGAGCCGTCAGTATGGCATGTTCTTTTCACACATTGTGACGGCCTGGAGCCGTCAGTAATGTTGAACGATTTAAAAAAAAATTAATAATTTAATTATTTAAAAATCAGTATTTGATTTTTAAATAATTAAATTATTAATTTTTTTTTAAAAAAATTAATATTAAAATTAAAATTTAATAAAAAGCATAATAAAAATACTTAACATAAGCATAATTAAATATAATGATAATATTGTCATTACAAAAAGAAAACAATTAAACAAATAATAATCAACAACAGATTATTAAAATTACACATCAACGTTGGTCAGACGGCTGATATAGTGGTCGCTTCCCCTTGCCAGTGTCTGTTGGCTGACGCGACCTTCCTCGGCCTCGGCCTCGGCCTCTACCTTCCTCGTGTATTATGACTCCGGGGAGTGACGTTCGCGAAGGAGGTCGTGCCACAGGCCTATGAACGAAGTTAATTGGGGCTTGATTTGGGAAGAAGTTGCCTTGGGGTTGATTTGGGTTTTCATGTGGGATTATGAAGTCTTGTTGTGGATTTAATGATCTCTGGTATTCGGTGAAAGCAGTTTGTTGATTATTTCTACCGCTTCCGCCACTACTGCTTCCACTTGTTTGCCCAGTAGGATCAAAAAATTGTAAATGAACTGGTTCATTAAGCATCTGACTCATATCCTCTATGCTCATACTCAGTACTGGATCACCCTCTCGGTACTCCGGCAGCTGATTCAAATTAACCATGCTACTCAAATCCGGTCGATATTCTTGTTCACCGGCATTTTGATTTTGTCGTGCCGAAGCCTGAGATGATGATCCAACCCCCCCCCCCCCCCCCCCCCCCGCCGGCGCCCTCTGCTGTGCAAAGAATTCCTGCAATATATGTTGGACCCGTAGGTCCACCCGGTCATCAAATGATGCTTCGAACTCGTCGCGGAATTCTTCTCTATACGTGGCCCTCATTCGCGCTTCATACTCATCATCGGTTTCCTCTCTTTGAGTTGGACGAGAGCGTCCTGTACTCGATGAAGATGAAGATGTGTAAGTGACATCTCTCAAACCAGTTGGGTCACTTGCATATAGAGAAGATGTACACCCAGCAGCGAATTTGCGACCTCGAGTCGCACCACCAGCATTCTTAACAAAAGCCAACGACATCTTGTTTCGACGAACATCCTCATTATCTCGCCTATGAGGTGGTAGTCGTAGTTGGCTTGCATTATATTCTTCAACCCAAATTTGCGTCAACCTCTACAATAAATTAAAAAAAATTAATAATTAATTAATTATAATGTTTAGATATAATTATATAATGTTTAAAAAATAATGTTATACGAAATAAATAATAAATAATATATATAATTAAATACTTACCGACACTTCTTGCGCCCTTGCCCCCGTCCACTGACCGGAATCTGCATACCGGTGCATCATGTCATTCATCTCCATAAAGGTGGGTGGACGACCAAATTGTTGGATGAACTCAAGACGAAGCGTTCCGGCAGATTTAGACCCTCCAGAGTGTACGCACGCACGATTGGCTTCATCAGTATTTCTGTTGGCTTTGTTCTTTATACACTTTGCAATATACTCTTCCTCTTCCCATCTGCGGCAGAGCATAGGGTATGAATTGCCAGCGAGCCAAAGTGGTGGTTTTGAAGGATCCTTTTTAATCTTTTTCCGCGCTTCAAAAAGTAAGGTCGACAGACGCTTGGTGGCTTTTTTGTTGAATATACGCTCAATAGCCGCTGTGTGGTGATTCAGCCAAGTTACTTGCGACTACGAAAAATAAAGAAAAATTGTTAATAAATTAGTAAATATATGTTTAGTAACAAAATTGATTGGATAAAAAAGTAATTATAAATAAAAACGTACCCTGAAGCCATTCCAAAATTGTTGATATCCACGCTCATCTGCCCCGACCTCCGTCCAGTTGAGATATGGAGCCTGGAATTTGGATTTCAATGCATTATTGATTGCCTTATTCGCCGGATTTTGGGGTTGCAAACTGCACAATATATATATATTAGTTAAGAATAATTATCATATATATCCAATTAATTTATTAAACACAAATTCTTAATAATAATTAACTTACTCTGTGGCGGTATATGGCATGATGATGGGTCTACCATGCCGGTCAATCAACAATTCATTTTGAGGAGCTAAAAGTGCAATATCGGCTATTTCCTCGTCCTCGTGGTCATCATCGTCGTCGTAGGAGTCGTACTCCTCTTCCACACCGTCTACGGTTCGAGACTTGGGCATACCCTCCAACCATCGATTCCGAACAACGCGGCGGGGTAAAGCACGTCTACGTGGAGCGCGTCCGCGTCCGACACCCGGTGCTGGTGGAATATCATCAATGTCATCATCGACATTGTCATCATCAAAATTTTCTTCATCTGGATTCATCTATAATAAAAAAATATATGATAAATATATTTATATAATTAAGAAATACATGACAAATATATATATAATTAAGAAATACATGACAAATATATATATAATTAATTAAGAAATACATGACATATATTGTTTTATAATTCATCATCATTAAACGATAAACAAATGCAACCAAAAACAAATATTCAAGTACAACGATTAATATTATTACAACGCGGATAACTATATTATAAAATTAATTGTCATCCCAATCTGATACATCTTCATCATCACTGCCTTCATCATCACCATTAGCTTCGACGTCCTCTTCATCAACATCACCATCAGAAGGTACTTCTTCGGCTTCTTCTTGTACACAAAGTTGATTAAAAGTTTCAACTGCAATGACATCATCAACATTGGACATCTCATCTTCCTGATATGGTTCATCTTCACGTTCATCTATCTCATTTTTTTCAATCAGACCCCTTGGTTTTGATGTTATTGCGGCACACCAACCTCGCTTATCCCTTGTAGTCGATGGATAAGGGACATAGTGAACTTGTCTGACGTAATGCGAACAAAAGTAAATTGTTTCGCGGTGTAAGTATGTTGCACAAGTCGGACATTCCGTGGCTCCGAAGCAAATTCAGGATAAACTTGATCAAAATGCTTCCAAGCCATTCCATCAGAAGGATGTCGCAACTCACCTGACATTTTTCTCCTTTCATAGTTTTCACGATGCCATGTCATTTTACTGGCTGTTTGCATCGATGCATACAACCTTTGCAACCTTGGTATTATGGGTAAATAGAACATCGCCTTTCTTGGGATTGGCTTCCTTCTGACTGACCGTGAATTTCTTGTTACACGATATCTTGGTTCTTGACAAAATTTACATTCAAGTAATGCACCGTCATCTACACCAAATTCGTTGCTATAGTACAACATACACCCGTTAACACAACAGTCAATTCTCTTCGCTCCGAGTCCTAACTTTGCAACCAATTGTCTTGCTTCGTAATAATTTTTTGGCAAATCAAGAGGACGGTCTATTGTTATATCCAACATCAGTTTTGTTATCAAGTCCATGGTGTATTCTGAAACAAGACATTCAGACTTGATACCCAAAAGTCTAATACACACCGTTAACTTTGAGTCTCGAGAGCCTTCACACAACGGTGTATTTGTCTCTTTCAAAAGATCAAAAAATCGCTGGGCTTCCTCATTTGGTCTCTCGACGTTAACATTAGCGTCATATTCATCATCAGCAGGGTCGTCGACATCATTTGGCACATAAATCGGCGTATTAAACCCAAGGGCATTAGTTATCATATTGTCCATCTCATTAAACGGATCATAATGCTGATGATAATATTGGGGAACAACAACGGGCTGAAAAACACTGCTTGAAGCACGATTTTGATTCACGGGAACAGTCGTGGAACATCCTTCGCCATGACTTGACCAAACCCAATAATTAGGTTGGAATCCCTTTTTATATAAATGAGACCTAATTTCATCTTCGCTCTGTATTCTTGTACATCGATAAAGTACACACGGACATCTAATTCCCCCTTCACGTATCACAATGTCATTATATTTTACTGTATTGATAAACATTTCGACCCCTATTTTAAATTCCTCTTTAACCCGGCCCCTCTTTCCAGGATTATGTCTATCGTACATCCAATTACGATTGCTAAAATCCATATCTGTGTAGTTTAATTAATATATAATTAGATCGATATATGTATTAAATTTATTACTTTATTTTTCAAAAGTATTTTGGACATATATATATATGTCTACTCAACAATAACATATAAACTTTTAACATTTTATTTTTAAAGTTTATGGTTTATTAAATCTAAAAAATACTAAGTTTTTTAGTTGACAAAACTACCAACTTTTTAACATATATATTATAATTTTTTAAAATATAATTGTTTTTCTTTTTTTAAATACATAGTAATAATAAAATGCTAGTAACTATTTCTAAGTGTACGGTAAAAATAAAACTATCACTAAATATTATAAATTAAAATTACATATATTACTTACTTGGGTGCCGGGTAGAGTCTTACTTGGCGCGCGCTCCTAACCACAAACTCCGCTCCTAACCCACGACCTCCGATGACCACGAGAATTTGCTAATAAAAATTGTAAATAACAAATTATTAGAACATATACATTTAAATAACAAAGTAAAAATTTTAACTTTAAAAGTAAAACACAAACACTTACCACTTTTTAGATGGAGATATGAAAATTACATCACTTTTTTAAAAATACACAAACTGTTAAAAAATTTCTTTTATAAATTTTTTTTAAAAAAATTTCGTTTTTTTAAAAAATAATATAAATATACTGTTTTTTTGAAAAAAAAAAATACTTATTTAAAAAAAATAATTCTGTTTTCGAAATAAACAAAATTAAATATATTTTTTTAATTTTTTTTACAAAAACAATAACTTTATACATAGTGATAAGAAAATATTAGTAATAAATTACAAAGTATTAATTAATAACTATTACTAAGTATACGATAAAAAAAAACTATCACTATATAAATTAAAATTATGTTACTTACTTGGGTGCCGAGTAGATTCTTACTTGGCGCGCACCTAGCCCACGAACTCCGCTCCTCACGAGAATAAGACTTGCTATTAAAAATGGTAAAACACAAATATTAGAACATATACATTTAAATAACAAAACAAAAATTTTAAATTCGTAAAAGTAAAACACAAACACTTACCACTTTTTGTATGGAGATTAAGTTGAAAGTATGAAATTAGAGAAAATTTAAGAGAGAAGTTAGATAAAATTTAGAGAGAGAATGGAAATGAAAAAATGAAGTGAATGAGTAGTAATATATAGGAGTAGTCATAATTGACCGTTACAATTTAAAATTCAAAATCAACCAATTACTGACGGCCATAAGCCGTCATAATTGTCCAACGGAAATGTCCTTACTGACGGCCTGGGACCGTCATAAATCACATGCGTTACTGACGGCCCAGGACCGTCATAAATGCTTAACGGCTAGTGCGATACTGACGGCCTGGGACCGTCTGAAATAGGCAGTTCAATACTGACGGCCCAGGACCGTCACTAATGCTTAATAGTTAATTTTTTAATTATTTCCGTTCTTCAAGACTACTTACTGACGGCCATAAGCCTTCAATATCCCACAAATGCATTACTGAGGGCTTTTAGCCCTCAATAAGTTTGGTCAGTAATATTATGTTTTCTTGTAGTGGATATTTTTCATCTATTTCATATTCACCCTCCCCTAATTTCTATGAATATCTTGAAAATAGTGTATTTAATGCATTAAAATGTTAAAAAAAAATCTTTTTTATTATAAATTTTTGTTTTTATTTATATTTTTATATCCTTAATCATTGTTTCGGAAAAACCATTTAGCATGACCAATATATATCTTTGACGAGGGGTGAGGTATCATTAATTTTGTTGAACAAGGATGTGAGGTGTCACCGGGTATACTCATTAATCTCTGAAAGTTGTAATTGTTGATTTTCAAGCCTTATGGGTGGCAAACACAAGACATAAAGGGAAACTATAAAATTGAAAACTCAAACTTTATATTATATATATTTTTTTTTACTAAACTTTATATTATATGGTGACAACTTCTATACCCATTACATCAAAATGGGCAGAATTAGTCCATCCTAGTTGGCATTAATCAAGACCATTCATTTCATCTTCCATCATTTATGATATAAAAAACATGAAAATACTAAATTAAAATAGTATAATTGCAAAAATACCCACTAAATTTTAACATTCATTTTTCATCCCATCTTCTTCTTGAAAATTGCAAATAAACTTCATTTTCTTTTTCAACAAAACTAAAATATTCATCTTTTTATATGATTTTCGTTTTCTTATTTTTCAAATTTTCGAATTTTAATATGCAACAAGCTGAAGTGAAAAATTATAAGGCTTATGAAGACCATGATTATTGTACGAATCTAACGCCACAAATTTTGAGTTTTTTCAACGAACATGGAGGAAGAAATCAAAGAAAAACCAACTCTTTAATGGGGTTAATAGATTAACGAATTTCTCATTAGATCTCACGTTTTGATGTTTGATACTTTATAATTTTGTGTTAGAATCAATAGAAATCGTATCCCGATCAAAACGCACAAAAAATCACGAAAAACGGAGCTGAAAAACGCAAGATACTGCAGCTGGAGCATGACCCGCGTTTGACACGTCACTGTTCATGGGTTGACCCGCTAGAGGTTGAAGACAACACTGTTCATGTGTAAACAAAACCCACTCGCGGATAAAGAGTGTGAGGGAGAGTGTAACCTCTACGAGCGTCCGTTTTTTGCGTTGTACTCTATTTAACGTGATTTATTTTTCTAACATTTTTTTTGAATTGTTTTCCAAAATTTAAGATTTTTTATAAAATATAACATCTTATATTACTTAATTATATATTTTTAAAATTAAATTATTATAAAAAATATGTTATAAATCTAATACTATATATTATGGATTGTATCTTAATATTCACTTTCCTTTGTAAAATATTATATGATCAAGTATGGTTAATTTTTTAGTCATTGTTTATCATATACTCACTCGATCTCTTATTTCGATTCTTTGTATAATTTTATTTTCAACTCAAACCTTTTGATTCTTTTAAAGAATTCAGGTATAATTTTATTTGTTGTTTGGCGAGCATAATGAATTATCTTATAACTTATAATTTCATATGACTAAATAACACCCATTTGAAAACTATAATTTTCTCGCGATCTAAATGTTATAGTTATTTTTAGGGTAAATGGGTTTATATATATTTTTTTTAAACCAAAAGAGGTGGAGTCAAAATGCACTCCACCCGAAAATATATTAAGCAAGCAAACTGGAAAAAACAAAATACATGGAGGGGACAAAACCAAAACTCCATTAAAAGGAGCATAATCTAAAACAAGGTATACCTAACTTGTTTTTATCAAAACAGTCCCTAATAAACAAAGGAGCTTCTTGCCAATATGCTATCGAAATTAAAGTAAGACCATGGTTAGCCATAAGATCAGCCACTTGATTCCCTTCTCTAAAGATGTGAGTGACAATGAAATTCATGGATTTTGCCAAGTGAAGAACATTTTTCCATCTGTTTCTTAAAGACCAAAAAATTGGTTTATCAGGATTTTGAAAAGCTGAAACAACCAAAGTGGAGTCAATTTCAATCCAGATATTGTGCCAATTATTTTGAGAAGCAATTTCAAAAGCCCTCATTGCTCCATAAAGTTCAGCAAAGTAGGAAGTGGTAATACCTAGAGGTTCAGCAAAACCAAAAACAAACTCTGCAGAATGATTCCTAAAAATACCTCCACAAGAGGCATTACCTGGGTTTCCATTTGATGCACCATCAATATTGCATTTTAACCAGTTCACAAGAGGAGGGAACCAGCAGACTTCTTTAAAATAAGTAGGTTTGGGCTGGTGAATATTAACTCTAAAAAACTTCAAGAAGTTGAAATCTCTTATAGAATTAGAAGAAGATTTGCAAGTGTTGTTACCTGTAAGAGTGGTATTAGCTATGATCATTGCAATAGCAGAATCCCAAGACATCAACTTGTTGTTAAATCTAGCTTGATTTCTGACAAACCATAAAGTATTGATCAAGTTTATGATGGCAGCAGTTAAGGTAGTCTTGCACTGAGGAGACCAGTTTAAATCACATAGCTTCCATATGTCCTCAATGGAGGAAAATTGAAGGACCAAGTTTAGACAACCAGCCAGCCAAGACCAAGTTCTTACGGCAAAGCTACATTCAAAGAAAATATGAAATGAAGATTCCACTTGACTTTTGCAAATGCTGCACATAGAAGGCATATAACAACCTCTGATCATAAGATTCTCATTAGTTGGCACTTTATTAAGCATTAGTCTCCAAACAAGAAGAGATTTGGATGGAGGTATAACAGAATTCCAAATAGTTTTTGCCCAATGGAGGTCTTGAAAATTCTGCATTTTGAACTGGTATGCTGCCTTGATTTGCAAGTCCCCTGTGTCTGTATGATTCCAAAGCAAATGATCCTGGCAGGGTTCCAAAGGGATGGTTACTTGATTAACAATAGCAATCAAGTTGTTGAAAGCTTGAGTCAATTGTGGAGGTATAACCCAGTGACCGTTAACCAAGTAGTCACTAACCGTTGAAGTAAGCAACTGACTAATGTGAGTTGGTATTCTAAAGAGATCACTAAGAGAAGTGCCACACCAATTATCGTTCCAAAAATTGATATCCTCACCATTACCAAGGATCCAAGTTGAGTTATCCATAATGACACCAAATTCATCTTTGATGCTACTCCATAAAGAAGAAAATATGTGATGTTTAATAATTCTTTTTTTTCTAAAAACTCTGTCTTTTAATAACGTGGCCCAAGAAGATTGAGAATTCATAAGAGACCAGCACAACGTAAGATTAGTGGCTTTGTTTAACTTGGAGAGAGATCTGAGGTTTAAACCCCCTTGAGCAAAAGGTTTGCAAATTTTCTTCCATGATGTAGTGACTAGTTTTCTCTTATCAATATCTCCACTCCATATAAAATTTCTCATACATTTCTCAATGTCTTTTAGCAAAGCCTTAGGCCAAGAGTAAACAGATATACTATAGGTAAGCATACTTTGGATCACAGTTCTAACCAATTGAACTCTACCAGCTATGGAAAGTAGTGCAGCTTTCCAAGCTGAGAACTTTAATTTTTATTTTATCTGCTATTGGTTGAAGATGACTGACACGAGGCTTACCTTTAAAAATTGGAACACCCAAATAGTTGAAAGGTAGTGATCCTATGGAGAAGTTCAAGAGTTGCACAATCATAGCTAACCTCCTTGGAGTTATAGAACCAGAGAAAATTGTTGATTTTGAAGTATTTATCACCTGACCAGGGTAAATGGGTTTATACCCTCAGCATAGTAGGCGAATTTCTTGGATTACAAATTTTTTTTTTGGATTACTCCTGTAATGTGAAGATTATCTGCTTTACCCTCCGCATGAAAAATGTTGACCTAAGATTCCACAAAAATGATGATGTGGCATGGTCAGTCATTACAGGGGGCAAAAGCACAGTATCTTACGTCAACATTTTCCATGAGGGGGTAAACAAGATAATCTTCACATTAAAGGGGTAATAAAAAAAATATTGTAGGGGGTAAACCAAAACTCGCCTAATTTGTGGGGGGTAAAAACCTATTTACCTTATTTTTATTAGTTAATAGTTGTTGTTTTTTTTTTTTTATAAATTACTTCAAGTAGTTTATAACTTATCATTTTTTCGGTAAATTTTACCTTTATTGTGTTTATTAAAAAATATTAATTAGACATTTTTTTACGACATTCAATATTCATAAAACATTCCCAACTATTAATTTTATCGAACTAAACTTTGATTGCTAATTTTTTTCAAGTCTTGTTATTTATTTATTCTTTACTGAAAATTGATACCTTGAAAAAAAAATGAAGAAAATAATGTACCGAGATATATTAAAAAAACTATATTAAAATTTAAATGATGTATTTTTTAATGAGTTTTAGAGATAATATGTAACAGCCCAGGGCCCACCACCTTAGGTGGTCCCGGCACTGCCACCTCACGATCTTCTCTACCCCCCTCACTAGTAGAGTTTTTGCCTTCTGTGGGAATCGAACCACGTACCCTGGGGTTCAAGTACATGTTCAATCCATTCCCAACTTTTGTTTTACTCTGTTTGATTTGAAATTTGTTATGGGACTGGACAAATTAGATAGCAAGGGATAGGACAAAAACAAGATTTTTTGTCCCTCACTAAACCACGGGACAACTTTTTGTCCACAGTACAAATATAAAAAATACGAAAATACCCATTTTATTTTCGAATATAAAAATATTATCATTCTATATCTTTCCGGTACAAGTTTGTTCTGTCCTGTATTATCTTGTTCTGTTCTGTACTGTTTTGTCCAGTCCTTGCTGTTTTACGAATCAAACGCACCCATAAGAGAAGAAACTCTTTATAGCAAGAGTATAAACTCTGTATATAATTGGTTGAAGAGTATATATAATCCATTCCACTAATGAGTTCCGACGGCAGTAGGAAAAAAAAAAAAGTCAGAGCATGAACAATCTCAGGGTTTGGAGTGAATTTATTTGAGGAGTGTAGTATTTATACTTTCAACTAACAAGTCTCGTGAAATCCATTTCATAACAAAATCCATCAAAATCGGTAGACTTTTGAATACCAATGGACATTCTATAAATAACAAAAAAATCTCAATTGAATACCAATAGATTGGCCTGTTTGGTGCGCAGGATAGCATAGTGACAGGATATGATATAAAACAGGATAAGAATAGGATTGGATAACAGCAGGATAACAGTTATACTCAGTTATCATATCCTATGTTTGGTGCACACGGGATAACAAACATGATAACTATTATATTTTGTTTTTAATAAATACTTGCTCATAATAATATGATAAGATATATTTAATTGACAAAATTACTTTTGTAAAACAATTGTTATTTTTTTAAAATTATTTTGTAATACTTTGAATTTTATAAATAAAAATATAAATAAGTAATCAAATAACTTTATATAATTTAAAATAAAAATCATGAGAAAATAATAAAGTTTAATTTTTTATATGAATCATGATCAAATAAATAACTCAATAATATATATATGTTAGATAAGTAAAATAAATATATGATATATCTCATACTATTGCAAAAGAATTATATTTAATTTTTTATAAAATTTAAATTAATATCCCTATTTGTCAATTTTTTAATAATCATTTTACTTTAAAATATTGTAATTTTAGTAAAATTTTGATTTTTTAGAATATATAAATTACAAAATTACCCCTGTGAGAAAATCACATATATATTTAAAAATTAATTATTTTATTATTTATATTTTATTAATTTTATTTTATGTATTTTAAAATATATTTTATAAAATAAATCAGTAATTTTTTTTTCTATCCTATCCTGCTGGTAAGCCAGCTCAAATTCAGCATAAGAATTATACCTAGAGAGACAGAATAGGATAAGCTTTAGGATTAACTTATCATATCCTGCTGTATTACCAAACACTGGATTGCGACAGGATATGATACAGTTATCTTATCCTGTCTCTTATCATGTGCACCAAACGAACTCTCATTGTCTTGGAAAAAAAAATCGTGATTGTCTTAATTAAATAGTTTTTTTTTATTATTTGGATAGATTAATGTTAAATTTATTGGCATATGTTAACATGACGTAATGTTTTTTAACCTGATCTATCATCCTTAAATAAAAAAACTGAAATTTAGAAAACCCTAAAACCCTAACCGGCCAAGTGACTGTAATCAAATCTCCGATCAACGTTGATGGCGTGCAATGGCGCCGGCGGCTGTCAATCCGGTTGCTACAAAGACGAAGAAACCACATGCGACCAACCAACAACTGCTCCTTCAGAAACCGATTCAAAGAGCTCTAGCAATCTCTGCATCAAGTGCAAGCTAAACGATGTCGTTTCCGGCTACGGTGGAATCGACGACGGTCGTTTCTGTGCCGATTGCTTCAGAAGCAACTTGTTCGGCAAGTTTCGTCTCGCCGTCACATCAAACGCTATGATATCTCCCACCGATAAGGTACTCGTTGCCTTCTCCGGTGGCCCTTCTTCCAGGTTAACAACACAAACCCAAAAAAACCCTTTTTTTAATCATTATTTTAATTTAATCCATTATTTGTAATGTGTGATAAAATTCAATTTTGTATGAAAATAAAAATGTTTTCTTTTTTTAGGGTAGCTTTGCAATTTGTGCATGATTTGCAAGAGAGGGCTCATAAGAATTTTGAAGCTAGTAGAGATAGGTCATTGCCTGTGTTTGGTGTTGGAGTTGTGTTTATTGATGAGAGTTCTGTTTTGTCGATTCCGTCTCATGAAATGGAAGAGGCAGTTGAAGTTATTAATTTGATTGTGTCGAGTTTAGCCCCACCGAGAAAGGAGTTGCATTTTGTTCCTATTGAGACTGTTTACTCGTCGGATTCTAGTGATGGAAAGGAGAGGTTAATTGAGCTGATGAATGTAGTGAGTGATCCTACTGGTAGGGAGGATATGTTGCTTTCTCTGCGAATGGTTGCCTTGCAAAAGGTTTGCTTCTGGATTTTGCGATACTATCTTGGTTTGAATACATATGTATATGTTTGAAAATGTGTTCAATTTGAAATTGTTAATAATTTTTCAGGTGGCTTCGGAATTTGGGTATAACAGGATTGTTCTAGGCTCGTGCATTTCAAGGATTGCTTCTCATGTCATTTCAGCCACTGTTAAGGTTTGTTAGTTTTATTATAGGCAAATGTTAGTTGCTAGTATGTTATCTTAGTAGCCAGTGTTTCAACCCTTAGCCTCCTTCTCAAATTCCTTCGGTATCCGAGGTCAACCACTGTAGCTACCCTTTGGGAACAGAACACTGAAGGTTTAGCATTTGAATTCAACTGAGTTGAAGTTGTAACTAGGAGTAAGTTAAGAATTTCCTGTAAAGAGTCTTGACTTGGGAGTGACCATGCCAGATTGAATATTTTGTGCTCAATCAAATTGCTTATTTGTTGATTTTGTTATGTTATGTGCTTTGTCTAATTTTTGTTGAGGCATTATGCTAAAACAGTAACTTGTTGAAGTTATAAGATTACTTTTGTGCGCATCTGTTTGGTTGCATTAACTCCCCAGATATACATTTTGTAAAGTGGATAAGCGACTTTGAACATTCTTTAAATAAATTTACGTATGAAGGGTAAATTTATGATGTTATCGTGTCTATTGAGCTTACAATATTTATGTCAGGAGTTTCAATGATGGAACTTTTGCATTCATAAGTACAATTCAATTTTGAGATTGCATTTATCTGAAGAATTTTGTATATGCCTAATTTACCATAAAAAAGCCTTTTACAAGGGTGATCTCAATATGATTAGAGTAAAAATGTATGAGTACTGCTTGAACCGAGTATCTCTCTCCTACATTATCATAATGCCTGTGCTATTGTGCTAAGAAAATGTGTTAGCTCCCTTTTCTTTTTATTTGAAAAATATGTAATTATATGGATTTTAGGATTCATGTCCACATTAATCCCGTACATATTAAAATCCTCATGGATTGCACTTAAGAATCGACCTTATGTAATGGGTACTCCTTTCCATATTATCATAATGCCTGTGCTATTGTGCTAAGAAAATGTGTTAGCTCCCTTTTCTTTTTATTTGAAAAATATGTAATTATATGGATTTTAGGATTCATGTCCACATTAATCCCGTACATATTAAAATCCTCATGGATTGCACTTAAGAATCGACCTTATGTAATGGGTACTCCTTTCCATATTAAAACAGGGTCAAGGATATTCATTACCTGCTGATATACAGTATGTTGACGCTAGATGGGAAATTCCAGTTGTGCTTCCTCTACGTGATTGTTTTGCCCAAGAGATCAACATGTATTGTCGTCTTGACAGGTTTGTACTCTTCTGGATATCTCATAAACATTTCCAAAGAAATACATTGGTGCTTTTTGTCTGTTCTGCTTTGCGTTTTGGAAAATTTGGAATTATTTTGCATGTTTTGTCATCTATGTTTGTCTGATTGAATTATGTAACTGCTACTGACTGGATGTGTCTCATCTCTTTGGCAGGGCAGTCTAAAGACTATTAAGCTGTCTACATGTCCGAGTTCTAGCATTAATAGCTTGGTCTCATCTTTTGTGACTTTATTGCAGGTATAATCTGTTCTACCTGACCCTTTTGATATATAATTGGGTTAGGAGTTGGGACATTTCGGTGATGGGTTTTACTTAGGAAAGTTGGTGTGACCTGTTTTATGAGTTTTATAGTGAGATTTTTTTAGACCCTTCTTATCTTTTGCGTCAAGTTCTCTTGGCTTGTCATATATGTGACTTAATTTCCGCCTTTAAGAAAACTATAGATTCATGGGCGAATGACGGGAATTGGACCGGCTTATGGACACTAGTAGGGTTTAGGGAGAACATGCTTATGTTGATTAGCGTTTAGTTTTCCCTTTTAGTAGAAGCCTGAATTGAATTAGCAACTAGCAAGTTATTAATTGATTACCTGTTTTGCAGGAAGAGAACCCATCTCGAGAAAGCACAATTGTAAGAACAGCTGGGAAACTTATTCCCTTTCATTTCAATAGGATTCCCGAGATCATTGATGGCAATGTTCCATTGGCAACTCGAAGACGCCAAAAGAGATATAATCTCAAATCCAATGAATCTGTTTCTTCAGAATCTTTCTGTCCTCTCTGCAATAGCCCGCTTGACAAAAGTGAGATTGTTGATTGGAGCAATCACAATAACTGCAGAAGTAGCGACACTTTTTATACTTCTTGCTGTTCAAGTTGTCAGTTTCAGATACTTCCATCAGATTCCACATCCATGGAGAAATTTTACACGGATTTACCTCATTCAATGGTTGCCCGGGCAAACAAAGTCAACAATGATAAATTGAATGCACTAAGGTGAGTATTTGTTTCCCATCATGGTCAAGTAAATACATCTCAAATTTGGTAATAACTCAGTCTAAGCCATCCGGCCACTGGGTCTTCTTGAAAATATTTATATAGCACCAATACAACAGGTTCTCTTTTTGGTAATTTTGCTGCATCATGCAATGAGTAGGGTAAAGAAACTTAGATTTTTACTCAGTGAGGCTAAAAAAACTAGGAATGAGAAATCTGGATAATCTCTTTTGGCTATGCTTATATTTGTAAAATCAAATTGATCATTTTGATAGGCCTAGAGTCCATAACTGTTATTGGTTGTATACTCCGTTAAGATCTTCCAGTAGGGTCTTTGCATTTCTTTCCCTGTCAAAGATGTTCTTTCAATTGTTGAGGCTTTTGGTTATACTGCATGACCATAATGTTCTGCTACCCTTTAGTAGGAGCACAATTGCTTGGATTATGTTCAATTTATTGTGACTCTGGTTTTCTACCTTTGAGTCTACTTATTTTATGACACAAGACATTTCTTCATGACATCAAGTTTTATGTGGCACTATTCTTGTCTTCAGGGAACAAATACAAGATTGCTTGCTTTCAGATGGTGAAGATGAAACTTAAGTTTAATTGCCTACACGGAGAGACTCTCAGTTAAAGGGATAAATCCTGTTTGTGGTAAATTTACAGTTTGAGTGACATATGAGAATGCATTACTTTTTGCCTCTTGCAATACCAAGAGGGTTATGGAATTTAACCTCTTAGCTATGGTGGTGTTGGTTCTCTTTCTTAACATTTGTGAGAATATTTAAAGTATAATGGTTTTTTGCATTGGTTGTATTTTTATGGGAAGTGTTGAACCACGACAATAAAGAGTAATTATTTTGAATTTTCTGATTACTGTGAAATTGTTTTTTCCCTTGTAGTAGTTTCATGTCTGCAGGTGAAGCATGTATTATTTTAGAGTAATTATTTTGAATTTTATGATTACTGTGCTTCTGTAGTCTTTAAATTGTTTTCATCAGAATTTTATCAAAGTAAATGTTGCTTGAAAATTTGTTTCACTAAGATTTTAAAGAAACACGTGATTTTTATTTTCATTTGTGTATAAGAATATTTTTCAATTTTTATGTACAAGAAAAGTAATTTTTATTTGATCGCAATGACAACGAATATTCTTGTCTTAAAAATAATTATTACGTTGATATAAGAATGACCTTCAAAAAGGGGATTTTTCTTCTTTCAATCTCTACCTTTTAATTCACCTTTTTTCCTCTTTTTTATTTTCTCTCTAACAAATTAATGGCTCAAAATAAAATTTATCGTAAAACTAATTGAGAGAATCTTCTCTCATGTAATCAGTCTAGATAATAACTTGATTATGAATTTATGATGCATATTTTGAGCGATTCTCAAGGCATGCATCAAACTCACATCTCAATTGTTAGAGAATTGTCGCGACTAAAATTGCAGTTAAAACGAAAATTTCTAATCCTCCCCAATTGTTGAAGAAGAAGAAGCTACACGAAAATGTTGATAAAAACTTTGGAGTTTCCCATATTTTAAATTTTAATGCAAAATATTACTATTTTCTTGCATGTATGTGGTTTCAAACTTCAAACCTTTTGAAAAATGGAAATCAAGAAAAAATAAGGCTTAAATGCAGTTTTACCCCCTCTGTTTTGAAAAATGCGGAATTTTACCCCCCCTATTTTAAATTGCGAAATTTTACCCCTCTATTTTATAATTTGTTGGATTTTGCCCCACACCAAAATTTTGCACAAAATCTGCTTCTGAGCCTCAAGTTTAAAGTTTCGCATAGAACTCAATTTGGATCAATAATTCACCAAACTGGTACCGAAACGATCGCAATCGAGTTAGTTTTCCACATAATCAAACTCCACTAAATTTGGAGTTACAGAGAGAGATTAATTACCATTTTAGTGAAGGACTGTTCAAATTAATTATCGTATGAAACTACTACTGGTATTTTTGTCATGCCTCTCACCCTGTTGCTCATTTTTTAATACTATTTACATGTATGGAAAGCTAACGAAATTACCCTTGTTGGCATTTCAATTTCGTCGAATTTGGAGTTACGATGCGTTCGGTAGACGATGTTGTATTTGAAGATCACAAGTAGATTTCTGCAAAATTAGTAATTTGGCAGACCTTCACTAAAACGGTAATTAAACTCTCTCTGTAACTCCAAATTTATTGGGGTTTGATTCTATGGAAAGCTAACTCGATTACGGTCTTTTCGGTATCCGTTTTGTGTATTATTGATCCAAACTGAGTTCTGTGCAAAGCTTTGAACTTGAGATTCAAAAGCAGATTTTGTGCAGAATTTTGGTGGGAGCAAAATCCAACAAATTATAAAATAGGGGGTAAAATTCGGCATTTTAAAATAGGGAGGTAAAATTCCGCATTTTTCAAAATATGGTGGGTAAAACTGCATTTAAGCCAAAAAACAATGAGAGAAATTAAAAAAGAATGAAAAATTAAAAAAATGAAGGGGTATTTGAAAAAAGCTAAATAAAACTAAAAAATTTGAAAAAATTAGGGGTATTTTTTTGTCTAACTACAAAAATTGAACAAATATTTTTAGCGATCTTGTGTTTTAACTGAGAAAATCTCCGTTGGCCGCTGCTATACATTACTGCATGGACCTCGAAGCCGAAGAAGGCGACACTCGTCACCTCCCAATCACAACGCCACCGGAGACTCACCGCCGTTCCATCTGCTCCAACTGCTGCCGCCCAAATCCAGTCTGTCTCTGTCACGCACTTCCCTCCCACCCCATTCAAACCACCACCCAAATCTTCATCCTCCACCACCCTCAAGAAGCCAAACACAAACTCTCCACCACTCCAATCCTCACCAAATCCCTCCTTAACGCCACCTCCATCACCGGCCGTCGTCTCCGCCGCGGCACCTCACCTCTATTCGACCAGTTTCCCCCTGCCATTTACCTCTTTCCATCCACCACCTCCTCACCAGCCATCAACATCTCCGACCTGAATCCGTCGGAGCTGAAACGTAACGGCGAGAACAGACTTGTGTTGATTGCATTCGATGCGACGTGGAAGCATGCGAAGGAGATGGTGAAAGCGAGCGAGGATTTTCTTTCGAAATTTGCAATTAGGGTTTGTTTGGGAATGGAAGATGAGAAATCAAGTGGCGGAAGTATTTATGATTCTGAATTGATTTTGAGGAAGGAACCTTTTGGTGGTTGTGTTAGTACTATGGAAGCTGTGGCTAGAGCATTGCGGGTTCTTGAACCCAATGGGGTTGAAATTGAGGCTAGTTTGATTGGGATTTTGAGGGAATTGGTGAAGTTGCAAGCTGGTTTTTTAAAGCCTGTGAAATCCAGGCCTAAATTGTTGAAGATGAAGAAGCTTAAGGAAGTGGAAAAGAATGAGAGTTCTGAAAATGGTTAGTTGCTTCTTTTGTGTTTGATACTGAATTCAATTGTAGTTTTATTTATGGGGTGAGGAAATTTTATTGAGGTAGTTTTAATTTATAATATGAAGCATTGATAAAGACATGAATGTTGAACATAACACTGCCATTGACATGTGACACCGGTAATAATTTGAGAAAATAGAAATGGTCGAGTATAATCACATGTGTTAGTGTCATGTTGGTGTCCGGCACCAGACACACCTTTAATCTAAAGTGTTTAGGCTACATATTTCATGGCAAAAGGAGCTAACGATCTTACTACTCGTAACTAATGAGTAGTAAGATAACGAATGAACAAGTTGCATTTTCATTTGCTGCTATATGTTGAGAAAATGCAGGGGAATTTGGATTCTCTTTATGACAAGTGTTGTCAATTGCGGATTGCTTGAATTCTGCTGCGCTATAGCGCTGCTATAACCGATATTTAACAGCATTTTGTACTGAATTGTGGAACAATAGAGGTTTTTAAAAATTCTGCTACACTGTAGCGCTATAGCGTGCTATATTTGCTATTTGAAAGTGATGATAAATATATGTTAACACAATAGAGGTTTATGACTATGCATACTAATGTTGTAGTTCATCTCATTTAAAAGTGATAAATATATTTATGAAATAATATTGATTTGTGTTTCAGAAAAGTTGTGATTCAGGGTTGGTAGTAAAACAAGAGAATGTCAATGGGTTCTCAGTTTCTGCATGATGCTGGGATTTTACATGGATAAATTGATATGGTGAGAATCCAAGCATCTAGTTTCGGTTGGTTTGACTTGTACAGTGTTCCAACTACCAGAAATTGTGTCTGACTGAAGGAACATAACGGGAACTTCGGTAAATTGTGTTGCAAGGCGGATAATTTGGCTACTGTTTTACACGTTGAGTAAAACTCTTGTACAAACAGGACTGTGTTCCTTCAACACTTGTATGACATTCTTCATGAATGGATGGCTTTATCACTTGTGTGGTTTTGCTGGTCCAAATTGATGTGAACAAATGGACACGACAATGAGAAATAAGTGGAGACATTAGATCCTCTATCTCTGCTAGCCTTCTTCAGGTATTGCCCTTTAACTTTTTACACGTTGTGATCATAAATTCCTTTTGTATTTATTTCAATCACTACAAGTCCAAAGTCAGATGGGGCCTGGGAAACTTTTTCGTATGTTTGTTCTTCTCTTCACATCAATTCTGATCTGCAAAACTGGCTCCTTTTCCTTCTTGTTCTCAAACAGTGATGAAGTCGAACATTTATAGATACTTATACTGCTAGACAAGTGTTGTAGGGTAATGCACATTATAGAGCACAAATGGCTGGAACATCATACAAGTCAAATCAACTTGGCCTAAGTCTAGATTCTCACCATTATAAATCTATCTCATTGTATAACAGATTCATGAATCATGATTTACATGGAGAGAAAAATAAAAAGAGCTACGTGAAGGAGCATAGGGCTGAGTTTCTTAGGTTTATCAACTGCCACCATAGAGAATACCGTTGAGTTTTGACACGATGACCAATCAAAACTCCATAAAATGTGTATAATATATACCATTTGAATCTAAAAAAGTATGGCCAAGCAAAAAAACTTAACAGACTGATAAAGAGCCATAATTTAATATCACAGTTTGTCAAAAGATCAAGGTTACCGGTGTCTCAACTCTCATATACTACCAGCCATGTTGCACCATCATAGAAACCAGTTCACTGATGATGTGCTGCAATCACTAGCATATGGTTGATTTGATGTGTATATCTCATTTCCATGAAGGTTCTAAATGGCATAACCAACTACAGAAGAACTATTAAGCGATCACCAGTGTACAATCTTGAGCTTCTAGTTTGAACAAAATTTTCATAGTTTGCATTAGGTTTAGAGACTACGGAAATGATACATTTTGCACGAGCCACCCATTCCTAAACTCTCATTGGTCTATACTATTATACATGTGGTTCTTATATTGCACTTTTTGTTCTTACCTTGTACATTCAATTTTTATAACACTTTGTTGGTATGTGCTTGGTTATTTGATAGAAAGGAGAATGCAAGAAGGCCATGTTGAGGTTGTTTAAAGCTTCCCACCACTGTCTGTCACTGACGAGATCATGGATTGACAACCTGAACTTGAAGATTAAGCCTCTCTCATAAGACTTACGTCTTGGAAAATCAAACACTTGGTGAAAAATAAAGAGAAAGTCATATGATAGGCCAAACCAATTACGAACATTGACACACCATATGCTGATGTTATTGTATACTAGGGGTAAACCCGTGCGTTGCACGGGTTCGATTAAAATACATAATTAAAATATTTTTATAAATTAAAAATAATAATTGTGATAAGTATAATCACACATTCGATTAAAATACATTGTTAAATAGTTTTTACGATATGGTTATATTCAATATTATATATGTGTAAAAACAAAAAAAGTTGTTCAGAATTAAAATAATTTTTATTGAAATGATGTATCATATTTTATTTTAATTGTGTCATCATATAAAATCTTAGTTTTCGTTATATGAGTTGCAATTTTAGTCACAAATCACTTTGCTTTTTTATTTTTAATGTATCCCTTATTTATTTATTTTCAATAAGAGTTGGAGGTCATACATACTTATACTTGGTGAAAATATTGCTCATGAGTAATGTTGAACTAAGAAATATGGTGGTTTTGACATTTTTTATCACGTGATCTCGTGTTCTGAAAATTACCTATCAAATAGCAACGTTACTGCTTACTCCATTCTATACAATTTAAGATGCCAAATAACTTATCTACTTACCTCCCTCTCGTTCTCTTGAAGTTTCTTATCAATTATTCACTTGGTGAAATTTTATCTCGATTTTATTAGTCTCGATTTTCAGGAAAATATATCAACCCAAAATTTAATTATGGGCTCGATTAAAATACACATTTAAAATATTTTCATAAATGAAAAATAATAATTATGATAAGTATCATTATATATAATTAAATGATTGATAATATTTTAAAATATAGTGAAATAGATAGGTTTAATATTAATTTATATTAAAAATAAGAGGGTTATTTAGAAATATGAAATTTTGTATTGGTTTATATAATTGATTTTTTATTTTTATATATATTTTTGCTCAAAAATATATTTTAAAGACAATTAATATAGTTTTTAATGATCTCTTATAATATTCCGTCAAAAAAAATGATCTCTTATATTATTTATAAGTGTGAAAAGATGTATTATATTGTGTGTAATTTTAATTTAATTTTTTTTTTGGGTCTCATTAGTGCACTCGCAAGTTGTTTTGTTTTTTTATTTTGATATATTTTTTATTCTTCTCAATAAGAATTATAGCAGCAGTCATCCTTGCTAAAAATATTGTTTATGAGAAAGAAAAAATCAAACTCAACTTATAGAATGTGATTTATATATATATATATATATATATATATATATATATGGTAGTTTTGTCTTTTTCATCTTTTGTTTATATTCCATGAAATTATGTATAAAATAGCAAAACGACTTATTATCTTCCATCCAATTTATGTTTTCTTATATTTTATGAAAATAAAATTCTTGTGCTGATATATTGACTTCTTTTAAAATTTTACGTCAAACTTTCACTTGGAGGAGTTTTTTTTTTTTTTTGACACATAAAAACTTGGTGGATTTATTTT
The DNA here is from genome assembly GCF_020283565.1 of Trifolium pratense. NCBI lineage: Eukaryota > Viridiplantae > Streptophyta > Magnoliopsida > Fabales > Fabaceae > Trifolium > Trifolium pratense. The sequence goes on along the minus strand of NC_060064.1, from coordinate 16,241,671 downwards.
AACTACCAAAGAAATTGCAAATGAATGCATGCAGGTTTGATTAGAACATAATTAAAATATATTATTACAAATAAAAAATAATAATTATGATAAGTATAATGACATATATATTTAAATTATAGTAACATGATTTAGTTGTAATTCTGTTATATTAAAAATAAGAAAGTTGTTTAGATAAATGAGATTTTATATTGTAGATTAAGGACATAATGAATATAATTTTTAGCGAGTCTCTTATAATATCTCATAAGTTTGAATAAATGTATCATATTTTATTCTAATAGTGTAATCGTATACAATAAAATTAAAAATTTAAGTGTGTTCGTACAAAATAATAAATAAAAGGAAAAACTAATATATCTCATAAGTTTGAAGAGATGCATCATATTTTCTTTTTATGGATCGTAGTGGAGAAATCGTAAGTTGCTTTGCTTTTTTACTACGGTGTATTTCTTATTATTTTCAAATAGAGGCGATTTGCTAACAATATATTCCATCCAATTTATGTTTTCTTATATATATTTTATGAAAATAAAATTCTTGTGCTGATATATTGACTTCTTTTAAAATTTTACGTCAAACTTTCACTTCATGGAGTTTATTTTAACTACCAAAGAAATTGCAAATGAATGCATGCAGGTTTGATTAGAACATACTTAAAATATATTATTACAAATGAAAAATAATAATTATGATAAGTATAATGACATATATATTTAAATTATAGTAACATGATTTAGTTGTAATTCTGTTATATTAAAAATAAGAAAGTTGTTTAGGAAAATGAGATTTTATATTGTAGATTAAGGACACAATGAATATAATTTTTAGCGAGTCTCTTATAATATCTCATAAGTTTGAAGAGATGTATCATATTTTATTCAAATAGTGTAATCATATAAAATAAAATTAAAAATTTAAGTGTGTTCGTATAAAATAATAAATAAAAGGAAAAACTAATATATCTCATAAGTTTGAAGAGATGCATCATATTTTCTTTTTATGTATCGTAGTGGAGCAGTCGTAAGTTGCTTTGCTTTTTTACTACGGTGTATTTCTTATTATTTTCAAAAAGAGTTAGAGGCGGTTTGCTAACAATATTGCTCGTGAGAAAGATTGAAATAAGTTTCAATTATAGAATATAATGTGATTCATAGATATTAGTTTTTCTTTTTTCACCATTTGATCACATTCTTTGAAAGTATGTACCAAATAACATAGCCGCGCGCTTATTCTACTCTATGTAATTAAACATAACTTATATTTAACAATAATACAATTTTTGTGTTGATATATTAACTTTTTTTCCTCTCAAACTTTTACTTGGTGAAATTTTATCTCAACTTTTATTTGTGAGGATTTTTTAGTTTATTGTCCGGTTTACCTTATTTTAATTGCTTAATTCTTTTATTTTTAGTTTTTTTTTCTTTGCGAGATTTACCTCCGTCCAATTTTGTTTATGTAATTGAAGTGTGGATTGTTTAAATAATTACGACGAAATTTGTTACTGTAATTCCATAATAATCATCAAATTACCAAGAAATATATATATTTCATCAATCAACATCACCATTGTTAGTGCAAATCAATAATAACCATCAATTACTAATATATAAATCGTTATATTTAACAATGGAGAATGAGCACACAAAATAAAAAGAAATACATATATAATTAGTATAAAATGTTAAGAGTTGGTAGACTAATTTATACTTATAGAGTAATTTTTACCACAAATTTTTTAATGATTTATTATCGTTATAAGAAACATGATCTTCTCATACATTCATTTTTCTTATTGTAACTAATTTACAAATGAATTAAGGTGGATTTGTGGTTTTATTTTCACGGTTACTTCAAAAGACAAATTTAATTGAATATAAATAAATAACTGCTTTATCACAAAGAATAGGTAATATCAAAATTAAAATGTTTTTTTTCCAGTTACAATGAAAATGATAGTTTTGTTGTTTTAATAATTTTAGTTATATTTTCCTTGAAAAAATAAGTGATATTGTTGTAGGGTAGTAAGTAAAAATTGTCTTCAAACTTGTTTGATACTTTACTACAGATGAATAACAAAAAAAAAAATTAGTTTGTAAAAATAAATAAATTTAGTACATATAAATATGGTATTATGAAATATACCAAAAAAAATGGTATTATGAATAATAACATAACATAGTGGAAATGTACTCAAAGATATATATACTCACATAAATTGTCGCTTTTCATCGACTTTCTTGAGCATAAAAGTTGCAACAAAGACAAAAATAGAAGTCCCTCTTTTATTCTTTTATCCTAATTCACATGAAAAAATTGTCATATCTACGTTAAGAAATAAAAAAAAATAAAAAATAAGAAAAAAGTTAGAAAACAAACATTATATCAATAAAAATAAGGATGTCTAAAATTTTCACACAATATGTAAGAGTAACATAATTAATAAGTTGCTATATATATAGAAACTAATAAATTGTGAAGAGATGAAGAACCTATTGAGGAGCTGTCATCCAATAGTTGATTGGGGAAAAGTGATGATGAAAACTCAAATTTGCACTACAAATTAACATTTAGCATGTGTGCACAAAATCATATATTTATACACACAATGGTTAGGGATGGGAAAAGATGAAGGTTTAAAGGATTATATGATAAATTTATTTGTCATAGTTAAGGAATAAGAGTTAAGGAATATGAAAGAATGGTAGTTTAAAAGTTGGTGTGCAATGTTAATTTTTTTTTAAGAATAATAGCACAATAGTAATTAATTAATAAACAATATAACTAAAGTATTTTTTTCATAAAATTTATTTATTTATTTTGTCAAGCATGAAATTTTTTTGAGGGGTAATTTTTTATTTGGTTTATTTATTTAAAGTAAAATTTTGCAAATTGCAAATCATATTTACGCATGCATGATTTATATTTTATGTTTGGTAGTGTAAAATATGAAAGAGCATATATCTATTCATTATTATTTTGTAATTTGATCTTTTTTTTTCTTTTCTTTCATTCATTATTATTGGGAGCCATTATTATTGTAACATATAAATAATTACTTTGGAAGATGAATGAACACACAAAATAAATTGTGGGACAAATTTTAAATAGATATGAGAAGCTCTCTAAAGCATGCCACATCATCACAAAGCTTGCTTATGAGCAACTCAACATTCCTTTTACTAGTAAAAGATTTGCAATGATGTAAAAAAATTGATTGTTTATGACCCCTACCAATGCTAAAAGTTAAAAGCAAAGCTTCTTCTCTTTTAGGAACTAAACATTTGTGCATCCTAGAATAGAATTGGTTTCGGACAATATACGGTATTGATGTGAGATTGTGTGAATATACATATATTTTGAAAATTAAATTTCAATAAGTAAGAGAAATAAAAGATTTGTGTTATGAATAATATGTGATGAATGTCCATTATGGTGTAGGTTTTCTTGTCCCCTACATATGTCTTATAAATAGCACTCTCATTTTCATGTAAAGACACACAAAAAAGAAATACTATAACTTACTTTCCTCTTTCTCTCTACTTGTTTTCTTACTCTTTTAACTTTGTTTTACAACACGTTATCAGCACGATAGTCTCTCCTCTTTCAAGAAAGGTATAGCAACAAAGAGAAGTGACAATTTTATTTTATGTATGATTTTTTTTATTCTATTCTTTCAGATAATTTTTTCTTCTCGTTTTTTATATTGATTCACAAACCTACGATCCAGAAGTATCGTGGTGAAATTTTTGAAATATGAATCCTGAAGATTCATAGTGTGATAAAATTTAAAATATGAATCCTGAAGATTCATAGTATGATGAAATTTTAAAATATGAATCCTGAAGATTCATAAGCATACGCTTCTATAAGTACCATAAAATATCTTTTAAAATATGAATCTTGAAGATTCATAGATATAAGTAAAATGAACATCAATCCCTGAAGGATTGGATAAATAACTGATTGAATATATATTTGATCTATTATACAATTCTTAAACAATTTAAAAATCAATTTGTATTTCCCACGAATTCCTGAAGAATTCATTACGGATACATCTTTCATCTTTGAAGGATCGTACAAATAGATCTGTTATATATATTCTTGAAGAACTTAAAAATTATAGAGTGATAAATTAAGTAAATGAGCATCTTTTATTTTTAGAATATACGAAATCTTGATGAATTCAATTGTGACACATCCCTAAAGGATGTAGAAAATATTTGATAAGATCTATTATAGAGTTCTTGAAAAACTTATGAAGAATTCAATGTTATATGCATCCCTAAAGGATTGCATAAATGATTAATTTTACATTACAAACGATGTTATATAGTTCTTGGAGAACTTGCTATGAATTATTTCTTATGAATTCCGGAAGAATTCAATATACATACATTCTTGAAGGATAACTTTATCAATTTTTTAAAAAAGTATTATCAATTTATAATAATATGGCTCACTATCTATATTCTATACATATCATGTTGTGGATAGATAATTTGAATTTGGTACTTATCATTGTGAAAAGCATAAACAATTTTTTTTACCGTAAAAAAAAAAAAAAAAAAAAAAAAAAAAAACATAAACAATTAAACATATAATTATATGGCAATTTATTTTACGTTTTCTATACTATGTATATGCCAACTTTTTTCTCAATAAGTTACTAATTAATCTCATTCATAATATAGGTTACATTATAATTATTATTAATTTCACTACACTACTATTTAATTTGCATTATAAACTTTTAGTACGTTACATTATATTAGTATTAATAAAAATTAATTGGAATTTTTTTATTTGATTTGTTTATTATGCTTATCTAATTATTTGCTTAATTTTATTATTTGATGATGGTATCAATGATAAATGAATGAAAAATGATTCTCAAAAGTGAATGAAGTATGATCCACTAATGTTACCATGGACAAAATTATGGTTATAGTCGTGGTAATAGTCATGGCCGCGAAAAAAGTGGACAAATTAGCAAAACTATTGAAAATATATGTGACATTAGCTAGTTCCCGAAGAACTAGAAAAGAAAAAGGGAAAACCTTAATATTGAAGCATCTTTGAATGATTGCTCAAAGAATGAAATTTTCTTGAAGAAATTATGAAGATCATTGTGATCATTATATTAAGGTCACTTGTGATATAGTTCTTGAAGAACTAAAGCTTTAATATTGGCGCATCTTAGATGAATTGCTCAAAGAATATGGATTTCCTTAGCTATTGTTAATGAAAAAATTATTTGTATAGTTCTTGAAGAACATAAAATCCAATATTAAAGCATTCTTGTAGTATCGCTCAATGAAATGAAGGATTATAAAATTGTGAATTTCTCCGCCTATTCTAAAAAGAGATTTGTTGAAGAACCAAATTCTTACGGCAAGATTACGGTCTATATGATCTATTTGATCTTGGTATAGAATGGACCAAAATTAAAGGAAATGAATAGAAGAATTATTTATATTTCTCGAATATGCTCCAGAAGTAGCAACTTTGAAAATATAATTTCAAGAATATTTTGTATATCCATTGTTGCACATACATTGGATGAATATTATTGATATATTTAGCTCATGATTGAATGCATAGTTTATACATTTTTTTTCCTCTAATAATAAAGATTATTCTTTTCAAATATAAATTGGTTTAATTATTCAGTTACTTATTTAAATCAATTTATTGATTTTAATTTTAAAAATATTTTAATTGTTACTATTTTCTAATTTATTTTATTTTTTTGGTTACAACCTTCTAATTTCTAATTCTCCTGAAATTCTCATAAACATTATTCTGTTATATTTTATTTCTACTCTTTTAAGTCTCATACAAATAAATTATTACAATTTTTTATTATGTTCTAGTGAAAAAAAATTGCTAAAACATATTTTGTTAGCATGAGAGTATTCATCTATATTTCTATTCATAAAAATAAAAAAAAAAAAAAAAAAAAAAAAAAAAATTGGAAGGAATTAAATCCTATGTATTATAGTACAAAATTTATTGAAGCTCCAGAAGAGCCAATACATTGTTATATCGAGAAACAAAGTTACACTTTGCTAATGTATTGTATATTTTAAAGTCTTAAAGAAATTTAGTATATATGCTTGGAGGATATTCACATAAATAAATATCATATTGAAACAAGCAATGGAGGAGATCTTGTATCTCTATGTTACGAGTCACGGTATCAATTTTTGTCTCTAGTTTGGGGCATAATTATAATATTAGTGCAACTTAAGCACATATATGTTTAAGTAAACCAGAAATTTACAATTTAAATCATATTAAGTTTGTAATTGGCAAGATCGGATGGGTCATCCCGAATCTATTATGATGTGGAATATAAAATAATTGTATATGAATTGAAGGGCCTGAAGTTTCTTCAATCTAATAATTTTTATGTGTTACTAGTTCCCGAAGGAAGTTGAAAAATTAAGTAAATGAGCATCTTTTATTTTTTAGAATATATATAAGGTGATATTTGTAAATCAATACACCGATCATGTGGACCGATTAGATTCCTAAAATTTTAATTGATGCATCAACTAAATGGTCACATGTATGTTTGTTATAAACTCACGACCAGAAGTTTGTGAGATTATTTTTAAGAGCTCATTTTATATATATTATTATAGAAAGTATTTGATAAGTATCATATGTTAGTTGAAATTTATACTAAACATCTTGTAGAATATGTTCATACAAACAAAAAAATTATGGACTTGAAGATCCATTCTTTAGACATCTAAAGTTAATTACACGACCGATACTTACGAGATCATAACTTCTAAGTTATAGTTGGGAACACTCAAACATGTATGTTGAGATATTAAATAGCATCATGCCAACAAATTATTATATACATAAGTTCTCCCCTAATTTATTTGAATTTTGGTTTATAAACCTAATTTCCCATATATGAACATTTTTGGATGTGTTGGGTACGTCTCAATTGCTCCAATATAATGCATTTAAATGGGTCGTAAAAGAATATTGGGAAAATATATTTGATATAACTCTTCATCCCTTATAAATTATATTGAGCCAATAATTAGGGACTTGTTTATAGCCCAGAAGGCTAATTTTCAAGTGATGAATTAGTTTTCCCAATATTAGGGGGAGGAAATAAGCAGCTAAAAAATATGAACCAAAAGTTCAAATGAATTACTTGAAATAAATTATTATTATTATCTCATCTTGATCCTCATATAAGATAACTCATTTGCAAAGTTTATGAAATCAATCAATAGCTGCTAATGCTCCGATAAAAATGAATGTCCCTGTCGGACAATCTAATATTGCAAATGATTCTTAACCACGCTTGAAGCATGGTAAGCAAATCGGTTTCAAAGATAAAAATCCTCAAATATAAGGAGCTAAAAAGAAAGATGACCCAAGGGAGGATATGAAAAAAAAATTGAAAAAAAATATGACATAATTAATTTTTCAGTTCCAGAAGAACTCATCAGGTACCTGTAATTTATTAAAACAAAGAGATCTCAATAAATTATGTCATGAATAAAATACGATGGAACCGAGATGAAGTCAACGTTGACAATATTTTTGCACATAATAAAGCGCTATATGTGATAAATGACAATGAGGATCATAAATCAAAGTCTATTAAGGATTATAGACAATGAAATGATTCACTAAATAGATAGACGCAATTGATACAAAATTAAACTAGCTTTGCAAAGCGGAATGTATTTGGACCAGTAGTCCATTCCATCTGCAGATGGAAATAATTCGATATGAATAAATTTTCAAGAGAAAAATAATGAAAATCAAATATTTAGAGTTTGAATTGTTATTCAAGTATATTGATAAATGTCTATCATTGATTTTCAAGAAGCATATTCACCTAAAGTGAATTCCAAAACTTCTTTGTAATTAATTAAGTTGAGTAGCATATGAAATACTCAATTTATGTGAAATATGTGTTTTAACGTATTTGACTGGCTCACTTGATAATGATGATTATATGAAAATCCCAGAAGGATTTAATTTTCGTAAGACACATATATATTGGAGAGATGACTTAATAAATATGAATAAGTCTCCTTATATACGAGAGCAACATCTATATGCATGTTGTATAATATTCTTGTTGAATATTTTCAAGTGAGAGATATGAAAATGACAATTTGTTCATTTTAAGAAAATAATAAATTTGATATATTTAATATTTATGTCGATGATAAAAATATGATCAAGAGACTCATGAAGAGTTTGAGATATTGTCATTTCTTACAAAATAAGTATTTAAAGAATATTTTGTGAATCGTGAAGCTTATATACAAAAGGTTCTAAAATGATTCTATATGAAAGATAAGAAGATCAGTTACGTACCCTAATTTTTGTAAGAACACCGATGTAAACAAATGACATTTTAGTGTTCGAGCAAATGATGAATAACTAATTGGTCCTGAAGTACCACATTTTGATTAAAAAGGGGGACAAATACATTGTTGATCTATTATTTGTTGTCAATATATAATCAAGTATATATTTTATTATTTTAGATATGCAGGTTATTTGTATAATTCTCATTATAGTATAGATCACAAACAAATTATATGTTTACATGAGGACATCCAATCACTTATGAAATAAAATGACAAGGAAAGTTGAGCACTATAGAAGATAAATCAAGAATGTGATTTGATTGAAGTATATGATTCATCAGATACAAGAATTTGTGAGTTTTCTTCTAAAGGGTTCTTGCAACGATTCAACATGAAGATAATGTCGCAAAAACTACATATTTGGAGAAGAGTATAATAAAGAAGATAAGACAGGTCTTTCTACAAAATCAGCTTCAAGTAAAGCTTTCGAGGAACTACAACTACTACATAAGATTATTTAATTTTCTTCGTCTCATATATAATTGTCTTTATGAGGGGGAGATATAAATATGTTCTGCACTCTTTTTCCCTTAACCATGGTTTTGTCCCACTGGGTTTTCCTGGTAAGGTTTTTAATGAGGCAGTTCACACACAAAGGATAATGTACTCTTTTTCTTTCACTAGGATTTTTTTCCCAATGGGTTTTTTACTAGTAAGGTTTTAACGAGGCATATCCTTAATGGACATTCAAGGGGGAGTGTTATGAATAATATGTGATGAATGCCCATTATGGTGTAGGTTTTCTTGTCCCCTACATATGTCTTATAAATAGCACTCTCATTTTCATGTAAAGACACACAAAAAAGAAATACTATAACTTACTTTCCTCTTTCTCTCTACTTGTTTTCTTACTCTTTTAACTTTGTTTTACAACAATTTGGACTTACTTATTGAATCTAAGTTTTACGTCAACTCGTTTTTGCTAAGTGGAATCGAAACGTAGATTTAACTCGTAAACTAGTAGAATTTACATCATATTAAAAAAAACATATATAATATATATTTTAGCTTACTTAATTTTGAACATAATTGGAAATTTTTTTGAACAAGCATAATTGGAAATTAATAATTTTTTACTTTAAAATTTTAAGTGTTATGAATATTAATAAGAAAATATGACAAAATTAATATATTATTAATTTTAAATTTAAAATAAAAATAAAATTTAAATATTAGATATTTCACACTTAATTAATTTTCTCTTATTTGCATTGGTTAATTATGACTAAAGTCATGCATTTCAATAACAAATAACTCAACAACTATATGTCCATAATATATCTTGTAAAAAAATAATATTTCTTTTTTTTACGTATTAAATATGACTATTTGAACCATGCATGTCATGTGAGATTAAATATTATATATAATTGAAATACTAGGTGATTATATATTTTAACCTCCTATTGTTTTAATTTATTTTTACAAAACCCTATTATATTATGTATTTTTTATATAATATTTATGTCAAATAACTTATTATATTTAAATGTCCACAAATATATTTAAAGGTCTACAAATGTTAGCTCAAATGGCCGAAATGTCGAAATTGTTAAGTCTGACACTATTTCATCTAACTACCAAAAAAAAGCTTATTATATTTAAATAGTCGCATAAATTTTTTCTATATTATATATTTATTTTATTAAAACATAATTATTTACTTGTTTTGTTTCTGCTCACGTGCATAAAAATAGGAGATATTGTTGAGAATACACGAGAACTAAAAATTATTATCCATTTAACTCTTAATGTACTCCCTCAGTTCCTCCACCCCTTTTTATAAGCAAAAAATCTATTTTTAGGATAATTGAATAATTAATGTATTTGATCTATAATATAAATCATATAATCAATTATTCAACCATAATTTTTTTGCTTATAAAAAAAAATAAAGGGTATACTATTATAAAAAATAATCACATGTGTAGATAATTGTTACTCCTATAATTATTAACATATACTATTATAAAAAGCTAAATGTCTCTCTTGATATGATATTATATTTATTAGTGATATGATAAAAATGAACTTGTAAATTGAGTAAAAAAATCAGGTTTTTGAATCGTTAGGTAAAAACATCCGCGTTTAAGTGATTTTACTGATTTTATAGGGAGTTAAATTGTCTAAACTCGTTTTGATTTTCAATTTTACTCAAAATGATTTTAGCTTCGATTTAACGTGAAAGTCATACCTAAGAACATAGATTCCATAGAGTTTTCAATTTAAAACAACCATGATATCTTTTTTTTTTTGTTATTAAAAAATGATATCGGATATAAACATAAATTCAATATCGCTCGAACAAAAAAGAGGTAAATCTATGAACAAATGTTCAAATGCACAACATTTAAGTCAAAAACATAAAAGAATATACGCCTTTAGATTTGTAACGTTGACTCCAGTTATTGGTTGAATTGTCAATTTAAAAAGCAAACACTATGAAGATTAGAAATTAAACAACGCTGCATTTAGAATACCGCAAAAGTAAAACATGAAAGAAAAATCTGAATTGTATCATATTGCTCGTTTATATTGAAATAAAACAAGGGAAATGATGCAAAAATGACCCAATATTAGAGAGAGAAAAATAAGAGAAATAACGAAAAATTAGGTTTGACGAAAAAAAGTATTAGATTTAAAATTCTTGAAACTCTTGCGACTTTAGAAAGTCTTAAGAAATTTCCATTGCTTTGAGGACATAGTCTTTACTGAAGAGAAAATATAAAATGTATAAGTGTATTACAATAATTTAAGTTTATTTTCTTCTTTTGTAAATTGTTTTTTCTTTATTGTTATATTTAAATAAGTGTGTTTTCACATATTTGTTTGTTCTGATTTCTCGTCTATTTTATTGTCGCGTTTTTGTGCGATGTATTTTGTTTTTTCGTCTTTGTGCGGTGTTCATTTGTTTCAGATTGAATGATTAGTTCCGATCAAGTGCAAATTCATTCACTGTTGACTTTTGTGTCATCAACACTATAAATCTGGAGGCATGATCATTCCAGACACTTCAATATAGTCATATTTATATGCTCATGTAATTTTTTATTTTATGTTATTAACATGAATGCTGTGAGTTTGTACACAGATTCATTATTTTTGTTTTTAGCGATTTAATATCGTTTATTTGTACTAAAGAATAAAATAAAAAGGTGTATAACTAAAGGAGTGGGTGGTGGAAAGTAAATATTACCCCTTACTTGAAAAGCACAAACAATGATAGTAAAAGACGAGCCCAATAAACTCGGAAATCGGAAAATGCCGCCACCGTAAAACTCAACTCATCGCACCACCACCACCGTTTTTCTTCTTCTGCAACCGTCATCACTTCGATATTACCATCCGCGAGAGCACTTTCGTGTGCTCCGCTCCGAATGTCATCCAAGTTTACTCTCCTCTTTCTCTTCTTCAGAATCAAAACCCGCCACCACCGCCATTCCCTCACTCAACACTCTCACTCTCTCTTTTCCACTTCTTCATCATCAACATTTCAACCTAATTCCTCTTATTACCTAACTCAATTCCTCCCTCTTCCTCATCGAACCACCAATTTCAATCCACTCACATTCATCACTCCAAGAGAACGCCGAATCATAGCTCTCGGATTATCCACCATCATCAAAAACAACCAAACTTTCATCTTAAAATCATTCTCTCTTCGTTTCTGTCCTTTCATTCTCGTCAATATTATGAACCTTCTTCAAACCCGCGACGCCGCTTTCGCATTCTTCAAACTAGCATTTGGAGATTCCGATACTGATGAATTTGTTCGTTCTTGTTGTATTTCAGCTCATGTTTTAGCAGCTCAGAATCTTCAAATTCTTGCACAAGACCTAATTTCGTGGGTTTTTGGTAGGATTGGGGCTGTTAGGAGTAAAGAAATTGTGGAGATTATGTGGAGGGATCATTCTCAATATGAATCTGATTTTTCTGTTTTGAATACGTTAATGAGGGGTTTTTTGAATGTAGGTATGAGTTTAGAAGCGTTGGAGGTTTTGCATAGAATGAGAGATGTTGGTGTTAGGCCTAGTTTAACTGCAATGACTATTCTTTTTAAGTTGTTGTTTAGGATTGGTGATTATGGTAGTGTGTGGAGGTTGTTTAAAGATTTGATTCGAAAAGGGCCGATTCCTAATAATATTACGTTTAATGCGATGATTTGTGGGTTTTGTAGACAGGGGAAGGTTGTTATAGGGGAGAGTTTGTTTTATTTGATGTATAAGTTTGGGTGTGATCCTGATGTTTTTACGTATAATGTTCTTATTAATGCTTGTTGTGTTGGGGGGAAGACTTCGGATGCGGTTGCTTGGTATCATTCGATGAATGTAAGAGGCTGTGAGCCGAGTATTGCCACGTTTAATACCATTTTGCATGCACTTTGTAGGGAAGGAAAGGTGGCGGAGGCGAGGAACTGGTTTGATAGAGTTTTAGCTATGGGGATCACTCCAAATACTGCAGTATATAACACCATGATGGATGGATATGTGAAGGCAAGGGAGATTGGTAAAGCTAGCTCGCTTTATGAAGAAATGAGGATTAAAGGGGTTCCTCCAGATTGTGTGACTTTCAACGTTTTTGTTGGAGGGCATTATAAATATGGGAGAAAAGAGGATTTGAATAAGAGGTTACATGGTTTAATAGTAACGGGGTTTTTTCAGGATTATGATGTGGCGGTATCATGGCTGTGTTGGGCTGGTAGAATTGACGAGGCCATGAAATTATTGAAGGATTCGCTTGAAAAAGGAATAACTTTTAGTGTGTGTGCCTTTAACTCATTAATTGCAGCCTATAGCAGGGAAGGTTTAGAAGACAAAGCTTTTGATGCCTATCATATTATGGTTAAGTGTGGCTACACTCCTTCGTCATCCACATGTAATTCTCTGCTTATGGGTTTGTGTAAGAAAGGGAGGCTGCAACAAGCCAGGAATCTTTTGTATAGGATGTCAGAGAAGGGGTTTCTTATAAAAAAAGTGGCTTACACACTTCTTTTTGATGGATATTTCAAGATGAATGATATGGATGGGGTTCATTTTATGTGGAAGGAAATGAAAGAAAAAGGTATATATCCAGATGTTGTTGCATTTACAGCCTTAATAGATGGACTTTCAAAGCAAGGTAACGTTGATGCGGCATATGAAGTGTTCTCGGATATGCTAGCTATAGGTTTTGTTCCTAATCATTTTTCTTATAATTCTTTAATTGGCGGGTTTTGCAACTGTGGGAGGATGACTGAAGCATTACAGGTGAAGAACGAGATGAGGCTAAGAGGCATTCTTCCTGACACCTTTACCTTCAATATCATCATTAATGGATTTTGTAGACAAAGAAACATGAAATCTGCAATTGATGCATTGCTTGATATGCAGCGGGTTGGTTTGATGCCTGATATATTCACATTTAACATATTAGTTGGTGGATATTGTAAGGCATTTGACATGGTTGGTGCAGATGATATTGTTAATAAAATGTACACACACGGGCTTGACCCAGATATCACAACCTATAATATACGCATGCATGGATACTGCAGTGTTCGAAAAATGAATCGAGCAATTGTCATTTTGAATGAGCTTGTCTCTGCTGGTATTGTTCCAAACACGGTGACATACAACACTATGATGGGTGGTATTTGTAGTGATATTTTGGATCGTGCTATGATTCTTACTGCAAAACTAATTAAGATGGGTTTTATTCCAAATGTGATTACAACCAATATATTGCTGTCTCACTTTTGCAAACAAGGAATGCCCGAGAGGGCCTTACTATGGGGCCAAAAGTTAAGAAATATTTGCTTTGATTTTGATGAAATCTCCGATATAATACTGGACAGAGCTAACCATTTGATGCAGAATGAGGTTGAACTTGTGAGAGGAATGAGAGGAACATATGAAAAGAGTCTTTTTTTGGATTTCTTAATGTACATTACATTTGACCATTTTTCAAGAAATAGACCTCATAACATAGAGAATGAGAATGGTTTAAAGCTGATTGAAAGTCAATATGTTGCTTTATGAATTTGATTGTTTCCCCTTTTCATTATCCCGGACATTTTCCAAGATTTTATGTAATCATGAAATCAATAAGTAGCACTCATTTGCTACCTGCACATTGCGGCAAACAAGTGGTTACAAAATATGTGGCAGTGGAACAAACCGTAAGAAACCAAGGAAATATTGGTTATCTTTTCTATGGTGAATATCATTAGATATTGCTACTACCAGTCTGGAGTGCATTTATCTTTATTTCTTCATGAAGGATAATAGCAGCTATCCTTTTAGAGGGCTGTTGTGGAAGCATAGTTTGCTTCTGAGATTTTGAGGCCTACGGACCATTATCAGTCTGAAGTGTGGTTGAATGTGCTGAAGTTCAGGCAATGAAGAATTTTTTGTAAGTAAATTTAAATCTTGTACAGTAGAAAAGTGTATGATATTAAATCTAGATATTACCTGCCCACGACCTATTTTTGTCGTGTTGCTGGGACTGCATGACACACTGAGAGGCTTTAAGATTGATTAAGTATGGTTTCAACTTTCAGTTGCAGTTAGTTGTGGTTGCTTTCATTTGGGAAAAAGACCAAATCCCCTAGAAGCTTAAGCTATAAAAGGTGAATGCCCGGCATTGCTCTTCTAACAATCACAGGGAAACCAAGTGTCTGTGAATGATTTATTCCATGTTATGTTGCTGAAAAACTTGCAAATAAATATGGAGTTGTTTATTTCCCATCTTTATAGTGTTTGATAGGAAATTGAACATACTAGTATGCAACTTATTGTTCAGTTACTGTAATCTTTTATCATATGACATACTGAGTAAAGTTGGATGTCTCAATGATTTCCTTGTTTTGATGAAAAAAATTAGTTGGGAAATTACTAAACAGAATTTATTTTTTTCAGTTTTACAGCAGAGTTCAGTTAGACTCTATTCCAAAAAAAACAAGAGTTCATTTAGACTCCATATTCAGAGTTTCAATAAATTTTTGTTTTTTTTTTTTTTTTGCATTTAAAGATTTCTGGGATGTTTCCCGCTTATAAACCATTTTCAAATCTTATCGCATCCAATGTGAGACTCTTAAACACCTCGCTCACGCTCAGGACTGAAACATCTGGAGCATGACCTGAGTTGCTAGATAGCAGGCGGCCCAATGGATCTTGGATAAGCTATATTATCATATTAGAATTTAAGTTTGACCTAACTCAATCCCTATAAAACTGCCTTATAAACTCATTTTCAGTTCTTATCTCATCCAATATGAGACTTTTAACTGCAAGTTTCACTTTTTCATCGCAGAACGCTAAAATTTCTTATTTACCGTGTGTTATTTTATTTGCCTGAAATTGTGTGCGAAATAGATTTGTTGTTATTTTGATTTTATTTCATAATAATAATATTCGTCTTTTCCTAATTTCAGTAATGAAAGTATATGCACACAAGTCATGGAATTGTGTCATACACAGAAATATTTCAGCAAATGCTAATTGCTCCTTCGCAGCCATACACACATTGGTGAGTTGGAGAAGGTACCCAAGTTCATTCCAAAACTACGTAGATGTAGACAAGATTGGTGCTGCAGGAATACTTCAGGTAAGTTCTTTAATATGCTTGCCGACTTAATTTACTATTCTACTATTCTTTTTTCACGTCACTGATCATGGAAGAGCAATCACATTATTTGCAAACTTATTGAAAACATAATAAAAATATCTTTGTTAGATCTGCTTGTTGACTTAATTTACTATTCTACTCTTGAGAAATTCTTGCATAGGAACAGATGCAACATATCAGTTTTAGGAACAACTAATCAAAAGATGACACATTATTAAAAATTAAAAAGGGAAGTAAATAAAATAAAAATATTACAAATCGACAAGTCTTTTTTCCTTCTCTTTCTCCTTCAATGTTGCTCCACTGCCATAAAAGTACAGTAAGTCAATTACTAATTACTAACACAACACATTTAGAAGCTTCGTTCTTCTTCTACAGTATTATTTCTTTGGTTTATTTGTTTTAAACATGTTTGTAATAACAATTAAGCACTCAGTCACCAACTCTTGAACCATCATCTTCTACCTCGTGTGAAATCTTCCTTAACTCCTTCAATCTGTGATTGACCAAACCATCTACCTGTGTGACGACTTTGCGATAATCTGACTTCTATGTACATGTTTTACTCGCAAAGGAAGATTTCTCCGAAGGTACCGACTTTGGCTATGAAAACAAATTGGGTTATTCTCTGCTGATGACGCCACGGAGGAATTGTGACTAATCAAGCTGATTCGGACGAAGGACAGTCAGTCGCCGGCGTGGAGTAGCAGTTGCTCAAAAATGACGGAAGGAGAATGGTTTCTTCTTTCTTTATTCTAATTTTCTTGAGTAGTTTGGTTTTTAAATTAAATGAAGTGTCATGTTTGTGACTAAATATGACGTGTTAGGTACGTATCTATACAAGAAATTCTCTCTACTCTTATACTTTCGGGTAGTGAGTCCTCTTGGTTCAAGTATTGGTTTCTCTTTCAGGCATCAGTTTTTGCTGCTTCTTTTATATTGCTCTATCATGATAGAGCAATATAAAAGATTACTTATGATTTCATCAATGATTATGATATCAAAACATATTAAAACTACAAACCGTTCCCAAGTGATGATAGGGGGTAAGTATTCTCAAAAAGGAAATAAAATGGTCTTAAAAAATTGTTAATCCATATTAAAACTGCATACCGTCAGTCATAGAAATCACGCATATTAGGTTCAGGTTACATCATTTCCTGCACAAAGGATATTTTTGTCATCTAAAAATTTAACTTACATGCTACACCCCAATCAAAACATCATTCAATTTGAGGTTTCCAAAATAGAAAATCCATCATCTTCTACCTTAGCCTTTCAACTCCATTATCTGCATGTCAATATCACTTTGCTTCAGTTTCCACTTTTTGCATGAACCAACCCTATTTGTCAAACAATCCGTTAACTCTTACCTCTAAAGATGGCTCTCCTGCCTCAGCTTCTTACTCGTACCTCTGAGTCTGCCTCTTCCTCTTTCTCTGCAGTAGCTCACAAACCTCCATCCTGGTCAACCATTTCAAGCGCAGAACATGTTTATTTGTAAGGTTTTTCTGATTCTTTGCAAATCTATATCCATATAGAAATATGTTTCTGATGTTCTTAGTTCTTACTTTTGAATATTGAAACTTAGGCATTCTTTGATCAGCCATATCTTTGAACATGTCTCCCCTGCTCATTGTGCTAAATTTCCTTCAATGCTTTGTTGAATCAAGAGAACCCAACCATGTTACAATACAACCTGGTAAGTGGTAAGAATTATCCTCTTTTTATGTTTAATTTTATTTTTTTCCAAAGGAGATTCTGATTGAAGATAGTTCAAGAAAACATAAAAAAAGTTTCAACAGCATTTTACCTTTTCATTTGAATTTTTGAGTTTCTCGTCTTGAGTTTAAATTGTATAAGTATAAATTAATGTATAGCCCTTGTCACAATTTCTTTCTTGCAATTCACATGCTTTTGTTTTAAGTAATTTAATATTTAAATTGAGCCCATTGGAAATGAGCAAGCAATATCAATCAAGAATTGGGTGCCATCCTGATGAAGATTTGATTGTCCGTAATTAGGTTAATAAATTTAAAAAGATTGTAATTGAGTCACCGAACGTCTGTGCATACATATATTTATTTCATTTAAGTTGAAAATTTATGCTATCTGTTCTGGGAAATGTGAAAGTGAAAGTAAAAGTAAAACTTGATATATTTCAGATATTTATATTATTGATGTTTAAGACTGCTCACTAAACAAGAGATACTAATGCAAAATCTATAATGGTAAACTAAACCGCATATGAAAGTTAATCACTAATATTATCAACATGCGCAATGTATGGATATCCCAATAAACCGTGTATTGACACTGCTCAAATGCTATGAATGCTTCAGGAGCCAATGCCCTAGGAATTAGCGGCCTCAGCCCTCAAGAAGCATCAGGACAGTGGTGTTTTAGGAACTAGTTTGAATTTTCAAGCTATAGCAAGAGGCAAGCTATCAAATGGCAAAAGCAATGGTCATGACTCACGCCCAAATGACGAAAGCTCTCTTATGAATATTTCTCAGTAACTTGCATGTAGACATCTCCTAACGTATGTTGAAAGCAAGAATTCAGCAATAATGGTAGTTTTTGAAATGGATCAATAGAGACGTTTTGAACTTTGTGGAGTAACCAAGAGCATGAATGCATAATTCAAGTGTCGTCAATCCACTCGACAGTTTGCAGCTTTGTGTGAAATTCATTCGAGGGTTCAATTGAATCCAATAAAGAAACTTTGGAAGATTGATTCTAGAAAATGAGCTAACAATTATGCAAATTAGAATAATAATATGGAAAGGATGTCAAGTGGTGGAGATTTGTTTTTTTCAATTCATCTACAATGTCCTTCTCCAGTTGGTAACCGAAATTTTAATGTTCTTCTACTCTTATATTGAACATGAATGAAATGGTACCATTACTAGTGTTAGCTTCTATTGTTTTTTCATGTTGAACAAATGATTTGATTAAAACACTACCAATAATATTACATATTTTTTATTTCAAAAAAATAATAATATTACATATTTTGCTTTTTCACATCTGTGTCCCATGTTTACTTTAGCCAGTTAACCTCTCTCCCACTTGTCGCATTTGTTCCCCGCTTCCCACAAATATCTATCCCTCATCCTTTCTGTTTGTGCAGCGCCAGAACAACTTAGGGTTGAATTGATCTCAGAAGATGAGGCCATGATGCAGTAAACATCCAGAGGCGCGGTGACGGACATGGCAGGTAATGAAATGTGACAGGAAAATCCTGAAATGCATTGTCATCCCAAAATTTGAGAAATCAAACTACAAAAGCAAAATTGAAAGATAAAGTAGTTTCATTAGAATTAGAAGGTTGGTCCATGAAAATATAATTGACAATGACATAAATACTGTGATATAAAAATCTTTAAATTAACTAATTTGCATGATATGCATACACATAAAAAAAAAAAAACTTGGAATCTTTCGGTCCAAATTATGTAGTGCTTATTTTTTACAAGTATAGTAGTACTTAGAACTTGGCAAAACAAGACAATTAGTTCCTACTAGAATTAGTTGTTTATATATAGTTCCTACTAGAATTCTATTGTTGCAGAAATAATCATTGAGGACAAACATATTTTATATACAATATTCTGCACGAGGATACAGGAAAGTTGTGACCAGTAGGCCATTGCAACAAGTTGCTACCACCATAACCATCCACATGTTAGTGGTCTTAAAGCTGCCATAGTTTTTTTTGTCATTACAAAAATTAACATCATTAATTATTTTTAAAAAGGAAAAGGTTAAGGATTTTATTCCCTTTCTTTTGTTTTTGAGAAAACAGTTAGTAGTCCTTTTTTTTTTGTAATTGCCTTTTTTATATTTACTTAATCCTCTTAAATTATTCTTGGGAAGTTTTGTAGTAGACCCTATGCTCTTACAAACATGTTCATTTTTATACTTACCAAGAAATGCATTTTATGAAGTTTTTAATTGACTATTTGGTGCATATATATTATAATATCTAGTGCCCTACCATGATATCATTGCATTGCTTATCATCTTTTCCCTTTACCACCCCGACCATGATGTGTGCCATGCATGTATGTATGCTGACACACTCAAACTCTACATTAAAAAAAAATACATTCTAAGATTTTAAATACATTGATTATTCAATAATTAAAAAATAATAAGTTTTTGCTTAAAAACGGGGGAAGTATTATGTACCACTAACCTTACTTAGTTAATTTACTACTATATTACTACTATATGATAATTAGTTTCATGATTGTCATCTAAGCACGATAAGAGATAATGTCGCATGGCAGATAATGCAACTCTATTTAATTTCATGAAATCTGATAAATAAATAAATAAATAAAAATTCTAAAAGAGTAAAAAATAAAATTCTAAATGCAAAATAATTTAACAAAGGTAAATCAATCAATGCTAACAAATGTTACAAGAATATATATTAACAAACTAAATATAAATGTTGTCTTTGAAGTGGTGTATTCAACTCCTTACAAATTATCTTTCCATTAAAACTTTTATTTTCTTTTATTTTATACATTAAGTTTTAATTTACTTTCGGTTTTAGATTTAAATTCCTAAGCTATCTTTAAATTATCTTTTGTGTAAAAGACATAACCGTTTTTTTCATTATTATTAGTAAAACCCACAATTAAGTGGTCCATAGGTTTTATGAGTTATGATTTGGAGGTTCTCAATTTTTAATGGTTATTATTTGGGTGGTAATGGCTCATGATTTTTTATGGTAGAAACAATCATATAAAAAGTATTGTTTGGTCTCTAAGCTTGCTCTCAATTTACTATTTTTATAAAATATACATCATCTAAGAGCTTGAAGACTAAAAAAACAATTCACTCACAAGACTGTAGCTGTGGCTGGAGGTAATTACATAATCTCTATTTTCCGTATTTGATTTATTGATCTTGTTTTTTATTTTGTTATCAGGAACATAAGATCAATTGAATTTATCTAACATTTTGTTCATGTTGTTAAATTCATGTAATTTGCCTTTATTTTATTTTATTTTTTTGCATTTCATTCGATCTTTTCTTAA
This sequence comes from Trifolium pratense, assembly GCF_020283565.1. Classification (NCBI taxonomy): domain Eukaryota; kingdom Viridiplantae; phylum Streptophyta; class Magnoliopsida; order Fabales; family Fabaceae; genus Trifolium; species Trifolium pratense. Next base: position 16,220,583 of record NC_060064.1, on the reverse strand, counting down.
TATTTTGTTTTTGAAACAATCTTTTCTTCTATTCTCTTCAACATAAAAACAATTATTTTCTTACAGTTTTCTTTATCATACATGCATTATGCATTCTTTCAACGTATGAATTTCACCATGAGAATGATATGATGGTTAAATGTCAACTTGTTTCATCTTTTGAATGTCTGCACGTGAATTAAAACTACTTATTTTTTTAACTTGTTAAGGACTCATCATGGTCCCATAATCATTTGTTGATGTTTCTCATAGATTCCTGTCAAAACAAAATATATTACAGTAACAGTATGTATCATAATTATTTTCCCTCAATTCTCATGTGACTTCCTTTTTTTAAACAAATTTTGTTTATAATTCATTCCAGATATAATATACATAGTACTAAATATACGTATTTACACCCAAAAATGCTTAGATGAGATGATATGAGTCTTTTCTAACTTAACCAAATTCTAGATTCCTTAAGTTCCACGATACTTAAGAAATTACTCTCTATAGTTGTGCGCAGAAGATATCTGATTTACGCCAAAAAAAATATACCTAATTACTTCACAGCCAAAACAATGAGAATTTATTGCTTTTGATTAAAAAAAGTTTATGTATATAATGGTTAAGAAAGAAAAGAGTAATACGAAACTCACACTGAAATTTCCTTTGTTGTTCATTTCCATTAAATAAAATTGTACCAATCAGCAAAATCTTCTCTTTAAGCCAAAGACTTCTTACAAAATCTTGTGTTAGTGTGTATGTGTTGGGTGTCTTGTCTTGACACAGCTAATTATTTATGTATAAAGTTTTGAGTGAGAGTAATCGTGTTTGATTTTACGAAATGAATCCATAATATAAAGTCAAAACATATAGATGTCCAATAGTTTTTTATCTTTACCCTATAACTCCTCGGAGAAATAATTTTAGTAGTCTAGAGTTCGTTCGAAAGTAAATAAATTATGGCCAAAATTTAAACTTAAATTTTCTATATATCAATTTATTTTTAACTAAAATTTATTAACTACTTGAATTCAACTACTTCAATGTTGAATATTTTTATCTTCAATAGTGTGTTTTTGTGATGTTATTCATTAATTGGATTATGGAATATATTGTGTTTGTTGTAAAGTTTTTGAAGTTGTTAAGGTGAGAGTTTAAATAGGAATATATGATGAACAGCAAAAAGTACAAGCCAGCCTATGTGGTTGTTGGCATGGTACTACATTATCCACCTTTGCCTCATTTTATCATTTATCCCTTTAACCAAATTTTGCTACTGTTTCAATTTGATGACCAATGAACAATACTTAGATCCACAATGCTTGCACAATGTTTGGAAATTTTCTGAATTTAAACATAAATTATTTTTTTATGAAGCAGTTTTTAGTCAAATACACTTGAAATTAATTACTTTATATATAATGACTTTATTTGATGTACTCCTTTTATCTAAATAAAGAGCTACATTCTTTGTATGCTTGACCCCTTTTTGATTTTTGTGGTCTAAGATATCTTTTTCCAACTTCATGTAGACCCTTTATCTTTTTCTTGCCCTTCTTCTTTTTTTTGCCACTCCTTTTTCTAGATTTTCTTCTCATATTAGTACATGCCAACAAATGCTTGGTTTTCCATTTTATTTTATTGAAAGTAAAAGACTCATTTTTGTCAAAATAAATAAAAATTAAAGATTCATGTATGTAGATAAACAATTTACTCAAATTTTTGTAAACATGCATCATATAAGATATATTTTAGAGAATTAATCAAAATTAGTTAAAAATAGTTTATCGGCATGTAATAAACTATTTGCATAAGTTTACTCAAATAAAGGCCGTTGGCTCAAATACGTGCACATTTCATTATCGTTGTTGTAGAAGAATTAAGATGAAACAAAAATAAAAAAAAACTTTTAAGGTGTGTTTGTTTCAAGATTATCACTCAAATAAAGTGTGTTTGTTTCACTAATTTTTTTTTCCCCTTCTATTGCGTACACACACACTTACACTTATCATTACTTATTTTTAGGAATATATTTATAAATTAAGAATTTAAAATAAAATATTCCTAGGAATATAAATTACTATCCAAACACTTTTTTAAAAAAATTATTCTTCGAAAACATATGCCTGGGAAAATTATTCCAAGAATTCATTTTTTATACCGTGAAACAAACGCACGCACAACTTCTCCGATTAGATCAACAGAAACTATAATCGTGACTAAATTATTTCTTATTTAAAAAACTAAATAAATTTTTAAAGAAGGTTCCTAGAAAATATCAAGAATTTACTAAACACATTGTGAGAATAATATTTATTATAATAGAATTCCTAAAAAAGCTAATTTTAAAAATAAATTTTGAAACCATAAAACATAACCAGCCTATGAATTTGTTTCAGATGAATAAATTTAAAATAGTGATATTGTTTAATACGTTAGTAATATATTTTCCAAAATGCAAACAATACATTTGGTGGCATGGCAACTTCTCCAGCTATGTATTGAACACTGTGTTAGACAGTTAGCCATATATAGTAACAGAGCTGGTGTGCCAGCCTTTTTATGTGTTCATAGAACTAATTATGTAATAACTAACACATCCTTTTAATTGGTAGATTATTATTTTTATTTTTTTTGTAACATGTGGATTAATAATTTAATTCATAAAAAACTGATCCCATCTCTTTCTTTCTTTTTTTAATCCTCTGATCATCCCAGAAAAAGAGAATTCTAATAACCCGAGTCTACCAGAAGGTACGTAAAAATTGTCTAAAAGTTGTTCCTTAATTGATTAATAACTTGAATCCAATCGCTTAATTGATCTAATCTCATTCAATACATTGAGAATGTGGGAAAAATATATGATATAATTGACATTGCATTGTTGATTGAACAGCTTCATCTCATGCTTGTTGGAGTACTTTTAATGTAATTCTTCATTATATTGCTGCTATTATTATGAATGAAATGTTATAAGTTTGTCGCGTAAAAAAAAAGTTGGTTGACGAAAATTCAAATATTTTATTGTTAGACAAATTTTTATTCATTAGAATGAATCCAGCAACAATCTACAATAACATTCTATTTGATTATCAAAAGAAAAGAAGAAAAAACAGCATTCTACAAGTTTTTTTTTTATAAGGAACTTCTTTAATTGTTTATTAACTATTACTCTGCATCATTAAAAAATAATCAGTGCACTTCACCAACTATTCAAAATACTTCACTTACCCAATAGAAAAAAAATAAATTAACCGCATGAAAATTTAATTACAATAACCTACCACACTTAAAGTGGCATAATTATCATTTTTTCTTATTTTTTTTTTCTTTTTCTTTTTCTCTATTCTTGATTTTAGTAACATTTTCAATGAGCACATGTTCTATTATTGAGTGAATGATGGACCATGTATCCTTCTACTTTCAGCTATTCAATGTCTTTATATGCAAATTAGACAGGCAATTCTGAGTCACAACAAAGTAAACATTTTATTGCTAAAAATATAAATAGAGAAAGTAAACATTTATTAATCTTCTTTTAATTAGTAGTTCCACCCCCACATTTGATTTCCTTTTATCTTCTAGTCTAGTGTATATATAGTATTGCTATATGATTTCAATGTATCTGTCAAATATATTTCTAATTGTTTAATTGGACCTACAAATAATGTCCACGTATATAATTATAAAATTCACCAAAAAAATAGTGTTTTATAAGTTACTCATTCATTAGTATATATAGAGTCAAATGGAAAAAAAATAAATTAAATTCAGTCAATGATCAAATATTGTACTTTGCTTAACATTGTATCTCAAGATTAACCTTTAAGAGTTTAATTTCTATGCACTATCACTATAAAATTAATTTATACATATATTTAATGATGCATTATCATATTATTTAATAAATGTAACATATCATATGCATTTTAAAACAATACATAATGTTTTGTCAAAAAAAAAATACATAATGTGTTAATATATTATTAAATGTATGTGTAAAATAATTTTATATTATGATATAAATTAATTTCAACTTTTGAACTTTCTAATAATATTTTATATATTTTGCCTAAAAAAATGTTATTTATATTTCATTAAATAATGAGATGTCAATATTGACATTACATATGTCACTATTTTAGACAAGGTTGTGACTTGCAAGCACATCCATTACTTGAAAAAGTCTATGATGACAAACATAAAAAAAAAAAAAAAACATTACTTGAAAAAGAACTCCTATCTTAACAAGAAAACAAAAATGAATTAAGAAGCCTAATCATTTTGTTGTTGTCCAAAGTATTTTTTTAAGAAAATAAAAATTAGAGTATAAAGATATCAGATGACAAATTTGATGTTGTAATTATTTTCACATCTCAAAGTTTAGAGATCTATTTATAATGTTGACATCTTATAACATATGTCATTAACATATAATTTTAGTTAGTAGTAGGACTATCAAAATCTAGTCCAAGTGGTTAATACATAATGCGCGTTAGTGATATAAATTTTAGGATATCGAGTTTGATTTTTATTGTCAAAAGAATACTCTTTTCGTTCTAAAATAATTAAGTTAGTTGATCCGTTCACACGGTTTAAAAAAAAATTATAAATAAAAATTGAGTAGTATTTTTACTAAAATGTCCTTATTATATAATAATCTATTTACTTTTACTATAAACTATAAGTAATACTCTATCCTATCTTTTTTATAAGAGATAACTGAGTGAATAAAAATTAATGTATCTAAACTATATTATGAATCAAATATATATATTAATTTTTATTAATTCAGTTATTTCCTATTTAAACCAGAGATAGTATTTATTAGACAATACAACATAATTGAAAAAAATAGGGACTATCATCATTAGGAATTGAACTATAACTAAGTGAAATGATATTTGCCAACCTAGACAACACCATGTTGGCTAAGCCTAACTTATTAGATAAATCAAGGTATGTCTCTATTTGATACTATTATATGGAAGAATAATAGATAGATATAGTGAATGAGTGAGAGTGAGTGGTAAAATATGAAATCCAAAAGAGAAGAATAGAATATCCTTAATATTGTAAAATGGACGGTTTGCACACTGTTCGGATCTTTCTTACCTTAAAATAACGACTTTCTTTCATTTGTCTTTATGTTATTATTATTATTATGGTAATAAAAAACAACAACAATATAAATTTCGGTTAAAAAAAAAAAAAATTTAATAAAATAAACCTCATGCTCATTGTTTTTTTCTTCTTTTTATTCAATAAAATTTGTTCTTTTTTCTCCATTGTAATTGTTTGAGCATCTTTAGCATCATCATCGTCATAATTCATTCATACCTTTGTCTCTGCAATTCTCTGAAATTGCAAATCTCAAAAGCCTAAAAAAGTTGGAGAGAGATACCAAAAAAAAAAAAAAACACTCACAAAAACAGCAATAATTCACTTTTTTTCCTCTCTCTTTTCAACAAAGTATCTCTCTCTCTCTCTCTCTCTTGCCAGCTCTGCAACCTTGTCCTCCCCCATAACCTTTTTCTTATTATCTCTCTCTCTCACACACACCCCCTCATCATCACCATCACACCCTGAGATCTCAGGTATCTCCATTTCTCTCTGATAATTCTACCCTTTTTTCATCTCATATGAGTATCACTATGTTCTGTATAATCTTTGATCTCAAGTTCATGTTTTTCTGATTCATTATTGTGATCATTGATCTGGGTTGGCCTCAGATTTTGGTAATTTTGATGGGTTTTTCTTGTTTTGGCTTTTCAATTTTGTGATCATTATGATGCTTGTTGATCTATTTCTATCTGATTCTTATGTTAGTTTCTTTTTTGTGATTTCATTACGTTATACATTTGTTATGATTTGCATTTTATTTTTGTTAGCCAAGTTTTGATCAATTGTCATTTTTTGTAATTTGAGAGAGAAATGTCTAACTGGTAAACAGAAAAGAGGGGCGATTAGATCTTAGTATTCAACTTTCAACCAACAAATCAAGTTGATTACTTTATTGATCATCTATGTTATAGTTTCAATTTCTTCATGTTTTTCGTCTTTATGACAGTTCTTAGTGTTTGATTGCTAAACTCAGATCAAGGATTAGGGCATAGCTCTTTTCCAGTGCATCACCATCACAAAATCACAATCATAGATAGTTACTCTTAGATAGGTATGGAAGAAAATCGAATTTTTGAACCTAAAACCTGTTAGGCTTGGATTGAGGACATTTTAGTGGATGAGCAATTATTTGATGAACTCTTTGCAGGAATTTATATGCAGATATTATCAATCTGGTTATGCTATTTCCTATTAGCAATATCCACCTAATCAGAGAACTGAGAAATTTGGAATTTCGCATGGATGATAGATAGATTGTAGAAAAAATGTGTACATTGTAGTTCTATACAGGAAAAAAGAGATGCAGTTCACTTGTACATGTTAAAAATTTACAAGGACTGCTTGAATGATATTCTTATAAAATAGAGAGAAACCAGATGTTGGGCGCTTTATGAGGAGAACGAATATCATCCCCGAAAGAAGTACTGTCAGTATGTAAAACAAAAAAGAAATGCAACTATGGAGTATTCTAATGCATATTTGGTAATGTAGCAGAAAGAGAAAGAATATAGGATTAAGAAACATAAATTTCTATGCTTGTAGTTGAGGATCCAGTACCATTAATCATGATATGGTTTGTGACTGCGAATTGAAATTGAGAAAGGAGACTAATCAGAATTGTAGTTGAAAAGAGAAGTTTTGGAAAGTGTAAAACTTACTGAAAGTTTCCCGAGTCTAATGACATATTTTGCTTGTAACTGCTTCTGAAAATTACTGAAGGGGATTCTGCGTGAGGTGGCATATTGTATATAAAATCATTTTCGAGTTTTCACCTAATAGGTTGTTGAGCTTTTAGGAAAGTGTGTTATTGGACTGCATCATGATGCCAGATAGAATGCAGGCTAAAGCCTTAATACAACAGTAGTCTTGAAGTTAGTTAGCATGATGCAAGTTTAAAAACCAATAAACCATATTATAAATTGAAAGTATAAGACTCTCATATTCATTTTATAGATAAATGTTTACAGTTTTTGTGGTTGTCATCTTCTAAAAAAATACATTTTTCTTGATATTTATGATGATGGTTCATGTTTTGCAAATGATATGGTGGAGTCAGAGGTTATTCAGTTATTTTATTTACAAAGTGATGTATGATTTTCTCTTGCTAAGACTTTCTTAACTCTGTTTCTTCTCATTCACTCTGGAATTTCTACAGTTTTTGCTGAAAAAACAGTATTTTAGAAGGAAGTTTCAGCCATGTCTAGCTCTACAAAAGTGTTGGAACCAGCATTCCAAGGAGTAGGCCAAAAAGTGTATCCTTAATACAAGGGCGATTTATAAAATAACACGTGAAAATCAAAATTTCTTCATTAAATTTTTTCTATAGGGATCAAGTAAAAATGTTATATGTTTAATATGTTTTCTATAGGCCAAATGATACACTTAGCTATCAGCATTTTTGTTCCTAGTTCTATTGTTATATGTTTGATATGTTCTCTACTTGAATGGTTTTAGACTTAACTTCTTTATAGAGGGACTGAAATATGGAGGATTGAGAATTTTCAGCCAGTTCCATTTCCGAAATCTGATTATGGGAAATTCTACATGGGAGATTCTTACATCATCTTGCAGGTGTGCACTATATCCAATATTAGATACCAGAAAGTATATGTTCTGGAATCAGTTAATCTTTGTTCTGTTTAGGCTATAATAGATCAAAGCAAATAACCAGCATAATAGACAAAGTAGCTTTGACTTTATCATGGAAAAGTGTTAATTATTTCATGTGCAGACAACACAAGGCAAAGGAGGCAGTTATTTGTATGATATTCACTTCTGGATTGGAAAGGATACAAGTCAGGTTAGTTTTGACTTCAACCTACCCTATCTCAGCTTGACTCTTGTCTTATTCATCTTTTTCTTCCCACGAAGTAAGGGATTTACTAAAATGTTGAACCTTGTAAGAGTAATCCCTATTGATTGTTGGATTTTTCCTTGTAGGATGAGGCTGGAACTGCAGCCATTAAAACTATTGAACTTGATGCATCCCTTGGTGGACGTGCAGTGCAGCATAGGGAAATCCAAGGGCATGAATCTGACAAGTTTTTGTCATACTTTAAGCCATGTATTATACCATTAGAAGGAGGTGTTGCATCTGGTTTCAAAAAACCAGAAGAGGAGGTGTTTGAAACACGTTTGTATGTATGCAAAGGAAAACGAGTTGTTAGAATAAAACAGGTATGGTGTTCTCTATTTATTAACTTCTTGAATTCAGTGCACATTCATTGGCTACAAATGTGATTTTACATCATTGTTACGCAGGTCCCTTTTGCACGTTCTTCGCTGAATCATGATGATGTATTCATCTTAGACACTAAGGATAAGATTTATCAATTCAATGGAGCAAATTCCAATATTCAAGAAAGAGCCAAGGCTTTAGAAGTTATTCAGTTGTTGAAGGAAAAGTATCATGAAGGGACATCCAATGTTGCAATTGTTGGTAAGGACACAAGGCGCATATTTTCCTATCAGTCGCTGAAAAGTTTATTATATAATTTTGTATGTTTGTTCTTCAGTTATGTATTTTGAGTTGTTTGAAACTAAAAAATGTATTCCACATTGCAGATGATGGAAAGTTGGATACTGAGTCAGACTCAGGTGAATTTTGGGTCCTCTTTGGTGGTTTTGCTCCCATTGGAAAGAAAGTAATCAGTGAAGATGATATTGTTCCAGAGACAACTCCTGCTAAACTATATAGGTATGTTGATTTCATCTTGGTCACTCCCCTACCCTCTACACCTTCATTCCCAAATCACTTGTTTTGAAAAGATAATCTATCTAACTTTAAGGTAAATCCATGATGGAAGAATTTGTTGGGTCAACACTAACTGTATGAATGTATTTCTCTACTTTGTGAATTTCATACTATCCTCCCTTTTCTCCTTTTTCTTACAATACTTTCAAATTTGATTTATTTTTGCATTTTAGACAGTGAATGTTTGTTTGGAGATATGTACATTTGGGCAACCATATTAAAATCGGACCTGCATTGGTCTAACGGTTGAACTAGTGTGCTACTAGTACACCATGACCTAGTCACTAATAAAAAAAATTCACAACATCTAAGTTTCTTTGTGGCAAAGTCAGAACCTGCGGCCGTGAAGTTGTCGCATGGCTGGAGGTGACTATAGCAAAGATGGGAGGAATCCCAAGGTGGATGTGGTGATTGTTGGGAAAGGGTCTCACCAAACGTGCGGTTGGTTGGAAAAAAAACTGGACACGGATAGAAACGCACCAAGGGAAAGCACGTGATGAAGTACAGTAAATGCGCACAATAAGTTGTAGAGAGAGATAACACAAATTTCAAATCACATTAACTCAGTTTGAGGGGAAAATCAAAGAAATGAAACAAACATGAACACTATGACACTATGTTCTAAATCCATAACTTACTGTGAGTATGTTCTCGTCTTGCGAGTTCTTATACTCGACTATCAAAGTCCTCAAACGTCGTCGTATTCGTGCATTTTTCTCGAAAATTTAACTACCCTGACACCGGACGGTTGAACCGGTCGAGTAACCGGGTCTCTCAAATAAACCTCCGGCTCTGACGGGTTTCACCACTTCGGACCGGATTCCACCGGGTTTTACCGCTTCAACAGCATCCTGTCCGAAGAGAAGCTCATACAATTACGAACGAACAGGCTAGGGTGTTTCATAGATGTATAAGGAGATTTTGATAAGCTATTAATTAATTAGGGTTTTTGAATTTTTCTCATTCCATTGAAGCAGAAGGTGTCTTTCTTTTTCCACATTTTTCTCTACTTAAGCTTAATACTTTTAGAGGTATTATAATACACGTTTGAAGTTTATGTTTTATTTTTGTCTCTCTTATCCTATTAAGCACAAACACTCCTCGGATTAGGCGTGTCCCGTTGTCAGATGTGTCGGTGACCGACACCTACATTTATGATTACATTGAATTGTGTCTTTTTCTTACATTTTTATCGGTGTCGATGTTTTGTGTCAGTGTCGTGTCCGGTGTCCATGTCTGCATCCGTGCTTCATAGCTCTTATGATATGTTCATTATGCATTTATCTTTCTTGATTAGAGGATATGTGAATCATGATTATGAGAATGTGTTTGCAGTATTGCTGATGGTGAGGTCAAGTCAGTGGAAGGTGAACTTTCTAAGTCACTGTTGGAGAACAGCAAATGCTATTTATTGGACTGTGGTGCTGAGATATTTGTCTGGGTTGGCCGTGTAACACAAGTTGATGAAAGAAAAGCAGCATGTCAAGCTGCTGAGGTAATTCCATTGCAGAATCTATTTCTTCTTAGCATGAATGATTAAAAGTAGAGTCATTGATTTTAAGTGCTTGTTCAGGACTTTGTTGCAAGTCAAAAAAGGCCAAAAGCTACAAGAATAACAAGGGTTATTCAAGGTTATGAGACACATTCATTTAAATCCAATTTTGATTCTTGGCCATCTGGCTCTGCTTCTACTGCTGGTGCTGAGGAAGGAAGAGGAAAAGTTGCAGGTGCGAACAGTTTCTTCTTACTTTTAGGGTCTGTTTGGATTGATTTATTTGAGCGTATTTACTGACATGTGAAAACAACTTATGACATGTTCATAAGCTGTTTTCAACTTATTTGCATATGCTCCCCAAGATAGTTTATGAAACAGCTTATAGCTTATATGAAAATAATTTAACTTTTTTTGTTATAAAAATAAGTTATACTTAAGTGCTTATCATGATAGCCGTTTATGCTATAAACAACAAGTTAAACTGTTTATCCAAACAGGACCTTAATGGTTTTTAGATAAGATTGTGGTTACAGTAACCGTTATGGTCTTGTGAAAAATTGCATCAAATGCAGCTAATGTTGCCATAATTGCTGTTGCAAAGACATCAAAAATTTTGATGTCGTGTTGCAACCGCAGACCTTTTTTTAAAACCTCTAGTGTAACTTGGTCTGTATATTTTTGTACTCCCAGCTTTGCTGAAGCAACAAGGTATCGGTGTCAAGGGAGCGGCAAAGAGTGTCCCAGTTAATGAGGAAATTCCACCTTTGCTTGAAGGAGGTGGAAAATTGGAGGTGATTTTACCAGAGAAAATTAAATAAATAATTAGTTTCTTGGTTTGAATGAAATAATACCAATCAATGTATAATACTATATAATGTTTCCAGGTATGGATAATCAATGGAAGTGCTAAGACTCCATTACCTAAGGAGGATATTGGTAAATTTTATGGTGGAGATTGTTACATAGTGTTGTACACTTATCACTCTGGTGAGAGGAAGGAAGACTACTTCTTGTGCTCTTGGTTTGGAAAAGACAGCATTGAGGTAATGCAACATAAAAATACATGGAAATTCCTTGAATTTTCATAACTTCTGTTGCTAATCGTTTTGGTTGCTTTAATTTTCATGTATTTATGACTACTACCTTTGTTCCTAATATAGGACCATGTTGACTAAACCACATAAATTAAGAAAGTTGGTAGAATTATTAAATTTATTGACAATTGGTATTGTTTTATGGGTTATGCTAACAAGTGCCCTTAGGGCACTTGTTAAGGAAGCCAAAGGTAGAAGTTTTGTATTGGAAACATCAATTTTCAAATTACTAAAAAGTTACACACACTATTTCCAACACAATTTCTATATTTGTTCTTTAACCAATGTCCTACTCCTAAGGACAGGTGTATGTTGGTATAGAAAAAATTAATGCAGTTGGAAATTTGAAATGAGACGGGGAAAAATCTCAAGAGAGTCCTATATTTAGGACGGATGTAATATATACAAGTTGACTTGGTTATGCTTCTTTTTACAGGAGGACCAGAAGATGGCTACTCGGTTGGCAACTACAATGTCCAACTCACTAAAGGGTAGACCTGTTCAGGTACTGTAATGTGAGTTTCAAATTGGGTGTGTAACTTGGAAACTGTGTATAATTATTGTGTTTTCTTTCAGGGACGCATATTTGATGGTAAAGAATCACCACAGTTTGTTGCCCTTTTCCAACCTATGGTGGTCCTCAAGGTATCATTTGCAAAATCCAATGTTATTTTGAGTTATGTTAGAACAGAAACCCTGGTTCAAAAGAAATAAATACGAAAAACACAAATAGAGAACACAAGATTTGATCACATAGTTCTGCTGATTGTGCATACGTCTCTGACTGCAAAGTGGATTTAGTGATTTTCAATTATTCAAGCTTAGGGTTATAGATTACACCTTGTGTTTTAAATATTACGGTCCAGTTTACAAGATTACCCCTGAACCGTACCCAACAAGTAACATGTACATATTGTTTGAAGTTCACTAATTTAGATGACTTGTGTTTTTCCAGGGTGGTGTGAGCTCTGGCTACAAAAAATTAATTGCAGATAAAGGTTTGTCAGATGAGACATACACAGCAGAGGGTATTGCTCTTATTAGGATTTCTGGAACATCCATTCACAATAATAAAACAATGCAAGTTAATGCAGTAAGTACCCATTATATTATTCACTTTTACCCACCTTTGTTATGTGGCTATGGCTCCTTTCTCTACTACTTGACCAAAGTTATGCTTTTATTATTCAGGTAGCATCTTCGTTGAATTCTACCGAGTGTTTTCTTCTGCAATCTGGCTCAACAGTTTTTAATTGGCATGGCAATCAATCTTCCATTGAGCAGCATCAACTTGCAGCAACAGTTGCTGAATTTTTAAGGGTAGCTTACATGTTTTTCCTTTCTGTCTTGTAGGACTTTTCATCCTTTCCTTTTATTTTCACCTTTTTCTACTAATATTATTGAAGAAGTCGTGAATTTTAGGTCATCCACTAAATTTTTCAACCACTATCAAATAAAAACACAACCCAGTTGTCTCATCTTATGTAATTCAAGCACCGAGTTTATAATGTCTAGCTGACTGGTGCAACTTTACTTCTCCGGGAAGAAGTTCAACTTCTTTGCATGAAAACTTAGTAAACACATGGAAATAATTTTCATATTTCTTTTGTCTTTCGTTATACTTCCAAATGGGTTATGATATTATTTGAACTTAAAAATCCAACACTGTATTTCGGCATCGTATAAAAATACACCATTTATAAATTATAACTGTTGATGCGACTTGGAGCGTTAAAAAAAGTAATATAAAGCTCAGATTGTATCTCAACATATATACAGTGTTGGACAACAAATTTGTCGTCCAAATAATATTTCTCTATTTGTTGACATGTTACACATCCATGTGCAGCCAGGAGTTGCTTTAAAGCATGCAAAAGAAGGAACAGAAACCTCAGCTTTTTGGTTTGCAGTTGGAGGAAAACAAAGTATCACTAGCAAAAAAGTCACTAATGACATTGTCAGAGACCCACATTTGTTCACTTTATCATTTAATAAAGGTAATATTTCTTGTGATTTTACTTATCTGCATAACTGTTATAAAATAGTATCTTTATTTAATGATATATGAATGTTATTCTGACCTTTATTAATTTTGTGTATCTCTTTGCAATATGGATGTAGCGGGAAAGTTACAGGTGAGTTTGTGACAACAATTTCATTTTTAAATTTTCACACTATTGCTAGGAAATTTGTCAGCAGTGAGTCAATAACTTTGGAATTCTTCATATCTTTTAAATCTATTTTTATAATTTTACTTGTCAGGAAGAAGAGATTTTCAACTTTGGCCAGGATGATCTGTTAACAGAAGATATCCTCATTCTTGACACACATGCAGAAGTGTTTGTTTGGATCGGTCAGAATGTGGACGCTAAAGAAAAGCAAAATGCTTTTGAAATTGCCCAGGTAAGAATGCTCAACAGATCAGAGCTTTTGTTACTACTATCTGTAATTCTGTTTCGTAAAAACAAGCTACTAAAGAAATTACTTGATTGTTTATTGGAAAAATTTCCCACAGAAATACATAGAAAAGGCTGGATCTCTGGAGGGACTATCTCCTCATGTACCACTATATAAAGTAACAGAAGGGAATGAACCTTGCTTTTTCACAACATACTTTTCTTGGGATCATGCAAAAGCTACGGTATGTACTTAAACTGACATCAAGGAGATCCCTTTTCCGTTTGTCCGTGTTTGGTTCAAAACAGTATAATTCATGGTTAAGTGGTAGGTTTAGCAAAAACATATTGTCGACAAATATAGAGATGATAACAATTTTGAAGTTTTGTAACATAGTTTCTGTTTTTTTTTTAAAAAAACTATTGAAGCTCAAGTGATATTAGTATATTTACATATTCAAAGTGTATCAGATGTTATAAGGATCAATTATTTTCTCCATTTCCTGTTTAAATCTTTGATAACAAGAAACAAAGTGAAAACAAGATGACATTTTGTAGGTTATTAGTGAATTGAAAAAACGGAAATAAAATATATTTCTTTAAACCGAAAAGGACATTAATTTATTGCATGCTCATTACTCATCAATTTCTTTGTGATAAAATGCAGGTTCAAGGGAACTCATTCATGAAAAAGATGGCCTTACTATTTGGAATTGGTCATTCTGTAGAGGTATAACCCTAACATATAATTTTGATAGAAAACAGTATGCCTTGTGGCCTGATCTTTTGTTGATGATTAATTTTTTATTTGTAAACCTACCTTTTCTGTTTCTCTTCTACAGTATAATATAATGATTTTGCCAAAAATAAAGTTAAGTAAATCTGGTAAGAATATCAACATCTGTGAATATAATATAAATATGACTATGCTGCATAATGTTGAATTACTTACAGAAAGGCCTCCTTTTTCTATTTCGTACTAAAACATAGAGTTTTGATTCTTTCTACATTATGGGTTATATGTTAATCCTGTTTTTCTTTAATTCATTTGGTGTAATTTAAGAGGCATTTAATTCATTTGGTTATATGATTCTTATTTCTCATTTAAATGGTTTCTTGTTTGTAGCTCTATATGCTTAACCGGGCTTTACTGAATCTGTTGACAGGAAAAATCTAATAATGGTTCAAGTCAAGGGGGACCAAGACAAAGAGCAGAAGCTTTGGCTGCTTTAAATAATGCATTCAATTCATCTCCTGAGACACCACCCAGTGCGGTATGGCAACTTGTTTATCGATGGCTTGCTATCCTTTTCTTTATTTTACAGTCGGTGACCATTAAACCAACAACAGAATCTCCTGATGCGATAAGAGGGCATGTGTTAATACGAGATGTTCAACCAAATACATATTGTATTCATTTTTGTGGGAGAGTTTCACTCACCTCCCCTATAGCATACACATCCCCTATCTATTTTTTAAATGAATACTCACCAGAATCACTGCCCTTATTTGTTGCAACAAATTGCACTAATCTCTCCTTAGTTCTGTTTAATTGACACAAACATACCTTCTACTTTTACAAAAACAATTTTGTTGTGTTGCTATTGAACATGTTTCGGAACACCCTCCAACAGTTAACCAAACTAAATCTTGGATATTTGAAAATTTTGTGTAAATGTCATACATGAGTTAAAGCCTAGAAAGCTACAGAAGCACCGAGTTTTAAATGACATTATAACATTTAATTGGACCATAAGTAATAGCTAAAAACAGTTCCTTCTAATATTTTCGACTCTTACTGATACAGGATAAATTGAATAGCCTAAATCAAGGAGGACATAGGCAAAGGGCTGAAGCTTTAGCTGCCTTAAACTCTGCATTTAGTTCATCATCTGCAACTAAACCTGTTACACCTAGAAAATCTCCAAGAGGGCAAGGATCACAAAGAGCAGCAGCAGTTGCTGCTCTTTCTAATGTTCTCACTGCTGAAAAGAAGACACATTCACCTGACAGTTCTCCTGTGGCAACCAGTAGTCCTGTTGTGGAAAGTAGCACTTTTGGTGAGAAATATAGCTCTTGTTTTCTACAAACCAAACATGTTGTTTTTGATCATTTGATAAGTTTGAGTTCTTGCTGCAGATGCTAAAAGTGAAAGTGTCCCTTCTGAATCGGAAGGTCGTGAAGAAGTTACCGAAACCAAGGAGACCGAGGAACCTGCTTCTGAAACTGGTAGCAATGGAAATTCGGAATCAAAACAAGAAAATGTGGAGGATGGCAATGATAGTCAAAATAGTCAACGTGTCTTCAGTTATGAGCAATTAAAAGCTAAATCTGGGAGTCATCTATCTGGGGTTGATCTTCAACGCAGGGAGGTTAGTCTATTTTTGCACGTAACTGAGTTATTTAATATGTAATATTTGAAATTCTCAAGGGATGTACATATCACATGATTGTACCATTAATTAATTCAAGGCTATGTTGTGATATTAACATGTTTTTCCTTTTTCTTCTCTATTGATGTTGTTTAGGCTTATCTGTCGGACCAAGAGTTTGAAACTGTATTTGCAATGACAAAAGAAGCATTCAATAAGTTACCAAAATGGAAGCAAGACATGCTGAAAAGAAAATTTGATTTGTTCTAGCCACTGAGACATGCGATGAGTGACACATGCTGCTTATGCGCATTCTGAGTATACCTTTCTTGAGTTGTCTTGAAATGCAGTTATCTGTTGAATAGTGTGGTTGTTTTTGGTATATACCATACTTGGATTTCTATGCATAACACTTTGGTTTTGGCCTATAATGGAAGTAGTTGTGGTTAGTGTGGAGATTGATTTATAGTTTGTCTGTTTAAATTGTTGTCTCTTCCTCTTGTAATGTTCACATATTGTTTTAGCAACAAAGACGGTGGACAAGTTCTATTCTTTCATTTCGTCATGTTTGTATTTTAAAGGTGTGGTTTTCATTTTCTTTGTTGCTATTGGTTATAGGTGGAGGGTGTATATGTATTGCTTGTTATACTGTGAATGAATCTCAATTTAAAGAATGAAAATTTGTTTGTTTGGTTATTTGTAGCTGTGAATTATATAAATGTGGTGCTTTGTTTCTGGTTTTCTTATTGTGTGCTTCGTCGAAAACTAGATTTGGAAATTGAATTGCAGATTTTGAACTGAGTTAAGAATTGTCGAGGTAAATATAGAAGCTAAACTCTTTAAACTATTCAATGAATAACAAAATCGCAAACATTGTAATCACAAAAAACATGAATAACAAAGTAGCGTTGAGGCATACAGAGGCACAATCTTAAGGGTTCGCCTCGACAGAAGTCTCCCAAAAATCAACAAGTCTTTTCAAGTAAGATTCAGGATAACAACACTACAAATAAATCTATAATACTATTTATAAGGAAATATAATTCTGTTTATCAAAGGGAGTGAAAAATCTTATTCAAATATGTTAATTGGTGTAGTTATATAATATAGTTAAATAAATGTATCTGTTCTTCAGTTAGCAGTGTCAGACTTGGAGTTTAAACTTCCAAGATGTGACTTTTTTTTTCATCAGTTCTTCTGGATCCAAATTAGGATCTACAGAAGTTTGGGCAGAGTCGACTGCCTCTATGTGGGAGGGCGGTCGACCCATTGACAGAGGATGCTGATGAATCAGGCATCAGTTCCAACAGGACACACTCAAACTATTCCAGCAGCCAGTAGCCCGAGTCCTCCCCCGAAGTTGATGCGCCTGAACCCCTCTCCAAGAAGGAATGGACGGTCTCCTCGAAGTGGGGGATTTTTCACTTTCTATCTAGACCTGTTTGTGCAACGAATGGATCACCCGGGGGAACCTCCCAACAACTCACTGTCCCGCGGTTTCTACCTCTTACTTTTTGTTTCACATCCTTTCTTATATATCCCGCAACATCATCTTAGTTTATGTTGGAGTTCATTTTTATATAAGTTTGTAACTTATAACATGCAATAATACACGGACAACGTTAGAATTACTTGTGGGACTGTTTGATTAATTTGTACTGCACTTCCAATTCTAAACTAGTTCATGCAAATATTAATCATAAACAATGTCTGTTTACGGCAAATACTTTATTTTCGTTTCTCATATCCAAGTGAAGTTGACAACGGGGACGAGAATGAGATGGCTGGACCAGGAGAACGACGTGATGGTAAAGAAGATTGTCGGAGAAGGAGATAGTCGGACGAAAGGGTAATTTAAAGATGATCGAAGGAGGAGGAGTGCGGTGTGAAGAGCCAAGAAGATGTGGAGAAGACTAACTTGGAAATTTGGTTAGTTGGGGGGTGCACAAATAAAATTCCAAAATATAACTTAAGTTATTTTCATTTCTACCATTTGGAACAATACTGTGTGAGAGTCTGAGAGATGCCTCAAGAAATTCTTTTTGCACCTCCACTATTTCTCATATACTCACTCTCTATAATCAATTTTTACGAACGTTTATTATTATTTAGTAAACTTATTTGTGCACAAATGCTTATCATTATAAACATTTATAAGTTATTTTTATAGCAAATGATAGATTATATTAAAATGTTTATATATAAGCTAAAATATATTTTTATAAACTATCATAAAGAACTTATAAAAATAAGTTATAAACAACTTATGAAAATGCCATAAGCTATTTTCACAAGTTCTTCTAAACAATCTTACAAAACTTATTATACCACTAGATACGCTCAAATAAGTCGATCATAACCAATCTATATATAATTGTTAATGCTTTATATGTGAACTTGATATATATGCAACAATCTTGTGTTAGTTAGAATTTGTTGATGTTAGTTATTTAGTTAGAAATTAATTATAGTGTTATTCAATTAGTTGGGACAATTAGATAATAGAACTACTTCATATATATATATATATATTTCATTCATCTTTTATCAATTATTATGAGTATGATTTCTTTTGAGCTTTTATCTCATAAGTATTCGTATGCTCTCTTTCTCTCATACGAGTATGTCTATGTCACTATAATTCCTAATATCTTGCAATTTAAATAACTTTTCTAGTCATTGGCCAATTGATCACGGCTACTTATTTATATATAACAATCTTATCCTTATCTCTAGATTGGGTCACAATTTTGAATAAAGTACTAATTATCAACAACAAAAAGAAATGCTAAATAATAAAGAACTTAGTCATTAGTCAAAGCTTGGTGATTTGGCTCTTGGATCATTGCCACTATATAAGGCTTAATTTGTTGGCTTATATGATTTGATAATAGAAATGAAAGTATATATATTGGCTGAGTGATAAGTTGCCCTTCACCAAACAATGAAAATGAAAGATTTGATTTATTATTTTGGAGTTGGCAGACACAAACCATCATTTCATATAAAAGTACTTATTGAAACAACTTTAAGAGAATAATTGGTTCTTGAACTTTAAGAGAATAATTGGTTCTTGAACTTTTTCACTAAATCATGGAAAAGAAATCAGAGAACCGACCATTTCCATATAAATACTTGGATAACTTTTATTTTAATTTAATCTTCGTCTTTTAAAATAAAAATTAAAAGATCAAATCTACAAAATTATTTTAGAATCATTTCATTCGAGTAAAAAAAAAAGTTGAATTGAGTTGTTATAAATTTAAAATGAGGAGGCGAACGCTCAAAATAAATAAATAAAGTTTTTTTTATAAAAACTCAGCAAATAAATAATAAGTCTAAGAAACTTAGGCACTGTTTGGTAAGTCCAATAAGCTAGCTTATAGTTTATTGAACTAGCTTATAAGCTTGTTTGAAAAAAATGTGAAGTGTTTGGTAACGAGCTTCTCTAACTAGCTTATAGCGTTTTTTGAGATGCTATTTCAAGTAGCGTATGAGCTTATAGCTTATAGCTTTTTCATTTTATTCCATATTTACCCTCATTAATTTTATTTATTTATTTTTAAAAAATTATAATAACTACCCACTAACACTTACAAAAAAAAAAAAAACTACCCACTAACCATGTATTTTTATGTCATTTTGTATTTACAACAGCTAAATTTGCCAAACACTTTAATTTTATTCTACTAGCTTTTCAGCTATAAGCTACCAGTCATCAGCTATCAGCTATAAGCTAGCTTTTCAGCTATAAGCTAGCTTATCAGCTATCAGCTAGCTTATAGCTTCTTTTTACCAAACAGAGCCTTTTTATATTTATCAATCATTTAAAAAGTTAATTTTACCAAACACTTTAATTTCAATCAGCTAACTTTTCAGCTATCAGCTATAAGCTAGCTTTTCAGCTATCAGCTAGCTTATCAGCTATAAGCTAGCTTATAGCTTAATTTTACCAAACAGAGCCTTAAAAACATCACAACAAACAACATAAGATAATGCCGCCAATTATTATTTCCGAAGACCAAGCCACAATCCCAATAAACAACTAAATTTATTCTTCCACTTCTAATCTAATACTCCCTCCATTCTTATTTATAAACAACTATTCTCATTTTCACACATATTACTCTTAATTTTATGTGAAAAATAAGTTACATGGACAAAAATACCTTCAATTACCAAACCACATTAAATTTACTACTCCCTCCGTCCCAAAATGAGAGTCATTTTGACTATATACACTATTCACATATCTTACTTTGATCCTATTTTTCTACTAATAAATAAAAACAAATATTAGTATATAAGATGTTGTTGGATTCATCTCGATGAGTATTTTCGAAATATCATATTTTTATAATTTTTACTATTATAGAATTAAAAATATTAATCGTCAAAGTTATGCATTAACATGCGTAATGCAGTCAACTGACTCACTCATTGTGGGACGGAGGGAGTAATCAATTACCACTAAATTTACTAATCTATCCTTATTAGTTTTAACCACATTACAGATTTTGTATTATTCATTGTAATTTCACTAATATATATAGGGGGCTGCTAATTTAGACCCAGTTGGGTCTAAATTAGCAAGGTGCACCTTTTGAGTTGGACAAAAATACCCTTTCTTTTTAAAAAAAAAAAAAAAAAAAACATATTGGCGCTGATCCAGTGTCGCGCGCCTACCGCAGGACCACCGTTACAGACCGTTGATTTCCATCAGACGCCAAGAGATGATCTCATCATGTAAAAGACAATAATAGTAAGTACATATCAATCTTTACAAGCTAACGTCGAAAAGGAAATATCTTGACCAGAAGCTAGCTACCATAGCTATACACTCATTAAATTTAGGTAAAATTCATTTAGGTTTTTTAAGTTTCGCTTTCGTAAAATATAAGTTCTTTAAGTTTTTTATGTAATAAATAGATTATTTAAGTTTTTAATTTATTGCACTATGACTTATTATTTCAATTATTATCATCCGTTACAAAAACATTGACGCATTCATTAACTTAGTGAGGTGACATTTAGCATTATGACTTGTTATTTGGAAGCAAAAAATGCAATATTCAGTGTCACGTCAACATTTTTGTAGCCAAGGATAAATCAAAGGATAAAAAATGCATCAAATTAAAAACTTAAACAATTTATTTGGTACCTAAAAAACTTAAAGGATCTATCTGTTATAAACACGAAATTTAAAGAACTCCCAGATGTATTTGGTCTTAAATTTAAGAGTATACATTGGGAAGTACGAGGGAGTGGCTGGTGCAACAACGGATCAATGTTTCAGACCATAAGAAAGAGACGTCATCGTCACTCAAGGAGTCCGAGAAAACTTGAGAGAAGCAACGAGTCAATGCTCTAGGATCACAGAGAAATCGAGACGTCACATCTTCATCCAAAATCTCAAGAATTAAATTTATGTATCACATATATTATAAATCAAACATTATTTTCATTCATAATCGATATAAAATTTAATTATTCACACTTAAAACTCAACATTTATAAGTTTAAATCTTCATGTGGTTCATGTGTAAATTAAGTCCATAATAATCATATGGTCATGCAACATTATTAAGAGGGCCTACGTTCCTTGTAGTGCTTATATATTTCTGGCTGTGTCCATAGGAAAAAGACACTTAAACTAATTATTTGTAATGTACAAATTGATCATGTAAACCATTAAAAAAATAGTAGCTATGACATATGTGTATATATTCAATCATCAATTCAAATAGTAGTGCAGAGTATCTGCAAAATATACAAAAAAAAAATTAAAAAAATTTAAGGAAAAATATACAAGTTTATATAAACACCATTACGCTTGTTTGTATTATTTGTTTTGTATTGTTCTTTTTTATTTCTTTTGCTAAATGTTTTGTATTGTTCTACACATATGTATCGTTTGGGCTCAAGATTCTAAAATATTTCATACGTCTCTACTCTATCCTAAACCTATACACACCTAATTAAATCTTTTAAAATTAAAAACCCATTAAAAAATTGAAATTAAATATTATTTTTGTTTGCCGATTTTTAGTATTTTCTAACAACTTTCATTGATGGTTAGTATCATATACTCAGTTATTAAGACATTTTTGTACAATGAGGAAAATGAAAAGAAACAAAAGAAATTATTTAAAAAATAAAGTCCCGCTGGCATCAACTAGTATGAGAATGTTCATTTCAGTAGGCGACATAATTAGACGAGAATAAGCCTCAAGGTTTCTAGTTCCAAGTTTAGCTAAGTAATACTATGTACATGTATTTTTCTCTCAAATGGTGTGAGCTACTTTGACTCTCCAGTCTTTCGCAAGTAAGTCCTTAATATTGTGAATGATAGCTGCGTAATGATGCCAAGCATTAACAAGATCAGATAGCTACTTGATAATAGTACTCTTCGAATCAGAATAGCACATACTAAGCTCTTTAATATCCTGCCTCCGGGCCAAAACTCCAAAACTAAAATGATAGACTGTCATTAGTTCCGCATGAAGAGTGTTCGAAAATTCAACATTAATGTTTTTCTTGAAATCACATGTGTATACAATTGATTTGGAGAATTTGAGAGTTTTTCATCTTAAAAGTCTTAAATTCCAATATTTAATATTAATAACTTCACTTATAAATAATAATTAAATTTACAAAAAAAATGTTGTTAATAAATCAAAAAGCTTCCACTTCATTATACAAAAAATAAAAAAAAATAAAAAAAAATGTAGACGTGAATTAATATAGAATAATTGGTCCACGTACGTACGTTATGAATTTAAAATTAGAATGGGGTCTCTGTGACTATATTTTGCTGTATGAATTGTGCCACAAGAAGCCAACAAGAGGGCCATATTGTAAGTGTCGGTGATTAATTGGCTTTCACTATGAAAAGGAAACGATGATTGGCCATGTTACAAACCATACAAAGTCAAACATTCAACACATTGTTCCTTCGCTTTCATAATCTCTTCTTTACTTCTCTCAGATTAAGCCACGAATCAACTGCTTAAATCATCTATAATTTGTCTTACTAATAAAACATAATTTATAGCAGATGAACTTATAACATGCAGTTTATAATATGCTAAGTTATAGTTTGTAGTAGATAAGTTAACTGATTGAATTTATGATGTTTGGTAAGATTAGTTGTTGAATTAGTTTATGTGTATGAAATAACGTAAAATAAATATGTTTTATTAATTTTTAATTTTTTTAATTAAGATGATATAGATAAAATTGAAAGAAAAAATGATAAGTTTTAAATTATAAGCTAATTTAATTAATTTATCAAAATAAGCTATAAATTAATAAAAATAAACTATAAACTCATAGAGAGAGAAAAAAATACTTCAAACAGGTTTTTTTTTTCCAAAATGAACTTATAAATACTAAGCTATAATAGATAAGCTTGAAAGTTAACATTGCAAACCAGAACCTTATAGATTTGTTGATACCAAATATCAAACTTAGCATACTTTAGATTTTTAGTAAATTAAATCAATCCAATTATAATCATTTATATGTAAATTCTAATATGGACCACTTCATTAAGTGGTTCATGGTGGACCAGTCATGAATAACATTATAACGAATATGAATTTTACAAAATTTACCGTTGGATTGAAAGTTTATATCATATAGATTATCCATAGAAAAATTTAGAAAAATTGAAAATCATTTAATATGTTATTGAGACACATCAAGATTAACGGTTTATTAAATAACGTGAATTTTGACGGGTCTCAATAACATATCAAATGATTTTCAAAAAAATTTAAAAAATTTATGGATGTTCAATACGATATAAACTTTCAATCCAACAGTGAATTTCGTAAAATTTATATTCGGTAGGTCACTTGTCCACGGTGGACCACTTAGTAGCATTAGCCTCATTTATATTATATTGATACTTTTTAAATATTTAAACATTCATTGATATGTATAAGTTTTAGACCTGATATGACTATTTTTTAATGATGCATAAAAAATAAAATATTCGTTCTTTACTTCCATCTACATGCCTCCAGCCTCTTCATCCTTTCTATCCTTCTAACTCTTCTTTAAAAAAGAGATAAAAAAGTACTAGAATAAAATTAGGAGAAAGCAACTGCTACTAACTCCACTTAAAAGGTTGATGGTAAAAAGAATAAAAATTAAGTTCATTATATTTTTAACTATAGTCATGGTGTGGTGTGGTGTAGTGCGCCTAGTGGCCACTACAAAATAAGGAAACTGAAATTAGCACTTTAGAAATATGCTAGGATTGTATACTATCCTAGCCTCACATGTCTTCTATCATGACAACACATTGAATTCAACAATTAGCACGCCTTATAAGAAAGAAAATGCATTCCCACGATTTGACGAGTATAGCTTAGATAATAAGGATATCATATTTATACGTAGTCGTTGAAATTTGAATTTGAAATTTCTCGTTTATTCATTTTAAGAGATGAATTTCTAACCACTAAGTTGCTCAACTAAAAAAAAATGTTTATTGATAGGGGACTTGAATTTCACAAGGTTAGTACATGCACGCAGTAACTGTTTTTCCAAAATCTCAAAATCTTAACACACATATCAACGATCAAGATTATCTATTGCGTAAAACAGTTACAACGGAGATCCGAATCCTATAGACATTACCCATTATTGGAAAGAAAAGGAAATCAATTGTAACCATACAATAGCTTCATTTGCAAGTTACCATACAATCTAGAAAGTCAATGACTTAACATGGTCCCTTCAATATTGGCACCCTTTATTTGTTTAATGACGAAATAAAAAAGGAAACAATGTTGGGAGCAACAAGCACCCGCACATCAAAAATGCACACTTCTCAACTTTCCCTTTTCATCCATTTGCTAATTAAATAAGAGCAAAACAAAACCCTAAAATAAATTGCTTTAATTTAACACAGCACGAAGTGAATTTGGCCTAGTTTAGAAGCGTAATAAGCACGTTTAGCTGCACTTTCAAAAAATTGCTTATTGCTTATTTACGTTGATTGTAGGCCAGAGCCAAAAAGATCTCAAACACATGCACTCATCAATGCCTTTTACAACTCATCCAGCTCCTCCTTCACACCTTTCCTCATCATTAACTTTCCTTTTTCACATTTGAGTTTAATGTATATAATCTTATGTAAATTAATTTTAATTCATCAAAAGTGTTTAAATGAAATGAAGTACTAGATTTTTTTTTAATTTAATTAAAGTCACGAGTTTACTCTTTAGTTTAAATATGTAGCAGAGTGAAAATTCTTAGAGATAATTTGTCACTTGTTTAGATCTCATAAAGTTCGAATGGTTAATATCTATTGTTGCGCATAGAAAATATTCAATTTGCATCAGAAAAAAATTACATTGAATTTCATCAGAGTAATTTGACATAATATAAGATTGTTTATTAAACAATAGTATAAAATTATTTTACACCGTGTATTCCACTTTGCATGCATTTCATGTTTTCTAATTTGGATGAAACAATCAAAAGTGCTATTATTGCCACCCACAAAAAAGTACTAGCATATTATTATTACTAATTGCCAATAAATAAAAAATAAAGCTCAACAACAAGAAGCCAAATCAATCCAAATTATATATAATGATTGAGAACAAATTTTGGCATGTTCTTAATAATAATCTTATACATAGTCTTGCATGGTCAAAATAATCTTGTCTTAGCTCTATTCATTTAGTCACTCATCAACACACGACAGTGGACAGTCCATAAATTTTAATTGAAAGAATACAAAAATGTAATTCCAAGATGAATGAATAATTAATATGTACAACTACAACTACAAGCATAACATTATAGCATAATGAAATTAAAATTTAAAACTATCATTATAAAAATAAAAAAAATAATAAATGAGATTTTTTTTATTATTTTTTGTACACCTTGGTGTTTCTTTATTTTTTGTGGTAATAACTAACTAAACTAACAATCTTTATAAACAGAAGAATCTACCACCGACGAACAAATTTGTCTCTTAATGACAGAATTAAAATCATGATTATTCATACCGCGTTGAATTATTGCATAATTGTGACCACTGAGTGAACTCGTTTCTGGTATCAACTCGTTGGAAACAGTTAATTGAACATTCTTACTCCTCCAAAGAAACTCGTTACTCGCGAGTTGACTCAGAACACTCGATTCAGAAACCGAGTTTCTCTTCTTCCTATGCTGAGTTGCAGCCCGAACGATCTCAATCATCACCGCATTAGACAACCGTCGAACACCGCGAGCTCCACCAATAACAACAGCGGGTAGAACCACTTTCTGACTCGACGAAATCTTCTTCCCGTGTTTGTTGAAGAGAAAAACCGATTCCGGACTCCGATTCTTGACTCGTCCAAACGGGTCACGGAGAATCAAAACGCTTTTCACATCAACAAGCATCACGTGTTTGAAATTGCGTCGTACACGACCGAGTAGCATTGGGTAACACGCCCATCGTCGGAGACTAAACGGAACTCGGTCGAGAAACCCAGCGAGTGAATTCTCCGGGTCGAGTTCAGTTGCATCGAAACTCAGTACCGATCCATAACTCAGTGAGTTGGTAGTGTTGCTGTTTGTCTTATTCTGAGTGCGTATTTTGTTACCCCATAATGGTTCACCAATTTGATGAATATTATTATTGCTACGAAAAAAACGAGAAGTGTTGAAAAAAGTGTTGCTATTGCTATTGTTGGAATGAAGAACTGTTGCGAAAAATTTATTCTCTTGTTGAATAATGTGTGAGAAAGATGAAGAAAAAGAAGGAGAAGAGAAGATGAAAACGACGTCGGTTGAAGAAGTGATGGTGGAACGATGGAGGAGTCTTAAAAAGAAACGAAAATCATCGTGGGTTGTTTCATCTGCCACGTGGCAAATGAGAAGATCAGACATGGGTTTTGTGCCGCGGAGATAAAGAGTGCCCATTTTTTGGAGGGCGAAATGGTGGTTGTGGTTGTGGGTGGGGTTGTGGTTTTTGTGGAGGAGGAAACGGCGGCGTGATGGTGGTGGTGGAGTGGTGGGGAGGGTTGAGAGTGTGAAGAGAAGGAGGGTTGTGAAAAGGAGGAGAGCACATATTGAGATTGTTGATTGGGCTTTCGAGATAATTAAAGATTTCGAAGACGAAGATGAAGATGAAGATGAAGGCGAAGAAGAAGATAATGGTAAAGATGAAGGAGAAGTTAGTTTTGAGTTTGATTTATCTTGTGGAAATAATACTAAGAGGAGACTCATGTTATTTCTAGGAGTGTTAGTTTTGTTAGGGGATTTTGGTGAATGTGTCATTGTGGAGAGAAATGTGTGAAGATGTTTTTGTTTTGTTAATGGGTGGGTTTATGTGTGAGGGAGTGGAAATGGGATTGGGAGGGGGAGGGAGAGAAGAGAATGGTAGGGTATGGAGGAAGAAATGTGATTTGTGAATGTGTGTGTGGTTGATGGCTGTTTCTTTTGTGTTGTTATTGATGTTTTGCTGTGCTTGGGAAAAAGGTGGGGGCATGAGAGATACTGTTGTTGGGTCATTTGCTTCACACAGATACATACATTTTCATTAACACCACACCAACACACAATACAATAAAAAAAAATTGCTAATTTGGGAGTATTGGTTAAGAAAACAAAGAATAAATAATTTTATTTTTTTACCAATAAAATAAATAAATTTTTACATTTTAAAAATTAGAGTATATAAGTTTTATCTTATCTCTGCTTCAAAAAAAAAAGTTTCATCTTATTTCTTAAAGTGAACTCCAAATTATCATGACTTATTTCTTGACAATTGGAGAGTACACAAATAAAATAAAATAAAAACACTTAAATATTAAAATGCAAGAAAAAAAATTATATTTATTATGCAATCCAAATTAATATAATCATTATTATAATTCCATCTTAAAATAAACATTATTTGGAAATAAATTCAAATTATTGATTTATTTTCATTTTTTGTGTAAATCATATATCTTCTACTCATAAATGTAAAGACTAATTTTTCGAGTCTTGTGAGACCCACCATGACAAACTTTCTATAACAGTTTTAACGTTGTTGTATGTCCAAATCAGAGATTAAATCCAATGATATTTTCTATATTTATCTTGTTGCATGCCCAAACTTACTATATTTATCTTGTTGCATGATATTTTCTAAAACAAATAAAATATATTTAAACTTCTATTGATAATTTTGCAAGGACATGCATGATATTTTACTTTCTAAATACAATAAACAAAGAAATTACAATTTGTCAAAAAACAAAAAAAAAAGGAAATTACAAAAAAAAAATTAAAATGAATAAACATGTGCCCATATAGGGGTGGCAAAGTGGGCATTCCCGCCCCGTTTAAGCCCGACCAAAAGCGGAGCGGGGCAACTTAGGTGTCCGGGTTTAACAACTCAAGCACGTCCATTTATTGGCGAGTTGGCGAGCCGGCCCGCCAAATACTTTTTTTTTAATAGTTTGAATTATAACTTCACAATTCTTACCTCCTAGTTGATGTTAAAAGAAAATACTAGCAGATTGCGTTGAGAGAAGATTGTGAAGTTAAGCAAGTTGAATTATAACTTCACAATTCCTTAAAATTCTTACCCCCTATTTTTAAACTAACAGAAAATAGTGATAATTAAGAGTTGAGAGAAGATTGCAGCAGAGAACAGAGATAATTAAACTAACAGAAACATTAATTAAGTTAATAAGTAATTCCTTACATTTACCCTTAATTAAACTAACACTTACAATTACCCTTAATTAAACTAACAGAAACATCAACTAAGTTAATAAGTAATTCATTACAATATAAGATAAAATGATAAATACTAGCATAAAGGGAGCACGACGGCGGATGAAATGAATGAATGAAACAAACAACCCTAATTTTGGTAGAAAAAGAAACGTGAAGTTTTTTATGAGAGAAAAATATTATTGGATTGAGATTTGGGATCCTCATTCCAAGCCCAATTTTCAGTAAAAGTAAAAAATTATAAAAAATTAAAAAACCCGCGGGCTAACCCGCCTCACCCCGCCCCGTTTTTTAGGAGGGTTAGGCGAGGACGGGCCACCTTAAGATAGCGAGCCGAAAACCTCAGTCAGACCTGCCAAAAATGGTGGGTATGGTGGTCCATGCTATAATTACCACATAGACTAATGACCTCTTTGTTTATAATTATATGTATGTTGGGTAGACTGTTCTTTCCTTTTCTTTTTTAGAAATAATTTTTATATTAAAAATAAAATAAATATTTTGATTAACTTTGCAAGAAAAATATTTTTTTATAAATGTAGAAAATTATTTTTAACAAACAAATAATGCATGTAAGAAGTATTATATATATATATATATATATATATATATATATATATATATATATATATATATATATATATATATATATATATATATTATATTAACCATCTGGTTTTCGAATGAATCGTCCTCGGATTCTCGTGAACGATTCGTTTTAGAGAAAACTCATTAATCATTTAAGCTCAATTACTTGGTTAAAATATTATCAGTTTTGATTGCAAATATTTGGAGGATTGAGTAAGATTCAACACACATTTCTAATATGGTATTAGAGCCTCCTTAAAAATCTGTTGAGTTATCTGCTAATATATTTTTGCTAGCGGACCACCCACCTTTTTTAATATCCTAAGTCCAATAGTGTAGGGAGTGATGGGAATCTGATAGAAGTCTTTATTAAATGACGAATTATTTGAAAATATGTTTATAAATGAAGATGATTTTTACTATACAAACTAATTTTGTAGACTTTAGTTAAATTCAATCCAAAATTCTAAGAGTGTGTTTGAATGAGGGAATTTTTTGAGGTAAAGTAATGTTTTGAGGGAATTCAAATGATTTGAGATGAATTCCATTGTTTGGATGAAAATTTGAAGAATTTTCAAAATGATGGAAATTTATGAAGTATTTTGTTCAAGTTTAATTTAGAGAATTTCAAAATGACACCTAAAACCAAAGAATTTGAAATTCCTTCTTCTCCATAAACTTTTAAAAATTACTAATTGATCGTAAAACCTAAAATTAGCCGAAAAACTTAAAATCTACGATAAACGCTAAATCGGCCGAAAATCCAAAAAATCGGCAGAAAAAACCTAAAATCGGCCAAAAGCCCAAAAATCGACTATAAACACTAAAATCGGCCGAAAACTCAAAAAATCGGCAGAAAAACCTAAAATCGACCAAAATTTCAAAAATCACCTATAAACCCTAAAATCGGTTGAAAATCTAAAAAATAGGCCGAAAAACCAAAAATCGACCGAAAACCCAAAAAATCGGCCAACATCCAAAAAATCGGCCGAAGAATCTAAAATCGTCCCTAAACCCAAAAAACTCAGCGGAAAATCTAAAATCGACCAAAATTCCTGAAATCGGCTATAAACCCCAAAATCGGCCGAAAAACCTAAAATCGACTATAAACCCATTTTTCAGCCGATATTAGGGTTTTAATCGATTTTTGGATTTTTCGCCGATTTTATGTTTTTCGGTCGATTTTTTGGGTTTACGGTCGATTTTTGGGTTTTCGATTAATTTTTTGGGTTTTCAGCCGATTTTAGAGTTTATAGTCGATTTTAGGGCTTTTGGTCGATTTTAGGTTTTTCAGCCGATTTTGTGTTTACTGTCGATTTTAGGGTTTTTGGCCGATTTTAGGTTTTACGGCCGATTTTTTCGGATTATCGGCCGATTTTATGGTTTTCGGCCGATTTTAGGTTTTTCGGCCGATTTTATGGTTTATAGTCGATTTTAGGTTTTCAGCCGATTTATGGTTTTTGACCGATTTTTTCGGTTTTTCGGCCAATTTTTGGGTTTAGGGTCGATTTTATTAAAATAAATAAAATTAAATGAAGGAAATTCAATTACATTACCCAAACAAAGAATTTTACAATTGATGGAATTTCAACACTTTATCCAAACGCTGGAATTTGAAAATCAAGAGAATTCAATTGAATCAATTGAATTGCTTAGTATTTAAAATCCCTTGAATTTCTAGAATCCCTCATCCAAACACACTCTAAGTGTTCTTTCGTCTTGTTTACTTTCTTCCACTTTCTATTACCCCAAACAAATCCTAGCATTGTAATGTTGAGCAGCATGAGAAGTGTTCTGGACTAGACTAATGCTAGTCCACCTAGACCCTCACAAATTCCACATGGCTTGTCCAACCACCTCCATGTCAGCATGGCACAACCTCTCCACCAAGATAGGGTAAAATTACTACTCTACCCATTATCTAAGGGTAATATCTTGGCAGTCCCTCTTAATGGGCCTTGGCTAGTCCAGCCCACTAAGAGGACCTTTGGCCCAGAGCTGGGGGCTATAAATACTCTCCCTCTTGGGAGAGCAAGGTAGAACACTATTCATTATTGCAATTACTCTCTCTCTCTAACTTCTCTCTAGTATCTCTTTTGCTCTCTACCCTTACTGACTTAGGCATCGGAGCACCTGCAGGTACAACCCCCCCCTCCGTGGATCATCTGCTCGGATTTGCTGCCTACCACCTGCTCAACGGACTTCCAGCTGGCCTTCTACCTGTTCTGATCAACAGTTAAGATCAGTGGCGCCGACTGTGGGGATCTGAGTTCTCCCCTTCTTTGTTTCGAGCAAGTAAACCAAAGAACAAAACCAATCAATCACTTTTTCATCATGGCCAGTTCATCTCATTTCAACAATGACGTTGAGGACGCTGCTCCTCCATCTTCTCCCCGTCTGTCTCCTGCTCTCATCACTGACCTTCAGGCCCTCCCCGAGTCTGACCCTAGAGACGGGCAGGAAACTTCCTGGACTTCTGAGGATGGCGACTTGGTCGTCTTGACTGAGAAGCAGGCAGGGAAGCGCCCCCAGTCCGAGCAGGGCAAATCAGCAGAGACCGACTTGTCCGCTGCTTCAGTTACCAATGCCGAACTAGCAGCACTCATAGCTGCCCTGAGACAAACCACCGAAGCTCTCCAAGGCCAGAATCGCCGAATGGACGAGCAGAATATGAGACTAGATCGCTTGGAAAGGAATCAGCGACTCTCAAGGAACAACTCTCCCCCGAGGAGAACTCCCACTTCTCAATCCCCTCCTCGTCAGGAAACTGTCAGACAACGACGACCTGCCCTTGAGAGGATCGAGCAACCTGGCAAGAAAAGAGACCATGTCTCCCCTCCCCGCGAGGGTATATCTTCTCCGAATGTGAAAAAAGGAAAAATTGTGGACCGAACACCTCCTCGTCGTCATTCTCCCCAGGGACTCAACTTGATGACAAAACAAGGGCAGCCAGCAAGCCGCAGCCATCACACTGACCAATTCTCCAGAAGCCCAACTCCTGATCGTGAAGGCTCACCTCCCCTAAACTCGCAAGAGAGTGACGAGGATGATCCCCGCTGCCCTTTATCTCACGACATACTTCAAGCACCCGTTCCAAAGGGATGTGAGCGACCACCTCCTCTCCCAGCTTATGATGGACTTTCTGACCCAGACGAACACATTGCATCAGTCAATGCTACCCTGAACTTCTTGAGGGTCAGCGGAGCAATTAGATGCAGAATATTTCCAACTACTCTGAGAAAGGGAGCTATGGCTTGGTACCACAGCCTAGCTCCTCGCTCCATAACCTCATGGATGGATCTGTCCGACCAATTCCGCAGGCACTTCACTGCTTCCCGCAAACAACCAAAGACTGAAGCAGTCCTGGACGCCATCTTCCAGGCTGATAATGAATCTCTCCGTAGTTTCATAGAGAGGTTCAACAAGGAAGCCGTCCAGGTAGAAACAACTGATGACATGAAGAAATACCTGCTCCAAAGGGGCCTTAGACCAAACTCTGACTTTGCAAAAGCCGTTGGAATCGAAAAGCCGCGCACATTTAGCGACCTCCTCCTCAAATCTCAACCCTACATCCAATATGAAGAGCAACAAGCTGCAGATGCTGCCCGTTATGGGCGAGCAGGTAACAGTCAACCTGCTCCTCGTTCAAATGCTGAACAGACCAGCCGAGGAGGAGGAAGACGAAGAGGCGAAAGGCCTAGGGAACCCCGTGGACCTCCTAGCACGTTCAGCAACTATACTCCCCTTAACAGAACCCAGGAAGAAATTTGGAAAGAGTGCAACTCAGCTGAGTTCACCAAAGCAGGAATTAAATTTCCAAGACAACAACCCACAAAGCCTGGCCAAGACAAGAGCAGGTACTGCAAGTACCACAAAGGTTACGGCCATCTGACTGACGACTGCATACAACTAAAAGACGCCATTGAAATTCTGATTAGAAATGGACAAATCAAACAATACGTGAAGAGGGGCAATGCTCCCCGGGCAGAAGCTGCTGAGACCAGCAATACTGAAGAAGCTGCACCAGAAAAATCCGGGCACAAGCCAGTTGCCCTTGCCATCTCCAGAGCTGAAGACTTCTTTGTCCCTGACTACTTGGACGACACCTATGTTGCTCCCACGCTGAGCAAATGGGACGCACTTGCCCACGCTATGGTTATATCGGGTGGAGGTTTTGACAAACAGACTGTGGGATCCATCAAGAGAAAATTTGAAGAATTGATAGATGGCTCTTCCAACCTGAGTGCAACTTTGGATAAACCGAAAGGGCAATCAAAGCCCTTAGCCTTCTATATGGAAGAGCTGCCCGATGGAACTGCAAACTCCCAGATACCCCTGCTCATCAGAGTGGACATGGCAAATATGGACGTCCGCAGGGTACTGGTCGACCAAGGAAGCTCCTGTGATATCATGTATTCCCAACTTTTCAAGACTCTGCAACTAGATGAAACCTACCTCACTCCTTATTTTGGATCTGATCTCTCCGGATTTAATGGAGCAACAACTAAGCCATGGGGCTATGTAGACCTGCTAGTCACTGTTGGCTCTGAAGAAACTGCAAAAACTATCAAAGTGAAATTCCTGGTAGTAGACTGCCCTTCTCTCTACCAGTGCATCCTGGGCCGAACAGCTATTGCTGACTTAATGGCTGTCCCTTCAACCGCCCACCTCAAGATGAAATATTATACTCACAAAGGCCAAGTTGCGACACTGCATGGAGACATTGAAGCTGCAAGGAGAGTCTTCAATGCGTCCTCCAAAGGAAATGAGTATATCGGGCAGCTCCCCGAGTCCAAGAAGTCCAAGGCAACAACTTCCCTGCCCTTGCCAGAAATCAGCTCCATTGACCTCGACAGCCGCTTTTCCAAACAGGAAAACAAAGATGAGAAGAAGCTCCGCAAGGAGAAGAAGGAAGACGACGAGGCAAGCCAAGAGCACCGTCGTCCAGTTCCAGACGGCGAGTTCGAGCTGATGCCCTTCGGAGAAGACCCGAGCAGGGCAGTGAAGATTGGGACCGGGCTCCCCGAACTTGCTAGGAAGCAACTTGAAGCCTGCTTGAAGGAAAATGCTGATCTGTTCGCCTGGCACGCTTCCGAGATGCCCGGCTTGGACCCCAACATAGCATGTCACCAGCTGACTATTGATCCCACTGCACTTCCCATTGTACAACGTAGGCGTAGGCAGTCTCCTGAGAAATCGGAGGCTGCAGAAAAATGTGTAAAAGACCTCCTAGAGGCAAATTTTATTTCGGAGGCCAGGTATACAACCTGGCTGTCCAACGTTGTACTCGTCAAAAAATCTAATGGAAAGTGGAGGATGTGTTGCGACTATACCGATCTTAACAGGGCTTGCCCTAAAGACTCTTATCCCTTACCTTGCATTGATAGACTTGTTGATAATTCTTCTGGCTTTAAATTATTGTCTTTTATGGATGCTTATTCAGGTTATAACCAAATTCCAATGGCAGTAGCAGATAGAGAAAAAACAGCTTTCATGACCGAGTCGGGCAACTATTACTACAACGTAATGCCCTTCGGTCTCAAAAATGCAGGAGCTACATACCAGCGAATGATGAACAAAGTCTTCCGAGGACAAATAGGAGACATGCTCGAGGTATACATGGACGACATGATCGTAAAATCCCCCGAGGAACTCGACCATGTCGTGCACCTTCGAAAGGTGTTCGAGCAGGCCAGGAAATACAACATGAGGTTCAACCCAGAGAAGTGCACCTTCGGGGTCCGAGCAGGTAAATTCCTGGGATTTTACCTAACCGAGCGAGGAATTGAAGCCAACCCTGACAAGTGCAGAGCTTTCGCCGAGCTCCCCACTCCAAGCGATAAGAAGTCCATACAAACTCTTAATGGAATGCTAACATCGCTTTCCAGATTTGTATCCAAATCAGCGCAACATGCACTCCCCTTTTTCAAACTACTAAAGAAAGAAGCAGTCTTCGAATGGACAGATGAGTGCGAGCAAGCTCTCCAACATCTGAAAAAGGCCCTATCAGAGGCACCTGTCCTCTCACGACCAAGTGACGAGGAGGTATTATACCTATACCTTTCCGTCGCCTCAGAGGCTGTAAGTGCAGCTCTTATTCGTGAGACAAATGAAGGGCAGAAACCAGTATACTTTACAAGCAAAGCCTTGCAAGGTCCTGAACTAAGATACCAACAAATTGAAAAAATAGCCCTTGCACTAGTTTATGCTGCGAGGAGACTAAGACATTATTTCTTGGCCCATACAATTGTGGTCCGAACAGACCAACCAATCAAGTCTTTGCTTGGCCGACCAGATATGGCGGGCAGGATGCTCAAATGGTCCCTCGAACTCTCAGAATTCGACATTCGTTACGAGAGCAGAAAAGCTCTAAAAGCCCAAGTCCTAGCTGACTTCGTCGCAGAGATGACGAGCTCCTCCCCTACAGTGGACGGAGCAGATAAATGGACAATCTTTGTGGACGGAGCATCAAGCGCCACAGGAGCAGGTGCAGGTATCATTCTTGAAAATGAGAATGGCTTACTAATCGAGGTGTCCCTAGCACTATCCTTCCCAACTTCAAACAACCAAGCAGAATATGAAGCATTCCTCGCTGGACTACGTTTGGCCGAGGACCTGCAGGCCAAGGAGATAAAAATCTACACAGATTCGCAACTGGTCGCCTCACAGGTGCTAGGAGAGTATCAGACCAAGAATGATAACCTCTCTGAATACCTAGTGCTAGTAAAGGAAAAGATCACAAAGTTCAACTCTGTTGAAATATTACATGTTCCCCGCGAACACAACAAAAGGGCAGATATCCTGTCCAAGCTGGCAAGCACAAAAAGGAAGGGCGGAAACAAATCTGTCATCCAAGAGATACTCCCTCGTCCAAGCATAGAAAAACCAAGCAGGGTTGTGGACATAAACGTCATTGGCGACAAAGACTGTTGGATGACTCCAGTATACAACTTCCTCGAGCACGGAACTCTACCTGACGACCAGAAACAAGCAGCTATAGTCAGACGAAGAGCCTGCTCCTATGTCATCCTTGATGGAAAATTATACAGGAGAGGATTTTCCATTCCTCTCCTAAAATGTGTGGACGAGGACACAGCAGATTACATCCTGCGCGAAGTCCATGAGGGCATTAACGCCCAGCACCTGGGAGGAAGGTCACTTGCCAGGAAAGCTTTACGAGCAGGGTACTATTGGCCTACTATGCAACAGGACGCCAAAGACCACGTAAAAAAATGTGACAAATGCCAAAGGCATGGGGATATGCACTTAGCTCCCCCTCGAGAACTAAAATCTTTGTCTTCCCCCTAGCCCTTCGCCTGGTGGGGCATGGACTTACTTGGTCCTTTTACCAAAGGACTTTATCAAAATCGCTACCTAATAGTAGCAGTGGACTACTTCACAAAGTGGGTGGAAGCTGAACCCCTCTCCGACATCACATCACTCAGAGTCCTGCGCTTCTTCAAAAGAAATGTGCTAGCTAGATTCGGAATACCACAGGTGGTAGTCACAGACAACGGAACACAGTTTACAGACAAAGATTTTCAAGCATTCCTTGTTGCCCTGGGCACCAAGCAGCACTTCACATCGGTCGAGCACCCCCAAACCAACGGGCAAGCTGAAGCAGCCAACAGAGTAATCCTGAGAGGGTTACGAAGAAGACTCGACCAGAACAAAAAGAAATGGGTCGAAGAGCTTGACAATGTACTCTGGGCCTATCGAACAACCCCACACTCCACAACTGGAGAGACCCCCTTCCGAATGGTATATGGAACGGAGGCAGTTATCCCCGTAGAGATTGGGGAACCATCTCGTCGGACTGAGCAGCCTCTTGACGAGGAGCAAAATGACGAAGCACTTCGAGAGGAACTTGACCTCGTCGAAGAAATTCGAACAGGAGCTTCTTTAAAGGAAGCCACCCTGAAGCAGAAAATAGCTGCCCGTCATGACACCAAAGTCATCAAAAGAGAATTCGAGGTGGGCAGCCTCGTCCTAAGACGCAATGCAGATTCCCAGGATGGCAAACTCGCACCCAATTGGGAAGGACCATACCGCGTCATTGACAAAACAGAAAATGGTGCATACTATCTCGAGGACCTTCGAGGAAAGAAACTTCCTCGACCTTGGAATGCCCAGAAATTGAAACAATATTACAGCTAAGTTATTGCCACAACAAAAGGCTGCTCGCACTTCAGAACACAACGAATCGAGCACCTTAAACAACGGAGGGCACCATGGCACACGTGCTCATCTAAAACCATAGCAGGGGAACTAATTCACCATAAGGGAAATGGAACTCCTGCTAGACGAGGATAACTCTTGAAACGAGCCCATCGTCCCCGTGCCACGACCTAGCACCCAGCTCGCGATGGGAGGTTCAGGTTGCGAAGAAGGGTACACTAGCGTGCTTGTATTCGCGTAACTTAGAAACAACTCTAAGTGCTTATACAGTTCCCTAAACTGTTTAAGTCAAAATAGAGGAGACTACCCTCAATAAAACATGTTGGAACAAAATTGATTTAAAAATGTTTGCCCCTAAATCTATAAAGGTTTTGATGATAACAAAGTATTAATAAACAATTGGAAGGACTAAAAATTTACTTTAAGTGCGCAGATATAAGCATCATATAAGCTCTGAGTGAAGTTCAGAGGATGTGAATTCAGAAGTTCACAAGCGCTCAGAAGATGTTGGACTTCAGAGGTTACAACGTTCAGAGGATGAAGACTTCAGTACTTCTTGTCTGTCTACGAGCTTCATCAAACTCTGAAGATCTCTTTGAAAGCTGTGAAGATTCTCTTTACTAGTCAACTCTTCTTCCAATGAAGAAAAGGACCTTTCAAGTCTGATCAGCTCAGCTACCTCTGTTTTGTCTGTCCTATCTTGAGAACGTGGGTCTTCAGTTTTGTTAGCTGAATAAGGAAAGTCCACTCTGCAGTAGTCAAAGTAACTGAAACTCTTTCTTAGTTTTGGATACAACCAAACTGCATCAAGACAGACTGCTTGAAGACAAAAGGTTATCAACTCCAACGGCTCCTTTGCAACGACTCTTTTCTAGTGGTATATATACTAGAAGGATCAGCTACAACAATATACAATTATCAAGATTTGAACGTGCGCTGAACAAACTCTGAACTCTGTGATATACAAGCTCTGAACCTTTCTTAAGTGTTTTTGCACTTTAGCCAAATACTCTGTAATATTTGTATTTGCTCTCTTTAGGTTCATCTAAGAGCATTTGTATATTTTTATATACTTTACCATTACTTGAGGAAACTTAAGCTTGTGTGCTTAAGTGTGTAACTTAAACTTGTGTGTTTAAGTGTGAAGTCTTAAGCTTGTGTGCTTGAGCATAGTTGTGAAGTCTCTTGCTTGTGTGCTTGAGCAGGTGTAATCTTGTGTGATTATAGTGAACTCCCTTGGAAGTGCAAGGGGACTGGACTACTCTCGTTTTGTGAGAGGAACCAGTATAAATTGCTTGTGTGATCTCTCTCTCTATCTCCTTAACTTGTTATTTATTGTGTTACTTTTCCGCTGCTAACGTAGTTGAGTTAAGAACTTGAAAAAGTTTTAACTTAGCTAAAACACAATTCAACCCCCCCCTTCTTGTGTTTTCACACCTTCAATTGGCATCAGAGCGCCTGGTCTGTTACTTTCACTTAACAGTGAGACAGTAAAGATCTTGTGAGTACACTATGTCTGGAGGAGATGATAGTAGTACTAGAACTACTGGTGAAGGTGAGGCCAGTGGTGCTGGTGGTGGTCCTAGAAATGCTTTTGGTTATGACTACTTAAGCAATGAATCACATGAACATAGTGGCAATAGAAAAGCCCCTATATTCAATGGTGATGCTTCATTATTTGAGTGGTGGAAAGAGAGACTGTATAGCAATATTACTGCTATTGATCATGAGTTGTGGGATTTGGTTGAGTTGGGAGTAACTTTTGAAAACTTGAATGAACATGGTAGGTTGTCCATGGAGAATAGAAAGTTACTCACACCAGCTAACCTAAAAATCTACACAAAACATCATAGAGTAAAG
The DNA here is from genome assembly GCF_020283565.1 of Trifolium pratense. Lineage (NCBI taxonomy): Eukaryota > Viridiplantae > Streptophyta > Magnoliopsida > Fabales > Fabaceae > Trifolium > Trifolium pratense. The sequence goes on along the minus strand of NC_060064.1, from coordinate 16,180,993 downwards.
GACATTGTTGTTGGTGCTATTAGACATGAGGACTATGTCAGAATAGAGAACAAGTCTACTGCTAAATCTATCTTTGATTCTATGTGTGCTACCTATGATGGTAATGAAAAGGTTCAAGAGGCTAAAGCTAGTCTTTTGATAAGACAATATGAACTTTTCACTATGCAACAAGATGAAAACATTGAGACTATGTTTACAAGGTTTCAAATCCTTGTATCTGGTCTTAAAGCTCTTAAGAGAAGTTATTCTACCTATGACCATGTTCAGAAGATTCTGAGAAGTCTTCCTATTGCTTGGAGACCCAAGGTCACTGCAATAGAGGAAGCTCAAAATCTCAAGACTCTGAGTCTTGAAGCTCTGATAAGCAATCTCAGAAGCCATGAGATGGTTCTGGATGCTGACTCAGAAACTAAGAAGAAGTCTAAGTCAGTGGCTTTACAGTCAACTAAGACTACTTCTAAGGCTCTTAAGACTCAGCTTCTTGATATTGAAGAAGAATCTTCTGCTGATGGTCAAGAGGATGAGATGAATGAGGATGAGTTTGCGTTATTCACCAAGTTTCAGCAATGGAACAGATTTAACAAAAGAAATTTCAGAGGAGGTAACAGCTCCAGAAATTTTGTCAGCAAAAAGGATGATCAGAAGAACTGCTTCAACTGTAAGAAGCCAGGACACTTTATTGCTGATTGTCCAGAAATGTCTGCTAAAGACAAAAGCAAAAGATACAGCTCAAAGAAGCAACAATTCAAGAGTAAATTGAGAAAGAGTCTGATGGCTACTTTTGAAGAGCTATCATCTGAGGAAGAAGTTGAGGAAGAAGAAGAAGCAAATCTAGCCCTGATGGCTTCAACTGACTCAGATGTAGACTCAGACGATGAATCAGAATCAGATTCAGAAGTAACTGATGAGGTATTTTCTGACTGTTCTAAATCTCAACTTATAACTGCACTTAACAAGGTCATTGAGAAACATCTCAGAGTGTTAAATAAACAAAAAGTTTTACAAGAAAACCTTAACACTCTGACTGAACAAGCAGAACATTTTCAAGGTCTATATCAAGAAACTCTGAATAGAGTAAATGATCTTGAAAAGGGTTGTGCTGTGTGTCACAAACCTACTGATGAGCAAGAAATGGCTCTTCAACAGTTTGTGCATCTCAACCTTGGTAAGAGCAAAGCTGCTAATCTTGTTTATAATGTCATGAGACATAGAGGAGAGGGACTTGGCTATGAATATGGTAGAACATATTCAAAGCTAAAGACCTATCCCAAAAAGGTTGGAAAATCTTGGGTTTACTATGTTGTACCTCAGAGTGAAGAAGGAAAGAAATTTGGTACTCTGGAAGATGAGGACAATAATCTGAGAGATTTGGGAAATAACAACTCAGAAGAACCAAGTTCCTCAGGATCTGGGAAGAAAAGCTCAGAAGATAAAAGCTATTCAGAACTTGACAGTGTCAGTTCAGATGTTCTGAAAGTTTCAAAATCTGAGGCTTCAACTTCTGGAACCAGAGGAACTCCAGTTCATGAGAAAAGTCAACCTAAAGGCTCAGAAGTTTTTAAAAGAAAGTCAAACCTCAAACCTCAGAGGCAACATAGGACTAAGGTTATTTATGATTCTAGAGTCAGTAAGTATAACCAGTCAAATCAATGGACTGGTGATAAATACAAACTCTGGGAGCATAAACAATCCAAGTCCTGGAATAATAACAGAACTCAAACTAAGAAATATTTTCAAAAGAGTTATTATTCCAAACCAAAATCTTTCTCTCACACTCAACAACACAGTAATCATTTGTGGACTAACAAGCGTGGACCCAGAAGATGGGTACCAAAAGCTGAAATTATGTATCATTCAGATTTACCAACTAGGAAAGGATATGTCCTACCTAGAGTTTGGAAACAAGTTCTATGCAAAGGAAGAAGGGCTTATGTCCTTGACCAATGGCTGACAAGTTCTCAAGTGAACAATCAGAACTTGATCAATGAAGAGGAAGAATATTGGGATGACTTTATCATTAACTGTGATAAAGAGTTCCATTGTAGTGATTAAAGTTGTTTCTCATACAGCCTATCACTCAAAGAAGTATCATGAATCATTCATGGTATCTGGATAGTGGGTGTTCAAGGCACATGACTGGGGACAAACAACTGTTTTCCAAGCTAACCATGAAAGAAGGAGGTTCTGTTGGCTTTGGAGGTAATCAGAAAGGAAAGATAATAGGTACAGGTACAGTAGGTAATTCCTCCCTATCTATTAATGATGTTTGGTTAGTTGATGGACTTAAGCATAATCTATTGAGCATAAGTCAATTTTGCGACAATGGTTATGTAGTTGTCTTTAATAAGGAATCATGTACTGTGTCTAAACAATCTGATAACACCATGATTTTCAAAGGTCTGAGAAAGAACAATGTTTATAAAATTAATCTTTCTGATTTGAATGAACAAAAAGTGATGTGTCTTTTGACCTTGAGTGAAGAAAAATGGATCTGGCATAAGAGGTTAGGCCATGCTAACTGGAGGTTAATCTCTAAGCTTAGTAAGCTTGACCTTGTCAGAGGTTTACCTAAAATTAAATATCACTCAAACACACTTTGTGGTTCATGTCAAAAAGGAAAGATTACAAAGTCATCTTTTAAACCTAAGAACATTGTCTCTACCTCAAGACCATTGGAACTTCTTCACATTGATCTTTTTGGACCAGTTAACACTGCTTCAATCAATGGAAAGAAGTATGGATTAGTGATTGTTGATGATTACAGTAGATGGACTTGGGTAAAATTCCTAAGAACAAAAGATGAAGCTTATGATGAGTTTAGCATCTTCTGCAAACAAATTCAAAATGAAAAAGGCTACACTATTTTAAAAGTTAGAAGTGATCATGGTGGAGAATTTGAAAATGAACCTTTTGAAAACTTTTGTGAAAAATTTGGTATTCTGCATGAATTCTCTTCTCCTAGAACTCCTCAACAAAATGGGGTTGTAGAAAGGAAGAATAGAACTCTGCAAGAAATGGCCAGAACCATGATGCATGAAACAAATGTAGCAAAGTTTTTATGGGCAGAAGCTGTAAACACAGCATGTTATGTTCAAAATAGAATCTATATCAGATCTAAGTTGAACAAAACTGCTTATGAATTGTTCAAAGGAAGAAAACCTGATATTTCTTATTTTCATCAGTTTGGATGTACGTGTTACATCTTAAATAACAAAGTCCATCTAAAGAAATTTGATGCTAGAGGTTATAAGGGTATCTTTATAGGATATTCTGAACGCTCAAAAGCATACAGACTATATATTTCTGAAACACACACTGTGGAAGAAAGTATGCATGTCAAATTTGATGACAAAGAGCCTGACCAAGTGTCAGAGCTTGTGGAAGGTTTATCTAGATTTCAGGTATCAGAGGATCAATATTCAGATATTCCAAACTACTCAGAACATCCATTCTCTGAAGTACCTCTGAACACAATAGTTCCTACAGACTCTGAACAACCAAGAACTGAAGCATCTGCTGAACCTGATGTTGATGAGTCTGAAGATGATGAGCCCCCAAGAAATACTTTCAAATACAAATCATCACATCCAGAGGAACTGATCTTAGGCAACAAGGATAGTCCAAGAAAGACAAGATCTCAACTGAGAAATGAGGAATCATTAGTTGGTCTTATCTCAATGATGGAACCTTCAAAGATTGATGAAGCTCTGAAGGATGATGCTTGGATTGTAGCAATGCAAGAAGAGCTGAATCAATTCCAAAGGAATGATGTATGGACTCTAGTGCCTAAACCTTCACACAAGAATATTATTGGAACAAAATGGGTATTCAGAAACAAGCTGAATGAACAAGGTGAAGTGGTAAGGAACAAGGCTAGATTGGTTGCACAAGGTTATAGTCAACAAGAGGGGATTGACTATACTGAAACCTTTGCACCAGTTGCTAGACTTGAAGCAATCAGGTTACTTCTATCTTATGCTGTTAATCATGGAATAACCTTATATCAGATGGATGTTAAAAGTGCCTTCTTAAATGGTTTTATTTCTGAAGAAGTGTATGTTAAGCAACCTCCTGGTTTTGAAGATATCTCAAACCCAGAACATGTTTTCAAATTGAAGAAATCACTGTATGGTCTGAAACAAGCTCCCAGAGCTTGGTATGATAGACTCAGTAATTTCCTTCTTGAAAAAGGTTTTGAAAAAGGAAAGGTTGACTGCACACTCTTTAGAAAAACAACCAAAGAAGACATTTTAATTATTCAAATTTATGTTGATGATATTATTTTTGGTTCAACTAATGCTGCTTTGTGCAAGAATTTTTCTAAGATAATGCAGGATGAATTTGAAATGAGCATGATGGGAGAGTTGAAGTTCTTTCTTGGAATTCAAATCAATCAGAAGAAGGAAGGAACTTATGTTCATCAATCAAAATACACTAAAGAACTTCTGAAGAAATTCAATTTAGATGACTGCAAGATAATGAATACTCCTATGCATCCAACTACCAACATGGGCAAGTCAGATGATGAAGGAAAGGTAGATCAAAAGATCTACAGAGGTATGATTGGTTCTTTACTCTATCTGACAGCCTCTAGACCAGATATTTTATTCAGTGTTTGCTTATGTGCAAGATTCCAGTCAGATCCTAGAGAATCTCATCTTACAGCTGTAAAGAGAATCTTTAGGTATCTGAAAGGAACAACTAATCTTGGACTTCTCTATAAGAAATCCAATGATTATGTGCTAAATGGATTCTGTGATGCTGACTATGCTGGAGATAAAATTGAAAGAAAATCCACAAGTGGCAATTGTCAATTTGTTGGTGAAAACCTTATCTCCTGGGCTAGTAAGAGACAAACTACTATAGCTTTGTCTACAGCAGAAGCAGAATACATTTCAGCAGCTAAGTGTTGCACACAACTACTCTGGCTAAAATACCAGTTAGAAGATTATCAGGTAAGCAGTAACAATATTCCTTTATATTGTGATAATACTGCAGCCATTCATTTATCTAAAAATCCTATTCTACACTCTAGAGCCAAACATATTGAAATTAAACACCATTTTATCAGAGATTATGTTCAGAGAGGCATATTAAGTTTGTTGATACTGAAAATCAATGGGCTGACATATTTACTAAAGCCTTATCTGTTGAAAGATTTGATTTTATAAAGAAACATCTGAACATGTTTTCAATCTCTGAATGAAAATTTTTTTTGGCAATTAAAGTGTAAGAGGTTATGTATATCAGAACTTATGATTCAGAACATCTGAAACACAAGCTCTGAAGTACTTAACTCTGATAGAGAATTTTAAATAACTCAGAGGCTCTGAACTATTTAAGTGGGAAACGTTTAGTATTCACTGCTGAACAGTTGTCCATTAAAGTAGCAGTTACCGAGTAAATTTCTGCACGTGGTCTACGTGTGTCAGGTAGTGGGTGGTTAATGATGATTTTTGGTATTCAACTTTTTGTCAATTAGCGTAACTTCCCAAATTTGCTATTTTCGTGTTAACTGTACTCATTTAAATAAACTTACACAATACACTTGCACACTATTCACTTTCACAACCTACACTTTCATATTCTCTCTAAACCTCCAACAAACTTTCTTTCTCTCTCGTTAGTCTTCCAAACCTTACCCTAATCTCCAACAATGGCTGGTGCTTCGTCTTCTTCTTCAAAAAGGATTCCACCGTTCATATTCAAGAATCTTCAGATTGTTGGGAATGAGATGGAATTCCCAGAATCTGAACTTACTTTTCTTTCAGAGAAGATGGTTGATTTCGATGGTCTACAAGCGAATGGGTTTGATGTTAAAAAGTACTTTATCGCTCAGGGATGGGATAAGTACTTCGACATGCTTAATGGTCCCATTTATCCAGATTTGTTGAAGAAATTTTGGATGAAAGCTAAGGTGTTTGATAAGCATGAAGCTAAGAAGGAAGAGCTTGCAGCAATAGAAAGGAATCCTAGTCTGAAGGGTAAAACTAGGAAGGAAATGGGTTTGCTGGATTATACAGGTGTACAGATTAGGTCAAATATCTGTGGGATGAACATGGCACTCTCGCCTATTCATTTCAATGCTCTTCTTGGTCTACCTAACTCTGGGATAGAGTTAGATGTGTTTGAAAAGGATACAAGATACAGGGATGATCTTCTGCATCTCATTTGCACAGATTTCTCCTTAAAAGGAAAAGTAAAGGGTTTGACTGATGAATGTAGAGTTCTTTTCAAGATCATCCTAGCAGCTATCAGTCCAAGGGTTGGTGGGACTGATACAATCTCCTGGACGCATCGTCATCTGCTGTATTTTCTTCTGACTGAAAAGAAGGTTAATCTTGGAGATTACTTTTTTGAACGTATTTGTGAAGCCATCTTTGCAAGTAAATCTCAGAGGAAAACTACTATAGTTTATCCTAGGCTGTTGTCTGACCTTCTGCATCAAGGTCATGTTGTTCAGAACTTGAGGAAATTCCACCCTGAATTGGTTGAGAAGAGGTTCTATCTAGAAATTCTGAACGCTAACTTTCTGTCCAAGATGCGTTTGATTGCATCTAAGCCTGTTGCTCCCCCACAAGAGTTCACTGTTAGGCTTGAGGATCGTCTGTATGTCGCAGGCTATCCACTTATATCTGAAGCTGATGCTGAGCACATTATTCAGGACTATTTGGAGGTGCTCAGACAAGAAGGATTTGTTGTTGATAGAAGTATGGTTCCTCCTGCTCCTGTAAGTCAGTATAATCCTAAGAGGAAACCAAAAAGAAAGGCTGAAGCTCAAGATGATCTACCAAAGCCAGATCTTCTGGCTCAGAAGAAAGTTAAAGTTGAGCAATCTATGGCTGAGCAAAGAACTAAGAGGAAGCATGAAGAAACTACAAACAAGGCTGCTGAAGGAGCTTCCAAAAAGCCTATTGTTGTTGAGGATGACAGTTCATCTGAAGGATCTACGTCAGAAGATGAGACTGAATCTGATGAAGAGACTCTGGCTGCACGTTTGAGGAAAAGACCTGCTCCTATTTCAAAAGATAAAGGTAAGTCTACTAAGTATGTCTTTAATGAAAATGAGATTGGGATAGGTTACACCAAACCTCTCAGAACTATTTTACCAACCTCTGATATTCCAACCTCTGATAACCCCCTATCTGAACTAGAAAAACATCTTAGCCCTGACCCTCTAAATAACCAAACTTTCACCCAGAAACCTTCATCTCCACCTAAACCTACATCACCTCAACCTGAACCTCAACCTGACATTCCACCATCTGAACCTCAACCAGATATTCCTGTTACTGAACCAACCTCTTCCACAAAACAACCTTCTCCACAAAAATCCCCTGACCCAACTCCTGAACAAATTGCTCCTGAACCAACACCTGACCATAAATCTCCTGAACCATCTCCTGAGCATATTTACCCTGAATCCACTTCTGACATTTCATCATCTGAACCAACCCCTGAACCCCATCCTAATCCAAGTGCTGAACAAGCTTCTCCTGAGCGTATTCACACTTGTGCTCCCAAGCCTTCAGAGGTAGAAGTTGTGATTATTGACAACCCTACTCCTGAAATACCTACTCTCTCTACCATTCCCAATCCTTCACCATCATCATCCAACACTTTTAGAAATCTATCCACTCAATTTCATGAAGACTTGCTTAGATTATCTACAATAAAGGACAGGTTCTTAGTTTGTCCTTCTGATGTGGATCTCGAAGTATCACGCATTAAGGCAAGGATTTGCAATGCTTTGGATGGTGCTGCTGAAGAGATTAAAGCTGTTGTTGGTAAGAGGGATTTGGATCTGATAGACTTCATAAAGACAAGTCTGGCTAGGGCTGAATTGAAAAGGTTAACCATGTTTAATCATGCTGGTTTTGAACTTGCTAAGCTGGAAGAAATTGCTGCTGTTGAACACCGTCTGAATGCTTTCAAAGTCATCTGGATAGACTCCAAGCTGTTTCAGAGTCTTGAAGCTCAAAGGTCTGAGTCTGAAAGGTTAGAAGAAGCTGCTGCAAGAGTTGCCCAGTTGGCTAATGAGTTGCAGCCAGAGGACATCTCAGAGGATGATGTGCTTGCTTCTCAGAATCAAGAGGATGTGCTGATGTTAGACTATCCAGAGGAAGGTGAACCCTCTGATAAAGGCAAGGCACCTTTGATTGAAGAACCAGAACCTGTGATTGAAGATCAAGCTCCTGTTATGGCGGATCAGTTGCAAATATTTCAAGAAGCCCTGAGGGAACAGCAAGAAGGTCTAGAACGTCAAAGAGCTGCTCAAGAGACATTGGAAACCAAGGTGGATGGTTTAGTTTCCAATGTGGGATCTTTGAATGATAAATTTGACCAACTCTTAGCCTTTCTTAAGAAACCCTAGGATTCTATGCACATTTTCTTCATATTTTTATGTTTTGCTTGCTTATTTTGTCATGTTTATTTCCTTGTTTACCTTCTAAACACTTTTTCTGGTTTATCTATTTCAAGTTTTTGTTTATGTTTTGATTGATTACTTATTTTTTTTTGTCCACTTGATATCTATATTTTCTTGATACATAAGAACACAAGAACACAAGATGCTTTTAAAAACGAAAATTTTTATTAATGATCTGATAATGTAGAGTACATTGGTAAAAAGAAAAAGAAAAAGACAACCTAATCTTAATCAGATGGATAAAACTCAGAAGAAATCTCTGATTTCTCCTCAGCATCCTCTGATGATATTTCAATGGGATCTGGGTTTTGCTCTTGTTCTTCTTCTTCTTGTTCCTCTTCTGGAACATAGCTAGCCAAGAACTCCACATAGTCAGCATCATCTTCATTCTCTTCAGCTTCTGAGTCTGATGAGATGATTATTATCTCAGCATCTTGTGGTTTCTTGTTATCTTTTTTCTTCTTCTCATCGTCTTCGCGTTTTTCGTCTTCTTTCCTTCTCTTAAACTCTGCGATGCGTAAACTAAATCTTTTCATTATTCCTACTTTCTCTTGCTTCACTTGTTTACTCTTGTTTTTACGTGAAGAAGGCATGTTAACTCGTTCACTTTTTATAAACCCTTGAGCGCGTTGGTTTTCGTTTTTGAAATTAATTCACCTTTGTAACAACCACTCTTCTTTCTTTGACTGTCTTGGTTTTATAACTTTGTTTTACTTTTTGATAATGACAAAAGGGGGAGTAGTTACGCATTAATTGATATGTTCCAAAACTGAAACCACGCCTTTTATCTCGCTTTTATCTGTTAAATTAAAAGTTGTTTCTTTTAAGTTGTCTTACGTATTTCAATGCGGAGACTAAGTTAGTTGAAACTGAAATAAATTTCATAAGTAAGGATAAGTTAAGAGTGCAATTTTAACTTAGCCTTATGAGACTTAGGGGGAGAGCTTGCAAACCTCTCACTCTGAAGAAAGATATGAAATTTGTTTTATTTCAAAACATCTTAATCTTATACTAAATTAAAATATCATGGATAAAACATAAAGTTCAGACTTTATGGAGTATCAATCTTAGGGGGAGCTTGCAAACCTCATAAACCTAAGAGAAACATGATAAGTTAATTTAACAACAATTGTCAATTAATACTTATGTTTGTCATCATCAAAAAGGGGGAGATTGTTGGAACAAAATTGATTTAAAAATGTTTGCCCCTAAATCTATAAAGGTTTTGATGATAACAAAGTATTAATAAACAATTGGAAGGACTAAAAATTTACTTTAAGTGCGCAGATATAAGCATCATATAAGCTCTGAGTGAAGTTCAGAGGATGTGAATTCAGAAGTTCACAAGCGCTCAGAAGATGTTGGACTTCAGAGGTTACAACGTTCAGAGGATGAAGACTTCAGTACTTCTTGTCTGTCTACGAGCTTCATCAAACTCTGAAGATCTCTTTGAAAGCTGTGAAGATTCTCTTTACTAGTCAACTCTTCTTCCAATGAAGAAAAGGACCTTTCAAGTCTGATCAGCTCAGCTACCTCTGTTTTGTCTGTCCTATCTTGAGAACGTGGGTCTTCAGTTTTGTTAGCTGAATAAGGAAAGTCCACTCTGCAGTAGTCAAAGTAACTGAAACTCTTTCTTAGTTTTGGATACAACCAAACTGCATCAAGACAGACTGCTTGAAGACAAAAGGTTATCAACTCCAACGGCTCCTTTGCAACGACTCTTTTCTAGTGGTATATATACTAGAAGGATCAGCTACAACAATATACAATTATCAAGATTTGAACGTGCGCTGAACAAACTCTGAACTCTGTGATATACAAGCTCTGAACCTTTCTTAAGTGTTTTTGCACTTTAGCCAAATACTCTGTAATATTTGTATTTGCTCTCTTTAGGTTCATCTAAGAGCATTTGTATATTTTTATATACTTTACCATTACTTGAGGAAACTTAAGCTTGTGTGCTTAAGTGTGTAACTTAAACTTGTGTGTTTAAGTGTGAAGTCTTAAGCTTGTGTGCTTGAGCATAGTTGTGAAGTCTCTTGCTTGTGTGCTTGAGCAGGTGTAATCTTGTGTGATTATAGTGAACTCCCTTGGAAGTGCAAGGGGACTGGACTACTCTCGTTTTGTGAGAGGAACCAGTATAAATTGCTTGTGTGATCTCTCTCTCTATCTCCTTAACTTGTTATTTATTGTGTTACTTTTCCGCTGCTAACGTAGTTGAGTTAAGAACTTGAAAAAGTTTTAACTTAGCTAAAACACAATTCAACCCCCCCCTTCTTGTGTTTTCACACCTTCAAAACATGCTCAGTATCAAGCAGGGGAGACCTCCCCGGCAAAATAACAACGAGCGCAGCATTCATACATGCAAAAATATGATAAGTATACAAAACAGGCATAAAAAATAAACAGGCAAAACTTAGCATACCAACTTGCTCGAATGAGCATACCAGCATGCCCAGACGAGCACCTCAAAAACGGGGAGGTAAGATCCCCGGCACGAAATGGGTTGAAATTTTAAACAACAAAATTTCATCAAAAAAATTTCTAAGTCATTAGACGGGGAGGCTCCCCGGTCGAAACTTTAAACAACAAAATTTGGTAGAATTTTCTAAGTTAAAAAACGAGGAAACATACATGCGAACAGGTATAGGCGAGCAGCTATAAACGAGCACAATAATAAACGGGAACACACCCGAAATCGTCATAGAAAGTAAATTGGGATAAAAGCCCACTTGTTCAAATATTACAAACCATGGCACATAGGCCCCAAAAGACTACTAAAGAAAAATAAGATACAAAGAGCATTAAAACTCCTACTCATCACGATCACCCTCCTCGGTTCCCTCCTCCTCATCTGAAGCCTCCTCGGTTTCCAACCCCTCAGGAACAACGATGCGATCACCTTCGATCCTTCCATTAACATGCATGCCCTTCACGACTAAATTCAGCTCGGGATTAAGAAACAGCATCTGCTGCTTAGCATTCTCAAAAGCATAGACAGCACCTTCAACGCAATCAGCAGATAGCTGAGCAATGGCTTCAACAAGCTCTGCTCGGGTAGTCAAGCCTGCGGCAGCTGGGTGCTCACCCTCGCACGATGCCATAGCTGCAGTCAGTCGCTCCACTTCTGCCCGGGCAGCATCTAACTCCTCGGTCCTCATGCGAAGCTCGACCGTCTGATCCCCGAAGATCTTTTTCTTCTCCTCATAATCCGCTTGATCATTTTCTAGATGGACGATGCGGGACTTAAGCTTCCCAATCCTAACCTGAAATGCATCTCTTTCCTCCTCCAGTCTGTCCCGCTCATCACCGAGCACCAGAGCACTCTCCATCATCCGTATGACTCCGGCCATATCCTGAGCATGTTGTGCCCTCCTCGCATCAGTTTCTTGCTCGAGAATGGCAACCTTCTCAGCATCAGCGATCACAGGAGGGTACATGTCAAAAAATCTGGACACGGTATAACACCGGGGAACAGGAAAGCCGGTCATTTCTCCCATGCCTGTCTCAGGACGATCACCTTCCCTCGCCCTCTTCTGAGGAGGACGCTGAACAGAGGAAGGAGTACCAGAACCACCTCCCCGCGATGAGCACCCTTGCGCAACAGGAGTCCCAAGACGGATTCGCGGAGGACTCTTGGCTGCCACCTTTTTCTTCTTTCCCTTGCCTGACGCTCTTTCATTAACTGCAGCCTTCAACATGCGATCAGCAATAGACTCCATCCTACCTGCAAGAAAAAATAAGACAAGGTCAAAAATAAAGCAAAGACAGATAAAATATTTTAAGAAAAGTAAGTGAAATACGAGCACGTTATACCCAAGCAGATCCTCACTTCCTCGGCATTTCTACATTCAAGGAGTTCCCGGGTATTGATAGACCTCTTGGAGGTCTTCGGGTTCCCATCCTCATCTACAATAATTTCACCCCTCCTGTTCACCCACACAGCAGGGGTGAAACCTCCAACAAAATTCTTCAAATCTTCAAAGCTGGCCCTGTCCTCAGCGGATAAATCAGCATCCCTTACCACATACTGACGAGGATCCTTATGAAAATGGGCATATGTCCAACTTAAAGGAAACTTGGGTTCCATCCTAGTCAAAACCCTCCCGGCGGCATCCCTACGAGCAACCCCGTGCTCATCCAAATCAGGTCTAGGCTCCAACAGATTATCCAGGGCAGCAGAAGACTCTGGTCGGACAATGTAATACCTCTCCTTAAAGTTCCGCACGGAATCAGTGAATAACTTAAAAAGCCTCACGTCATCTTGTTGCTTCAGCGATACCCAATTCTGCCGGGGAACCGCTCGATCTTCACCCCTCGTGGTCTTTCGCTGGACCTTAAAAATTCGGAAGAAAAGGGGAAGAGTAGGTCGAACACCCCTATACCCACAAAGGTGCTCAAAAGCCAAAATAAATGCCCACGAATTTGGATGAAGCTGGGAAGGGGCAACCCTTAATCTCCTAAGTACTCCTATCATAAGAGGACTAAACGACAATCGAAGTCTTAGCTCCTTAAAAACAAGCTCATACATGGCAAAACCATATCTGTCAAAAGAAGAGCACACTCTTTGACCCTCGTCGAGCATATAAACTAGCCAGTTAACCGGATCATTCCTCCTCCTCCGCTCGACCACTGTGTGCAAATTCGGATCATTGGGAGTAAGCACAGAAGCTATCCCCCGGGGCTCAGGACCAACCCAATCCAACTCAGGATCAGTAATCGTATCAAATAATCTGTACCTCACGACCCCTTGACTTTCCACTACCTCCTCGATATCTGACATATGGAACCTGAAAAGCAGTGAAAACAAAGTGAATTCGACAGTCAATCAAATCCACCCTTTCACCGCAATTCAAGTGAAAGAGCGCAGAATAGGCCGAGGACGCTGTCCCCAGCCAAAGCCCTTACCAAGTGGCAACACACAAACCGGGGAGGAGGCTCCCCATCACGAATTTTTCACAACAAAAATATTGACATAATTCCAAAGCACGGAGGACCTAAAAATCCGAGCACGGGACGACTAATCCGAGCACGGAGGACCATGCGCCGAGTGCAATAATTCCGAGCATGGAGGAGGATAAATCCGAGCACGATTTTTTCCAAAATTATAATTACCCAGATTATTGGTGCTCGGCATGATAGCACAAGAAAGGGTGCTCAACATAACAGTCTTGAGGGTGCTCGACATAATAAAGGTGCTCGGCATAATAGTCTTGTTACTCTAATTACTACAAATAATTTAATACCGAGCAGATTCGAAGAGCACGGCAAATCCTAAAACATGGAAAATTTACTCTAATCTGCGTCGAGCAGCCCATATACCGAGCATGATTTCACGGTGTGCTCGGATTCATTTGCACGGATTTAAAGCCCCTATACCGAGCACGATTTCACATGTTACAAAGGGCGCTCCCCTATGCCGAGCACGATTTCACATGTTACAAAGTGCGCTCCCCTATGCGGAGCACGATCACTACTCTTCTTTCCCAAACAAAGGGTGCTCGGATTCACAACTGATACTCCTAAATCTACCCAGAAATCTATACTTCGCTAATCTAGTGCTCGGAAGTTTCATATGGTGCCCGGAAAATTCATCCTACGTTCATCATGTTCTTCATAGCAAAACCCATAAAAACACCCAAACTGAGCAAAAAACAATAAAAACTAGATCTAAACAAGCAAATCATAAGAAGAAATTTGAGGAATACCTTGAATTCGAAGAGGATTCAAAGAACGAGATTTGACACTTGAGCAAAGCTCCCAGAGAATCCTAGCAGCAACAAACGAAGAGAGAGAGTGGAATGTGAAAAATAAATCCACTCCCCTCTATTTAAAGAAATTAAAGGCCACTACAGCGAGGGAACGCTTTGATCCAACGGTTTATACACCCCCTCGTAAAAATAAAAAATAAACATATTTCTTCCAACAAGACGTGCTCGTACGCAAGCAACTCCTCGTGGAAGTAACGAGCACGTCCCTCTTCAGTCAATTATGATCTTAAACCTCCTCGTCGCTATCTTCTCCGGCACATCAAACGAGCAACAATTTTTCATTATGAATTATCTCCTCGTCATCGTGGCGAGCAACAATGCTTCTCGTTGTTACATCTTCGCTATAGCAACGAGCAACAATTCCATCTCGTACAACATCTCCTCGCAGGAGATACGAGCAACGCATACTTCCTCGTAACCTTAATTACGAGCAAGATATTAGACACCCTTGAAAGATCGATTCGGGCAAAACATTGCAAACACCTGCTACGAGCAAGGCCTTGACGAGCACCTTCCTCGTCCACAATTATTCAAGAGAGGTTGCAAGGAGATTTCCTTCTGCACTTGGGCACACCTTTAAAGTCATCACTCCTATCCCTAGGAGCAACGACTTGGGGGGCTCCTGTTCTGGACTAGACTAATGCTAGTCCACCTAGACCCTCACAAAGTCCACATGGCTTGTCCAACCACCTCCATGTCAGCATGGCACAACCTCTCCACCAAGATAGGGTAAAATTACTACTCTACCCATTATCTAAGGGTAATATCTTGGCAGTCCCTCTTAATGGGCCTTGGCTAGTCCAGCCCACTAAGAGGACCTTTGGCCCAGAGCTGGGGGCTATAAATACTCTCCCTCTTGGGAGAGCAAGGTAGAACACTATTCATTATTGCAATTACTCTCTCTCTCTAACTTCTCTCTAGTATCTCTTTTGCTCTCTACCCTTACTGACTTAGGCATCGGAGCACCTGCAGGTACAACCCCCCCTCCGTGGATCATCTGCTCGGATTTGCTGCCTACCACCTGCTCAACGGACTTCCAGCTGGCCTTCTACCTGTTCTGATCAACAGTTAAGATCAAGAAGGTTGTTGTTGGGTTAAAGAAACTACTTACAGCAAGTAGTAAGTAGCAGTAGCAGCAGCTAGATAGGATAGTAATTTGATGGGATTAGAAACTACTTACAGCAAAAAAGATCAGGGTAGTGAATGAATGTGTAGGGTCGTCCCAAATCTGTACGCATCATACATAGGATTGTGTACCCAAATTAAATTGATTAAGTAGTGGTGGAAATGGAAGGTTCAGAGAAACAAACACACACATGGTAATAGTGACACAAACACTATCAAGTCCCAATCTAGGAACACCTTCTACAGGTGTACTAGTACTGCTCTAAAGTGTTCACTCCTTGGGAGTGTCGGTTCCTTTGGAAATCACAAACACGTTGCCTATAATTCTATCATTGAGATTGAGAGGGCACCCTCAGCTTCTCAATCGTTTTCTGAATTTTTAATTTTACTCCTTAGTTAAGTAGTGAATGTGTAAATTTATAAAAAAAAAATTGGAAAAAAATGTTTGCTAGTTTCATTGTAAACTGAGTTCGCATTTTAATTAGTCAATTTATCGACAAAAAAAAAAAGTTCTGCTCCGGTTAGATTTTGCTGACACGTGGCCAAATTTGAGTGTCCACGTGTGTGATTGTGACATATCAACATATCATCCGTCTATCACAACCCTCGATGAAGAAGGATCCCCCCCCCCGCCAATTGCTCTTCGGAACATGTTTGATTCATCATGCGGACCAAGTTGATCCAAAGTCGCGGTGACTTTCCCGCAATAAAGTCACGTAATCCCAATCCTAACACCTATCATTCAAAGTAAAATGATAGTATGTTGATAGAGTCTTAAATACTACTAAATAAAATGTCAGCACATTCTATGACTGGCAACAATCATTGGCAGTATTTAGAATAGGTAGAATATTGAACATAAAGTAAAACACTAAACATAAACAAAGGAATCTTTGGTGACAAGGGGAGTGTAATTCCTACAAATTAGAATTTGTACACCCATGTGCAGTTCAAGTGTGCAACCAATGGAAGTTGTCATTGACAACCTTAGCCAACAAGTCATTTTCAACTTATTTGTGTTTATTTTAACCTTGTTGACAGGTAACAAATTTCACAATCTCTGTTCCTTCCTCTAACCCTTTTACTCAAATGTCTTGGTGTACTTTCCCCCTCAAAGCACTTTCACATTTTATGATACTCATGTAGCAACCAATTCAAATTGACCTATCATGTGGCTTTGAAACCGACCAAATAAATAATAAGCACTTAAGGCCTATATAAACTTGTGTCTATTTTCTATAGTATTGCTATTATTTTTCCTACAAGTTTGTACAATTATTTGGTCATGATAGATACTTGTATTGTGGCCAATGAAAATGGTTTTGGTGAATCACATATATTCCATTTTATCATTATGTGACTTTTAATTTATTTGGTGGTATCCTTTATTCCGTGATCCTTGCCGATTCAATGTTATTCCTTCTTATTCTTGCTCATGAGAATGAGTTGCAAACCCATGTGGAAGAATAATAAAAGGATACAAAAGACTGAAATCCATAATTCATCATCATGGTCATATATATTTTGGTAGAATGGTCATGATCATCTTAATGATTGCAGCTTATTTAGTACTAGTAGCTATAGTACTTTTTTTTTACTACATTACTCACTTTTATGATAACACTGCTTTTGAATTTTGGTGAGCAAAAATCTGATTATGATTGGAGCAATGAAGTTTCTTTTGAGATATCATATGGGAGACATATACTACAACCGTTAGTAATCGATTCAGAGATCGAAATTTTTCAATTACTTTAGAGATCGAAGTTCTGAACTTTATATTAATTCTTTTTGCGCCACTAACTCCATTGCAAAAAAACATTTAGAGATCGAATTAAAGAAAACAATTCATCATCGGAAGTTTTTTTTGTTGGTGTCCCCGCAAGGAGTATTATAGCACCAGGCTTTGAGGGGAAATGTCTAATTTAAATAATTAAATTTGAAATAGATATTGTTTAATCCTTAAGTTCCTTTTATTTTTTTTGCTTTCTTTTCTAAAGGAACCTTAAGCTTTAGAATTAGAATATGCAAAATGGTCCTCAACTCTTTTCTTTTTGGTCCACAAAATGGTCCTTATCTCAAACATCACATGCACTATAGCATGCATATGTATCCAATATATTTTACATGTTTTCTCAAATATAAAATTTGGCAAAATTACAGCCGTGATTTATTTGGGTTATTTTAAACATTAAAATGACGCACATACTTCTTTTTAAGCAAACTTGTTAAAGAGTAGAGACTAACAAATGCAAACTAAATGTAATATAAAAAATAATTTAGAATAAAAAACAAAAACAAACTTAAATGACCATCCAATTCGGAAAAAAGATCAAATTTGGGTGTAGTTTTGCCTAAAAATATACAAAAGAATATATTTTTTGTCACGTAACCTAGTGACTAGACTCAAACACATTTTTTTTGTATTCATACTCAAACACTTTAACTGTAAAGAAGTGGGACCTAGACCCCTGCAAACCAATGTTCTCTAAAGTGCAAATCACTATATAGAGTGTAAAGTGAATAATATTAACTATTAATTAATAAATCAAATGTATAAATTAGAAATACAAATCCATGCTCACCCCATGTCAATTGGATACGAAAAATCTTAACCATCTTATTCAAAAAAGCTAACAAAAGTAGGTGTGGGGTTTCAAGAAATACTCATTCCGTCCCAAATTATAAGTCGTTTAGAGGAAAAATGTGGTCCAAATTATAAGCCACATTACTTTTCTTATTTTACCATTATCTATTATTTACCCTCTTTTTTATTTAAATTTATCTTTCTTATAACATTAACAAAAGATAATTTTTGTTTAAAAAAAAAAGAAGATAATTTTGTAAATTAAAACATGATTTTTATTTTTTATACAAAATTAATTACATATTTTAATTTATGCGAAATTGTCAAACATTTATTATAATTTAGGACAGAGGTAATAATATTGTTACATAAGGAAAGAGATAGACTTTGAAAGAAAAGGTGCACAAATGAAACTGGAGGTGCCGATAGGAAATCTCTCAATACACAATATACATCAAGCCCAAGTAAGATAAATTTTACTAAGCCCAAACTCTCATAACAAAAAAAAAAACAAAAAAATTATCCGATTTCTAAACGCGCGGTTATTATTATCTTCTTTCATTCATTCAACGATGCTTCACAGTGTCACTCCCATTTCAATGGCCACAACACCACCTCACTGCACTCAACTCGGTAGCGCCACCGAGTCAACTCGTCCTCCAAAATCCACAATCACACGCAAGAAAAACTCCAACGAACTAGCATTCAAGGAGAAAAAGGATGGTTTCGTCGATTACGACAGAGGACAACACGAAGTATCCACCAGAATCGCCGGCCTCCGCAAGGAAGATATTCCGGCACGATACCGTCTCCGAGTCGCCGGAAACCGCTTTCAGAAGGACTGGACTGTTTCGGAGGTTGTAGACTCTGTCCTCTCACTCACTCTCCGTGATGATGTTGAAGGCTTACTCAACCGTTGGATAGGTCGCTTCGCACGCAAGAATTTCCCCTTTCTTATTAGGGTATTGCAATTTTCTTATCGCTTAGGAGCTTCTAACTCAATTTTAGCTTAAACGGCACAATTAATCGAAAGATTAAAATAATGAAAATGTGTTGAAAATATGAAGTAGAGACACTCCTCGGCTCGGATTAGGCGGGTCCCGGTGTCGGACACCGACACGACACCGACACTTATAATTACATTGAATTGTGTATTTTTTTTCAAATTATTATCGGTGTCGACATGTCAGTGTAGTGTCTGGTGTTCGTGCTTCATAAATTAGTTTGAATTTATAGATGATATAAGCAAACTTGTAATAAAATGTGTATTGTATATTCAAATTTGGTAGGAGTTGACACAGAGAGGTTCAATTGAACATTGTAACTTAGTTTTCAGCTGGATGAAAGAGCAGAAGAATTATTGTGCTAGAACAGATATATACAACATGATGATTAGGTTGCATGCTAGGCATAATAGAACGGATCAAGCTCGTGGGTTGTTTTTTGAGATGCAAAAGTACAGGTATGGATGGCGAAGGGTTTTAGTTTTGTGAAGGTTTAGTTATTTAATCGTTGTTAGTTGTTAGTAATTGTGTGTGTATGTGTTGTTGTGGTTTCTAGGTGTAAACCTGATGCTGAGACTTATAATGCTCTTATTAATGCGCATGGTCGAGCTAGACAGTGGCGTTGGGCTATGAATATCATGGATGACATGCTGCGTGCAGCTGTGTGTACTTTATATTTTTCTTCCCTTATCAATCTTTAGCGAATCCAACTTTATCCGATCATCATCATTCTTTTTTCTGTTTGGAATTTCTTGGTCGTAATTGTATGTTGTAGTTGAGCTTGAAAATGCAATATATGTTGGTGTTTCCGATTTGATTCTTTCATTTTGTTTGACTTTTGCCTGTTATATCTTCTATAGTGTTTATAGGTGAATCATTTAGGCTGTGTAGTAAGTTAGGTGAAGGGAGACATAACATGTGCATAAATGCTTTCACTCATTTGCCTCATTGTTTTATAGTCAATTTAGGCACAAATACGTCCCATTTTGCAGGACTCAGTTTATGATGATTCATGCCTTCCGCAATCCATGTTCTTAATACTTTAATAAAGATCTACTTAGGTGCTCCATTGCAGACATAATTGAGATTCCATTATTAGATACATATAAATTATGTTTGTTTGATTTTATGGTAGAAAATTTCTCTTGCCATCCATTCTGGGAAGTGGGAAACTAAATAGGTTTCATTCTGGTCTGTGTTTTATATGATTCATTTACTTTGCTTACCTGCACACTAGACTAGTTGGTTGGTTATGATTCATGAAGTCTTTGTGCACATTTGAAATGAATAATCTTAATGGCAAGATATTTGTGATAGATGTGATCTTAACAGGTTTCATTCAATCTTCAGATTCTATGCACTTCTTGAGTGGGAATTTAAATTGATACACTTAGATAGTTGCTATCTTGACTATAAGTGCTTTTGTGACACTAACATATTGTTGCAGATTCCGCCAAGTCGGTCGACTTACAACAACTTGATTAATGCCTGTGGATCTAGTGGAAATTGGAAAGAAGCACTTAATATTTGCAAGAAAATGACTGACAATGGAGTTGGACCTGATCTTGTCACTCACAATATTATGTTATCTGCATTTAAAAGTGGAGCTCAGTATTCAAAAGCTTTGTCGTATTTTGAACTAATGAAGGGAACTCACATTCGACCAGACACAACCACACTCAGTATCATAATCCATTGTCTAGTGAAGCTTAAACAATATGACAA
Organism: Trifolium pratense; assembly: GCF_020283565.1. Classification (NCBI taxonomy): domain Eukaryota; kingdom Viridiplantae; phylum Streptophyta; class Magnoliopsida; order Fabales; family Fabaceae; genus Trifolium; species Trifolium pratense. Next base: position 16,160,353 of record NC_060064.1, on the reverse strand, counting down.
AGCCATTGATATTTTTAATTCCATGAGGGAAAAGAAGTCAGAATGTCACCCTGATGTTGTAACATTCACTAGTATCATTCAATTGTATTCTGCGTATGGACAAATTGAAAATTGTGAGGCTGCATTCAATATGATGCTTGCAGAAGGGCTGAAACCAAGTATAGTCTCATACAATGCACTACTAGGTGCATATGCTGCTCGAGGGATGGAAATTGAGGCACTTCGGGTTTTTAATGAGATAACACATAATGGTTTCCGCCCAGATATTGTATCTTATACATCTCTACTTAATGCTTATGGAAGATCACGAAAGCCTCAAAAAGCAAGGGAAATATTCACAATGATAAAGAGAAACAACTTGAAGCCAAACATTGTCACTTACAATGCACTGATTGATGCCTATGGGTCTAATGGTTTGCTTGAAGAAGCAATTGGAATCTTACGAGAAATGGAACAGGATAAGATTCATCCGAATGTTGTCTCAGTATGCACGCTCTTGGCTGCCTGTGGACGGTGTTGTCAGAAGGTGAAGATTGATACTGTGCTATCAGCAGCTGAGATGCGAGGCATTAAATTGAACACAGCGGCATATAATTCAGCTATAGGAAGCTATATTAATGTAGGGGAATATGACAAAGCTGTAGACTTGTATAAATCTATGAGGGAGAAAAAAATAAGATCTGATTCTGTTACTTACACTGTCTTGATTAGTGGTTGTTGTAAGATGTCAAAATTTGGGGAAGCCCTGTCTTTTATGGAAGAAATGGTGCATCTAAAACTTCCTATGTCCAAAGAGGTCTACTCATCTATCATATGTGCCTATAGCAAACAGGCAAGAGTTTTGGTTAGGATTCATGTCAATGCTACGTTGATATCAGACTTCTGTTTCTTTTCCTTAATATATATATATTTTTTTTGTGATCATGTTTTAGGGTCAAATCACAGAAGCAGAGTCTACATTCAACTTAATGAAATCATCGGGTTGCATTCCAGATGTGATTACATATACTGCAATGCTTGATGCTTACAACACTGCCGGTAAAATATTTTTTTAACTGTTGCAATATTAGAATTGTATGTCAAAATGTATGCCTAAGTAACTATATGATCAGAGAAGTGGGAAAAAGCATATGCACTCTTTGAAGAAATGGAAGCAAATGACATCAAGCTAGATACCATCGTGTGTGCAGCTCTGATGAGAGCTTTTAACAAAGGTGGCCAACCAGGAAGGGTCTTTAGTCTTGCACAAAGTATGAGAGAAAAAGACATTCCTTTAAGTGATACCATATTTTTTGAAATGGTATCTGCCTGTAGCTTGTAAGTTCAGATTTTGTATCTTACCTTATTGCCTTCTTTGTTGTTCTAAGTTAAGCTAATTGAGACTGAAGTTTGCTTAGTATCTTCCTGATCAAGACATCATGATTCATGACAAAATTAGAATGGCTATAAGCTATTAGCTTATACTTTTTCAGAATTTGAATACTTCCCACTTTGACTGCTGCTTATGATATAGGTCTTTATTCTTCATATACAAGTCAATTTTTTTTTTATTATTCACATTTGATAATGTTATTGGTTATCAGAAAATAGATTTGTTAATAATACTAATGTGTTAGGATTTTGTTAATAATAATAATAATATTAATTGTGTAATTTGAAGTGGAGTTATGGATTCCTAAAATAGTATGGTCTTTATAATAAAACCCAAGTTTCTGTAATACTCCCTCCGTCCCAAAATATAAGAACTCATTGACCGCTGCACGTATGTCAATACATAATTTTGATTACGAATATCTTTAATTGTCTATTAGTAAAAATTATAGAAAATTGATATTTTGAAAATACTCATCGAAACAAATCAAACAAGATCTTATATGATAATATTTACATTTATATAATTTTAGAAAAATGCAATCAAAACAAGACATATGAATAGTGCATGTAGTCAAAGTAGATCTTATAAAATGGGACGGAGGGAGTATAACATGACTTTTGATGCTTTTGAAACTGCAAAAAAAAGCTCAGGATATATATTTAGAAAAATGGGCAAGAAACTATAGGATGGGGTATCTTTTGTTCAATTTGCTTTGGGTCGGTAACCACATTTTACAGCATGTCATTTTTTTCGGTCACTGTATTTTACTATTATATTTCTTTCGAAACTGAATTTTTTCTTTTGCTGCAAGATTACATGATTGGAAGACGGCTCTTGATGTGATCAAGTACATGGAGCCCTCACTTCCTGCAATTTCATCTGGATGTTTGAATTTGTTCCTGAACTCTTTAGGAAAAAGTGGAAAGATTGAAACTATGTTGAAGGTATGTACTGCGAATCTTCCTTCTGATATTTATGAAGTTAATGTTAACACATTAAATATGATTCCCCACATCTAGATATCTCTTTCCAACTTCTTATCATCTTATTTTTCATGTGTACAGCTATTCTTCAAAATGTCAGAATCGGGTGCCGATGTTAGCATCAATACTTATTCTATTTTATTGAAAAACCTTTTATCATCTGGAAATTGGAGGAAGTATTTAGAGGTAAGTGCTCTCCCAACCTCTCTTTCCATCTCTCGCGCACACTATTAAGATTTAAATGTAATGATGATACACGCAGAATTTATTTTGGTGGCTTTGTTTACTTTTAGCTGTTAGTCTATCGTTCACCCGTTCACATCCGATCATTTGGTCATTTTAGAACATTTTTCACTCTGTTAAAGTACTGTAGCTGTAGCGGACCTCTGTTGTAGGACAATTATTTGCTTTCTGTTAAGCAAACAACTCACAAAGCATGCTAGGGTACTTGTATAAATAGCTTAAATGCTATCTTTATATCTAGAAGACTAGAACTCGTTTATCTGAATCAAGTTAGTATCAACTTCTCCTTCACCTCCCTCTCTCTCTAGATTCATCAAATAGGTTTTTAGGTCTGTACAGAGAGGTTCATAACTGTGACTGAAACAACATAGGAACTTTGACAAATTAAATATTGTTGAAATAATAGGGGATTCATGGAAAAGGAGGAGAGAGACAAAAGTATAAGTTTCATTGATAGAGTGATAGATGTTTATATATCATACTTATTACTAACATTCCAATAGCTTGTATCTCTTGTTGCTGAAGTGTCTCCAATGCCACTTTTGCTAATCTTGTAGAGACTTTTCTTATTCATTAATATGCAGTTTCATTTTTCTAGTATTTGGCATTGCAGGTACTACAATGGATGGAGGATGCAGGAATTCATCCCTCATATGAAATGTACCATGATATATCCTCCTTTTCAGAAAAGTGCTGTGGGGCTGAAAATGCTGCTGTCATAAAAGAAAGGCTTGGTATGTACCATGATATTTATTGGAAAATACTTAAAATAAGGATAACTTGAGGTATGCTGCTGCTAACAAAAGGGCCCAGCTCCCAAGCTGAAAATACTCAAAGTAGTTAAGACTTAAAACTACCTTCTCATTCACTTTTCCTTTTTCGTTTGCCCAAAATGCATGTCAGTTAAGTTGCATAGACTCTTTGTGCTAAATTTCAAAAACATACATGTCGAGAAACTTGATGTCACATGAATCCAGAATTGGTCAGCGGGTCTCTTTGATGTATACTTTGGGTAGGTAGTAGATAGTTATACCACTAGTCCTAAGGCTACTGGTGTAAATTGAATATAAGCTTTCAGTAAGGCAAACGTTCCACTTGTGGAACCAATCCATAAGATCTAAGTTCACAACAGAGCAACACCTTTCCCTTTTCATCGAACTTGATGGACAGAAGCCCCCAAATCACACAAACACTCATCAATAGACATCTTGTCCATATTAACTTCCTCTTGCCACTTCTGGCAGTTAAACTGTATGCGCAATTTTGAGGAAGTGATGGTTTGTTTTACCATTAAATAAATACCTTATACTTTTATTTATATTGTTTTCTAGTCCCTTTGTTTGACGAGTCTTATTCACAAGTTTATAGCGGATTTGACTATCTTATGGCGGATATAATAGTATAACTTATAGTTATCCTGGTCATGACTTTTAACAGAATCCTTGAAAAGAAAAGGCGAAGATCAAATTTCTCCAAGCCAACCTTGTGAATCTCATGTTCATAGTTGAGTCATGGAATAGCTTTGACACACTGTTCCCAACTGCTGGGGGAATTATATTTCTGAGTTTGTGAGTTGAATCTCAAGTAAATTTATTTGATCCATCACATCTATTCCTCTATATAAGATTACTTTGTTTGTTACCAACTGCAATTCTGTAAATAAAATTGTATTATCCTTCCTGTGTAGATACTAGTAAATATTCAATACTAGTAAATTGTTCTACATGTCCGTTTTTAACCATTTGCCAATGAAAATATAAAATGTTGATTTATTTAATTTATTTTAGAAAGTAATTTTTCTCAATCCCGTTCCACATTCTCTCCCTCCCATTTTTTTAATAATAAATGTGTTTTATATATATTTTCCTTCTCATCCTCTATAGTTTATGCTAATAATTGATTGATTAAATTAATTAAATAATTAGTTATTATGTTTTTCAAAACAAAACAAAAAATAGTTATTGTGAGGCACGTCAAGAAGTTCCACACATGCATAGAAAAAAGAATAGCTCTTCTCTCTTTTTTAAATGGCATTATTTTCCTAACAAAAAAAAGAAAAGAAAAAAGAATATAATTTTTTTTTTTCAGATGAAGTCAAAAATATCATTAAAATTTATGCATACTTGTAAGATTCTTAGTTTAAATTCAAATAAAGGTGTTCAGTTTAATAATATTGATATTAGGCAGGTCTTACGGACAAAGTATTTTTCTTATTTATAGATGGACAAAATGACAAGTCATTGAAAACTCATATACACAAATTATATGTGTTTTTTTACTAGTGTTTATTTATTTAAAGACAAAAACTGAATTACAATTTTATTCTTTCACTCATATGATTTTACATGATTTTTATATTATAAGAATAAGTAAATGTCACTTCCACCCTGGACAAATACATTTTTTTTTAGCATGTAGCTAGACAAAGTGAGAAACACCATCTATTAATCGGTGTTTTTTTTTTTTTTTGAATCAGCCTATTAATCGGTGTTGAAGCTACACCATAGCAAGGGGTGTTCAACTAAATACCTTAAATTTTAAAAAATGGACATATAATTTTATATATTTTGCATTTTGAACCCCTATTTGTTTTATTTGAACCACTAGCACAAATAGACCAAAACCAATTTCAATTCACCCATTTTTAGATTTTCTCGTGACTTATGTTGAGAGAGATGTGAACAACATTGGTAATGAGTTAATTATTCAATTATAGAGGACAATTGTAGAGTATGTATATAATTTTATTTTATTTTGGAATATATGTATGTAAATTTTTAAGTACAACATAGTTTGAGTATAATTTACTTTTTTTAATATACTATTTATATATATATATATATATAGAGTCAGGATCCGTTGACACCAACTAGTTTGACACCAAATGTTACACCTCTCAATAACGTTTTAACCGATATAAATTTTATAAAATCCACCGTTGGATTGAAAGTTTACATCATATAGATCATTTGTGTAAAATTTCAGACAAATCCAAAATCATTTGATATGCTATTGAGACACATAAAGATTAACGGCATTTAAAAAAATACAAAAACCGTTAATTTTGATGTATCTCAATAACATATCAAATGATTTTGGATTTATTTGAAATTTTACACAAATGATCTATATGATGTAAACTTTCAATCCAACGGTGGATTTTATAAAATTTATATCGGTTAAAACGTTATTGAGAGGTGTAACATTTGGTGTCAAACTAGTTGGTGTCAACGGATCCTGACTCATATATATATATATATATATATATATATATATATATATATATATATATATATATATATAGGGGGCTGCTAATTTAGACCCAGTTGGGTCTAAATTAGCAAGGTGCACCTTTTGAGTTGGACAAAAATACCCTTTCTTTTTTAAAAAAAAAAAACATATCGGCGCTGATCCAGTGTCGCGCGCCTACCGCAGGACCACCGTTACAGACCGTTGATTTCCATCAGACGGCCAAGAGATGATCTCATCATGGCTGTCGGATCAATCAGACAGTCCAGATCATCCATCTCCATGATAAGCCAGCGCGTGCACCACACTAGATCTGCGCCTGGAGAGAGAAAATTTCATTTTAAAAAAGCAGGACACGTGTCAACTGCTGGGTGGTTGGCGTGTTTTTTTTTTCATTTAATACTTTAAACTCAATTATTTCGTTGTAAATTAATTTTTTATTTTTTTATTTTTATACCAAAATTCATAATTTTTTTTTGTCTACAAATAGAGACTTGGTTCGTTTGATTTGGACACAAAAAAAAAAACTCAATTTTTCACTACCTTTAATTATCTTTATATAATACTGTGAAACCATTTAGCTGGTAGAATGGTTTCACAGTATAACTCTCTGAAACCATTTTACTGGTAGAATGGTTTCAGTGAGTAATTTCTTAATTGTTTGCTTCTGAAACCATTCTGAAACCATTTAGCTGGTACAATGGTTTCAGAGCGTTGTACTTTGAAACCATTTCACTGATAGAATGGTTTCAGGGGAGTTGATTTTTAATTGTTTGCTTCTGAAACCATTTTACTGCTAGAATGGTTTCACAGTATAACTCTCTGAAACCATTCTTCCAGCTAAATGGTTTCAGAAGCAAACAATAGTTTTTAATTACCGTTTTATCTCATTTAATTAACGAAAAATAGTTTCAGGTCTCAAAAAATTTCATAAAATATACCAAAAGTTTCAGAATATTATCTAATATTTTATTAGAAACAAATAAAAAAACAATTGGTTTCAGAGTACAAATCTATGAAATTATTATTATTATTTGTTAAATGGTTTTAAATAATCAGCGGAATTTGTGAAAATAATTTATGACTTGAACTAGGGAGAGTGAGGTACACAAGAGGGTTCTAAATAATTCATAGTACTTTACATAAAATTTTGGAAATTTTTTATGGAATTATAATATTTTTAATTACCTTTTTACTCATTTAATTAACTAAAAATAGTTTCGGGTCTCCAAAAATTTCATACAATATACCAAAATTTCCAGAATATTATCTACTATTTTATTATGAAAAAATAAAAAAAAAATAGAGCCTCCCTGAGGCCGCACGCGCCCCCACGCGCCGCCGGTGAGAGTGGGCGTGGGCGACGCGCACTGTTCATCGTCCCTCCCACCCGTTTTATGCAGAAACGGGTCGTGCGACCCGGTTTTTGACCCGGTTCGATCTCCCTCAATACTCAACGAAACTCGACGTTCCTTATATGGATTTTGATCGTTTTTCAATTTTACAAAGGTTTCCGGTATTAGTTTTTGAAATCGGCGTTCGATTCGCACGTAAAATGAGGTCGAAATTTGGAAGAAATTTAAAAAATGTAATAGTTGTTCTATTGTTTCAAAAAAAAAAAAAAGGGTATTTTTATGATGCAAATTACATACATGCCCCAGTTGCTCTATTGTTTAAAAAAAAAAAAAATGTGTATTTTTGTCCAACTCAAAAGGTGCACCTTGCTAAGGGTCTAAGTTAGAAAACCCCATATATATATATATATAGATATAGATATATATATGTAGGTGAGTGCTACCCTGAATCATCTTCGTATGAATTCCACCATGAATCAACAATTAAAATTATCATAAAGTGTAATGATGGTCGACAATATTCATATGCTGATCGAAAATCCACAAAATTGATTTCTATTATTTTTAGTCTCTTTGAATTTTCTTGCATTAATCTCTATAATAATCGACTAAACGTATATTCAAAATCATAATTAGGATTATATTCACTCTGGATATATCTATAGTTGAAAAAAAGTATATATTATAGTACCAACAAAGTCATGAATTTGCAATGGTGTATTATATAGCGATGAATGGATAATAATTAGTCGAAGAAAAATAAACAAGGACGGCAATAAGGGATGATTTCTAACACTTTGTTGCAATAATGTTTAAACAATGTAACATCCGCTTCTTTGATCATATCGTATGTATTTTGTTCCTCATCGAACAACTGAATGATTTATTTTCTATCACAATTTCGTGTAATAGACTTCTACAATTGTTTTGAACAATATTATTGTTTTCTGGTCCACAATAGATACTCGCACAATATCTCCTATTCATAGATCAGCGCCTGCCAACAGTAGATCGTTCGATAGTCTTATATCCATCCTAAAACATCCATAACCATTGTTGCCCCAAGCTTCCCCATGAGAGTTTTGTACTAGCTAGGACTTCACGATTCGTCCATTTATTAGCTCCACGCCATACCCAATCACAACCAAAGTGTGATCATCGACTAGGTTATTCGATGTCCATATGAAACTTCTATCATCTGCATGGCTGTGATAAATTTTCTATAATTGAAAACCAAAAAAACAATTAATTATTACTAAAAAAATTAAAACTATATAAAATAAATACTTACTCCTCAGATCACATTCATCTTAGGAATGCAAGTGACTCCTACTACAATCAGTCCGGTGTTTCTGATATATGACTTCATATCCTCCAATGGTATGGTTTCAAAACCATCTCCGTAAAACTCAATTTATAAGTGTAAGTAAATAATAAACAAGGACAACAAGTAATGAAAGATTTATAACCTAATTCCACTTTGTTGTTGCAACATTGTTTAAACAACATAACATCCACAGCCCGAATAAAATTATATAGATATATGACTCATATGAGTGATATTTAGTTATAGCAACAGTTTGAACATGGTTAAACCTCTTATTGTTTTGATTCTCTTTTATAATAGAAGATTTTATAACAACAAAAGTTTGAAACCGACCTTGCTTCTATGCGCTGATGATGATGGACATGATTTTGATTGGACACAGTACATTTCGGATCGCACTAAGACCATCCACAATGCTTCTTCAAAAAAGACCATCCACAATGGTTTCAACTCTCAACACCACTTTTTTCAACTCCCAACACTCCACATCATTTTCTCTTTCTTCCACCTACTCATTCAACACTTATTCAACTTTTACTCTCTGCAATAGTTTTTTCATTCGACACTCTGCCCCACCACTTTCTCTACCCCACCACTTTTTATTTCATATTCTTATTTAAATTTATATTTTTGTTTTTGTGATTACATAAAATTACAATTATCGATTAAAATTAAATTAAAATAATTAACATTTAACGATTTATTTTTTAGTTTTTTCTAATAAAAACAAAATTCATTTAAATAATTGATACGATACAAATCATCTTAACTTAATTTAATATACAACACACAAGTAACGTAATTAATATGATACAAATAATTTAAAATGCAATGCAACACACAAGCAACGTAATTAGTACGATACAAATAATTTAAAATGCAACACAACGTAATTGTTGGGATTTTGATAATTGTTGGGATAATTAGAAGAATTTTGGCTGTTAAAATAATTATTGAGATTCATTTCACCAAAAAAAAAGACTAATACTTCAAGATTAACACTAATAGGAAGATAATAATAAGATTAATATAGTGAAAAAAAAAATTGTGTCCAAATCAAATGAACCAATTCTCTATTTATAGACAAAAAAAAATCATGAATTTTGGTAAAAAAATAAAAAAAATAAAAAATTAATTTGCGATGAAATAATTGAGTTCAAAGTATTAATGTGATAAAAATCCAGCCAATAAAAACGCGTCATGTATCCTGCACATTTGCTTTCAACTATGTTGAATTCTTTCAACACCTCTCTCCTTCACGTTATTCAACACACTCATTCAACACCCCTCTCAAATCATTCAACACTCATTCAACATACTCATTCAACACCATTGTACATGGTCTAAGAATTTGAAGTTCAAACATGTTAATAGTAATTCCGAATTCAAAGATGTACAAATACAACAACCCGAGATTGTGGCAATCTCCTACGTGCATCTCTACAAAATAAAGTCATCGAGAATCAGGATGGTTGAATGGAGGAGGGTTATTTTGTTGATTTTCTTTTTTAATAATTAATTTTTCGTTTGCAGATGAATGAGAATGTTGAAATGATGGACACCGAATATGTAGATCTAAGCGAAACAAATAATCTTCCCCCGTTGGAAATCAAGGGATAGACAGGTAAGTTATTTTTTTTTAGGAATAAGTGGAAAAATAAAACTACCACTATAATACCAATGTCCATTCACCAAAATATCAATTTGACCAAAGTCAACACTACCAAAAAATAGGAATAAGTGGCCAAAAAAATGTAACAAAAACACAAAAATGGAATATACCAAAACAATTCCATTGCACACCTCCATTCTCACATAGAATGCTCTAGAAGGTAGCCACCTCATCAAATTTCGTGATCCCCTCCAATCATTGGATAAAGATCATGATTGGAACAAATAAAACTACCACTATAATACCAAAAATGTCACTCATGAGAAAATTCATTTTTCACCCTTTTTAACCTAATTCCTTCAGCCTAGAATGTTCTTATTGTCTCTATATAAGCAGCAGAGAAGAGAGGAATAGAGGTTGGATTTTCTGAAGAGCTAGAATCACCAAAAATCTCATCTTTTTCATCATCTTTTCCATTTTTCGAAATTCATCCAAACATCATTCAAACTTCAAATGTGAATTTTTAAGTTGTCGGGGTTTTTAAAGTATCGAACTTTTTTTGAGATACAAACACCTTTTCAAAAATATAAGTTTATATTCATGATGTACGCAAGATTTCGAGCAAAACGGTGTATAAAATTTTAATTTTTGGTTGAGATTGGACGAAGTTGTTGTTAGCCGTGAGCTTGGTTGAAGCTCCCATGGCTTCTTCTTCATCGTGTTCTTGAGGTTGAAGGTGAAGGAGGTTGAAGACGATGACGTGGTGACGTGTCATTGGTCCCTCCGTTTTTAAAACACAACCGATAAATTTTATTTAAACGATCCAAGGACCGAGATCTGTTATGTGATTTGTAAATCACAGCCGTCTGTTTTAATCAAAAAGCTCAGATCCGTGACGTCTATGTGCGCCTCTGTTCTCATGCCATACTGGATCCTTGCACCGTTTGATTTTATTTAAAAGATCCAAGGGCCGAGATATGTTATAGGATTTTTAAATCCTGGCCGCCTGATTTAATCAAAATGCTCAGATCCATAACGTCTACTGTGCGCCTCTGTCCTCACGCCACACTGGATTTTTCCCTTTCTGTTTATTTGTTTGTTTGGACGAAAATCAGCTGGGTTGGGCTTCGGTGTTGCAGATTGCTATTGCTTCACCCCCAGTTTACACCCCAGTGGCGGTTTATTTATTCTTTAGTGTTTATTCATATAAGTGCTTATTCAAATAAGAGCTTATTCACATAAGTGCTTATTTAAATAAGTGCTTATTCATTGGAAATGATTATTTGAGTTATTGATTAATTAGTCAATTAATTAAATACTTGATTAAGTGAGTAATCATTTAAGTTGTTTGAATTAAAAGTGCTTAAATTATTAAGTGCTTAAATGGTTAAACACTTAAATAAGTGATTGTTAGTTAAGTGATTAATTAATCAAAATCTCTCAAGCTTATTTTAATAAACTCATGTTTAATGTTTGGATTGCTTACTTGAATTAATACTTTCATCTTAAGTTTATTTCTCAAAAACACTTCATTACTTTGAAAACCCCAAAACTCAACTTTCTCTTACTTGTAATAAATACGATTAAGCAAAATCTATGAGATTAACAAAAGCTTCAGTTGGTACATATACGTATATATTGTATATACTTTGTTTGCTTGGATTGTTTCTTCTTCATATTGCTTGAATTATTCAATACTTAAGATTAAAAGGATGAAAAAGGAAGGGACTGACGTATGATTTTCTCTACCCGGATGGTTTCGAGGCCCTAACGTATGACTCGTGTCTCGGACCATTCTCATTCTCAAATATTTTCACAAAACTCATAAAATCAACTCAACACACTCAAACCTTTTTCACTGCCCTCGCGCGCAGTAAAAGTAAAACTTTTTTCATAAAACGGGTGACGTTTTCGTCCTTTCTCCGTAACACAAACAACGCTTAAGCCTCCACCGTGCGAGCATACAAGCAGCGTTTAAATACGAGAATGCGACATTTTCCGTAATACAAAAAACGCTTAAGCCTCCATGGTGCGAGCATACAAGCAGCGTTTAACTACGAGAATGCGACTTAGACGTCATGCGTCTAAAAGCAACCAACCCACAAATATTTTTTACCCTGAACTACGAAACCCTGATTTTCCCATTGCACCTGGGAATACGTAGGAGCAGGATTCAACATCTTGTCGGACACAATAATAAAAAACAAAACCTTTTTCCCCGTATCCCTAATCATAATAATAATAATAAAAAACAAACTTTTTTCTATTGATGAAACAAGAAACAAGTAATCAAGCAAACATGAAAAAACACATTAAAGCAAACACGCATTTCCCTCTAAAAGGTTCCCGTTGAGTACAACAGATGTGAGGGGTGCTAATACCTTCCCCTCGCATAACCAACTCCTGAACCCTTTTTATCTACCCCTCAAGGTTTTCTCGATATTTTCCTTTCCCTTTTTTGGGATAAATAAAATTCGGTGGCGACTCTGTTATTTTTCGAGTGTTTACACTCGAGGGTATTTTTTGCGCCGCGACAATTTCCCTTTAAAAATATCAATCGAGGACTTATATGAGAACTTGATATTTAGTGATCGGATGGACGAAGATGACTGTCAATTGCAGCTGTTTTCCAATGTATGGTGGATCGTGGTTGCACACCTGAATATTGGAAACCATACCGAGAAACCTGACGGCTTGAACCTTTCTCTTGTTTTGATCTCCCGGTTGTATTTGTCTTGGATGGTTATGATTTCATACCCGAAGAGCGTATGAAGGATTAATTGAAGGACACTAGGGAGCCTATTGCTGTAACTTTAATATTTATGTCGCCCATCTCATTCATCAATAGGCTCCCTAGTGATGAAATGCTTAATATTCTTTTTTATTATAGTTTCATTGTTGCTAGATATGTTTGTCGATAATTTTTATTTTTTTCTTTAATTAGTATCACTTGGTTTTAATTTGGGAGTATGTTGTTTATCAACATTTGCTACGTTTACTTGAGTGTCTCCTTGCGCAAAATTAAGATTATTATTTCCCCACATATTAATTGTTATCACTCTTCCTCTTCCTCCTTGTGGGTGAGGATCATGGTAAGTATATGTGATCTGGGTCGGATGCAGAGCAGGCATGACATGGACCCTTGCATCTATGCTAAACCTAAGACGTTGAGCATCTATATGATTGAGATTGTTGGGCAGATGAAGCATTAATCACCTCTGGAAGATGTCACCTTGGGGCGTTCGCGGTGCGGTTTGGTTCGGTGTTAAATATAAAAGTCATCCTAACCGTGAGATAAAAATGCATGCAGTTTGGTTTGGTTCGGTTGATTTTTAAAAAATCATCCAAACCAATGCAATTTGGATTGGTTCGGTTGGTGCGGTTTACAACATAACGTTTCAGTACCGAACAATTTTAAACATAAAAAAAAAACTTGAAGTTCCAAAATAACATTGTAGTACCAATTAAAATTATCCATCCAAAATAACATTATAGTATCTTACAATTTTAAATATATATAAAAAAAAAAACTTGAATTTCCAAAATAACATCACAGTACCGATAAAAGTTGTTTATCTAAAATAACATTACAACACCAAAATAATATTATTTAAACATATCATATAATAACCTATTTATAGGTGATAAATTAAAATTCGTCTACTTTGCGGGGGATAAAAACCTATTTGTCATATAAACATTTATAATTATTTATAAACAATTGAACTATACTCAATTTGCTAATTTACACTTAAATAATTATAAACATATTCTATCCAAATAAACACATGAGAATTTAGAAAATGAAAAGGTCAAATGAAATTAATATACACATTTTTAAGAAATGGTTAAACAGTAACAAATAAAATTAGCTCCTATTTAATGTGAAATTCACACAACAAATATTGAATTGATGAAAATTATGATTTAAAAGGAGCTTTTAACAAGTTTGGTGTATTTGTCAAAAAAAAACAAGTTTGGTGTATGATGACAATTTTAGCAAGTGAACTAAGTTGTCGTTAAGTAATAAAATGAATTTTCATATACATAGGAATTGTTTCAATCTCGACAAGACAATTGTATCATATTTAGGATGTAAATGTAGGGGGGTTCCCTAAGCAAAGTTGGTTTATTAGACGAATAACAATAAAATTGATGATTTCAAACGATTATAGATCGAGATTATTAGAATTTCGATTCACTTCCTCTTCATGATTTGATAAATGTCGTTCGAAGTTACGTACCTTCTTACTCTTATTGTCACGACGAATTAACTAAATAGTTCAAATCAATGTTAATGAACAAGAACCATTTTCTATTAAAAAGATTCCTTACTATCGTAGGTTAATTCAAATTCATAAAAAGATTTATGTAGGTTAATTCAATAATCCGGTATTTCTAAAACAACTATTGACCAAACAATTATTTCATTCAACTCCTAAGTTCAATTCATAAATTCGTTAATTTATAAAAAATATCATGCGCATAAATATGTTTGGTGTATTTTGGAAACTACATCAAAATTACTAAATTACCCAAAGGAGATTCACATATCACTCCATTTGCATCCAAAATAAACACATCGATATTAGGAAATCAAATCTCAAGGTTAGCGCGGAAATGGAAGCACACATTTTTTTTCCACAATCAGTATCCTGCTGACTAAACCACCTAATCAGATTCGGAGGTCAATTCTAGCATCAAGTGGTTTCAGCCCCCTTCCGATCACAGTTACAGAGGATCATATCATGATCCTCCTTATCAAATCCAACGTCAATCATCATTGTACCAACTAATGATTTATAGTAGACTTCTTAAGAAAAATAGGAAAAGTAGAGAGAAAGTAGAGAATTAAAAATTGTATTTGTAAAACTTTTCAAATAAAATATTGATTGATTATATAAGATTCGACAGTAGTGACTGGATTTGGTTTGAAAAAAAATGGAACAAACAGCAGACAAGGTGACACCAAACAATATCATGCATGAATGTGTCATAGCAATAATAAAACACTTCAAATGACATTATTACCCTTTAAAGCGTCCTAGCCGTTACATACGTCAAAAACCGCTATTATCCCAATTGACCCACCCGTCATTTCAAAACCAAAAAAGGACATTTCCGTAACTCCACACTTTCCTTCTCCTTCTTCTTCCTTTCTTCCTTGTAACTATCTCTCTCACACTTCATTGCAAACAAAATACACTGTCCTCAAATAACGGAACTATCACTTTCTCTCTCTCTCTCTCTCTAGGGTTAGGGTTTGGTTTCTTCGATGGCTTCGTCTTCCTCCGATCATGGAAAATCTGCGGAAAACTCAGAAGCTTTAGCGGTTGCGAATGATCAGCTTTTACTTTACAGAGGATTGAAGAAAGCGAAGAAAGAGAGAGGTTGTACTGCTAAAGAACGAATCAGTAAAATGCCTCCGTGTGCTGCCGGAAAACGTAGCTCCATCTACCGTGGTGTCACCAGGTAGCTAGAGCTAGCTTCTTGCAATGTTCAAATTTCAATGAGTTTGTTAGATTTAGATTTGGTTTGGATTAGCTTTTTGAGATTTCGATTGAAATATGTTAAGGATCATAGCTTAGAAGTTTCAGTTAATCGCTTAATTAATTTAATTTTTTGTATTAAGGGTAATTGTTATTTGTTAATGGCTCTTAGGTTAGTTTGATTGTTTGTAAACTGAATTTGGTGATTTGTGTATTAGGCATAGATGGACTGGTCGATATGAAGCGCATCTATGGGATAAAAGTACATGGAACCAGAATCAGAATAAGAAAGGAAAGCAAGGTTTGAGTTTTTGAACTTAAGTCATTTTTAAGGTTTTGTTTGATGATGGAATTGCTTATGTTTATGTTTTTGTGATGTGCATGGATTGATTTGACGAAAATTCGTGTTTTTTGTGGTGATGGGCTGATGGCAGTTTACTTGGGTGAGTTTTTGAGGTGATGCTCCCTTGTTCTTTTTATTGTTCTTTTTTTATTGGATTTTTTGCTGATTGGTGATTTGATGATGTTTTTGATAGGGGCATATGATGATGAGGAAGCAGCGGCTAGAGCGTATGATCTTGCTGCTCTCAAATATTGGGGTCCTGGCACTCTTATTAATTTCCCAGTAAGATTGTTACTTATATGTTTTGTTTTTTTTTTACTTAATTTGGAGATAGTTTGAATTAGTTGCCTTATTTCAGAAATTCCATCTGGTTTTGTGATTTGTGTTCTCCTATTGCTTGATGAAAATGGTGGCTACTCATTTCCTGCTTTGTTTTTTGTATCAAAACATGTTCTTGTTGAAATGGCTAGAATGTCTTTTACTCAGTTATTTTCTGGTGGATCTGGGAGTTGGCGATTACTGTTAAGTTACCTCCAATTTTGTATCTATGTTAGTATATATGATTATCATGCCTTCTTTCCAAACATGTCATTTGGATAAGATGAAAATGTGTTGTTAGTAACTAGATTTTAACATTTGACACTATAAATCCGCTGCTCTCTTTGATAGGAAAAGGGTGATATCTAACCGCTTCTGGTAAATAGAGTAATTTTTATAGCAAGTTTGATTTGTGAACTGCAGGTGACTGATTATACAAGAGATCTTGAAGAAATGCAGAACGTTTCGAGAGAAGAATACCTTGCATCTTTGCGACGGTATGTGTGTGTATACCTCTCACAAAAATATTAATATGTAATCTACTGCTGCTTACATGATATTTTGCTTGATGCAGGAAGAGCAGTGGTTTTTCAAGAGGACTAGCAAAATATCGTGGACTCTCCAGGTGTGCATCCATCAAATTGTTTTAACAGAAATTGTCTGTCAATTAAATTCTTTTTGATCTATATTCACAGGCAAGTCTGTGTGGGTATGTCATATGTGTTTCGATCTAATTTTTCGTTGACCAAGCTGACTTTGTCTTTCTCGTCTTTGCTGTGAACTATAGTTCTTCCTGATCTGGTGTAGCTGTCATCCCAATTATAGATTTTGGTATAGATTTGATGCTAACTTGAATTGTGAATTTCATTTTGCATGTGCTGGTATAAAAAATTAGACGATGGGAGCCATATGGTCGATTGACTGGATCAGATTACTTCAGTAGTATGCATTATGGTACGTGGTAATCAAATTTTAAGTCCAATCTATTCTTCGATTGAGTGGAGTTATATGAACGACATTCATTTGTGGCCCACCTTTTGCTGTTGAAAAAATGTTACATTATTCAATTGATTCCAACTGTTTTACCAGCAAGATCACCATCATCTGACCTTTTTACAAATATTGAAGGTACAGGGGATGATTCAGCTGCGGAAAGTGAATATGTTAGTGGTTTCTGTATAGAAAGAAAGGTTGATTTAACAAATCACATAAAATGGTGGGGATCTAATAAGAATCGACAACCTGATGCTGGAACAAGATTATCAGAAGAAAAGAAACATGGTTTTGCAGGAGGAGATATTTACAGTGAACTGAAAACATTGGAACAGAAAGTCCAACCGACAGAACCATACAAGTTGCCAGAGTTAGGACGGCTCCACAATGAGAAAAAACATAAAAGTTCTTCAATGTCTGCCTTAAGTATATTGTCACAGTCTGCTGCTTACAAGAGCATGCAAGAGAAAGCGGCAAAAAGACAGGAAAGTAGCACTGATAATGATGAGAATGAAAACAAAAATATAGTCAATGAGTTGGATCGTGGAAAGGCAGTAGAGAAACCCTCAAATCATGATGGTGGCAATGATCGACTTGACATTGCAATGGGAATGAGTGGAGCGTTGTCTCTTCAAAGAAATGTTTACCCATTGACACCATTCTTATCTGCGCCGCTTTTGACAACGTACAACACTGTTGATCCATTGGTAGATCCTGCTCTCTGGACATCGCTCATTCCTATGCTTCCTGCCAGCCTTTCTCGTCCAGCTGAGGTTGGTATAATGACTAAAGTGTTTTATTTGATATATGAGGAATAAGATTATATGAAAATCATTTAACAATGCTAAAAAGGCTCAGTGAGTTACTTATAACTGTCTTTAGTAATGATCTGCATCATAAAATCACGTATTGTTGATACTCAAAATGAAAAATACATCGAATTGGAAAGGAAACTCAGTATAAATAAAATAAGGAAAATGCTTACGATTGTTTTTGGGCACTTGTTAAGGATTGAAAATTGAAAGTAGTTAATGAAAAGTAAAACATTTTAAGCTGCCAATGTAACAGAGGCTGTACTTTTCATTTAATACTTTCTATCTTTTGATTGTTTAACATTTGTTAGCAAGACTCAAATTAAACTTCATGAGTGTGCGTTATCAATTGTTCTGATTAGAATATTCTTTCAAGTATTACCATAATATCATTTTCATTTTTACTTGTCTGGTGATTACATTACATGTTTATGAAGATATGTTTTCCCTTGCCATTAGGCCAGATATATAGTGTTACTAGTGTCAGCAATTTTATTTAGGCCAATTTGAATTAGTTTATACTAACTCATAGGAGCTTCTTAGTTAAGTTATGGTTCTTCACTTGTGAAACAATTCATTATAAGTTTCTAGATGCTAATGGAAAATTTACATGAGAGAGCTTCTCAAAAAATTGAGATGCATAAAGTTAATTTCGACATATATGAAAGCGCTATTGTTTCAAAAGATCAGCTTTTGTGAGATTCTTGTGATATTTTTTTTCTCTCAAGTACTTCTGGAAAATCCGTCCAAACGGGTTCTTGGATGAGTTGATCAATGTAATGAATGCAATTTTAAGCCAAACTATATCACATTTTTCTGAACCTAATACGAACGTTATCAAATATTTTCATAACTGCAATTTAGGCATCACTACTTCAATTCATAATCACCAGTAACATGAGAGGGCTGTACATGGTAAGATAGAAGTTATTCATCACATCTTTGTAGGTTCACATTAACTTACCAAGAATATTTGGATTAATGTGCAGGTTACAAAGACTGAGACCGATTCAACATACACTATATATCAGCCAGAGGAGTGATTGGACTTTAGACGTATGAATTTCTAATTGAAGAAAGCCAGAGCACCTGAAAGCTGAGCATGTACCAAACAAACAACAGTGTAAAGTTCTAAACTCTGAAGAGCTCAAAGCAAATCTTAAATAATGCCCCCATGGCTTTTTGCAATATCACATAGGTTGTAGAGGTGGAAGAAAAGAAAGTACAATAGTTTTACATTGTGAGATAGATATATTATAGTATATATTATATATAGGATCACAACAAAAGTTTTTACATTTCAAGCCAGATATGTATCAGTTGATATCTTTGTCATGTATATGCAGTCAGTGTTAGACAAATTTTGATTTCATGCGGAATATTTTGTACAGGATTAGAGTTTGAGTGGAATTATGCAAGAATACAGCCATCATTTGACTTGCATAGAAGTTTTTTTCTTCCTTTTTTTAAAGTGAGAACATATTTCATCTTTTTGTTTTTGGAAAAGCATATATTTTCATCATTGGTTATGGTTACTAGAACTAGAATACCAGTAGGAAATTCACCAAAAGAAAAGAAAATAAATACTAGTAGGATGAAATAGTTGGCTAAATGGCTTGAGATACTTTGGTGGCATTGCCTTGGCTTGTTTTGCTAATTGTTGGCTTAAAAAAATGTAGATATTAACAGCTGTCTCTCTTTTTAAGTATTAGAAAAACCTTACATTAATTAAAGGATTAAATATGTTTTTAGTCTCTACATTTTGCCCTATAGTCAAGAATATTCCCTACATTTTTTTACGATGAAAAAAGTCCTACATTTTTTTCCGTCATCAACTTTGATCCCTGTCGTTTGTTTCACTAACGGAATGGACCAAAGTTGATGATGTTAGGAATTTTTTTCACCATATACAAAATTGAATATTTTAGAGTTTTACTAAATTTTAGATGACATGCATGTTTAGATTCACACTAAGGCTGGATAATGTAATTATGCCAACCTCTAAAGTACAATTTTGATCAAAATCTTGTTTTTTTAGGAGTACAATGTCATTATGTGTATTTTTCGATTTTTCGATTCACAATAAAATTGATAGAGTGAACCACAACAATTTTTTTTATAGACGTTATAAGTTGAAGTTTCAATGATTACAAACATAAACTCCTTTGCTATTATTACAAACATGTTATCACGTGTCAATTTAATGGTGAATGGATAAACCACTTGACACGATAGTTTACCGTAGACAAAGGTTTTGTTTGTATGGCATTCTCTTATTTTGACGGATGTCTTTGTCTTTTTTTTTGTAAAATAAATTTAATTTATTTAAATGTCAAAATAGTAGCAATATAATCAGAAGTATCATGTGTTGTTGGAAAGATGTGAGAAAGATATTTACATACTCACTAAAAATAAACATAAAGTTTTTAAAATACAAAAAATGACAAATCAAAATTTAAATATTAATAATCAGACAAATTATTTGACATATCATTAATAATTTATTTTTAATGTTATTAGACTTAAAAATTAAAGAATATATTATTTAGTGATGTTCCTTCAAATTGACTATGGTAAACATATTCTGTGTATTCAAAGGCTTCATCTTTCTATGCATTTTTTTTGGTACATAAATCTTCTATGTATTTTTAATTAGGAAACTTTACACATAATACAAAACAAAATTCCTTACAAACGATGAAGAACATAAATCATTTTGGTTTGATTTATATTATTCTATGACAATCGGTGGCTTAATTAGAATAAAAAAAGATATCTTGGAAAAAGTGGTTGGCAATATTTTTCATTATCTTGCACCGTGCCGGCGGCGTAATGAGACTTTTCAAAAATGCAAGTATCATTGCCAATTTGACTCATCTCAAAGTCCAATATGGCACTAACATTGTCAACATCAAACCACCACAAACACCCATTTATTAGCGATAATGCTATAATTTTCGTTGAACTTTTCTCTCCCGACCCCCTCATTTCTTTTCTACCCGCCAAAAATCTCATTTTACCTTTTGTGGTATGAAATTTTTTTTCCAACAAACTTCGGTTTATATAAACCGAAATAACATATACCCCCAAAAAGAAGGAAAATTTATGTGAAAATTCGTGTAAAGCTACATGTGGTAAATTTAGCATATCTCTCTGAATATAGGTCGTATGCTAATGATTTTTAATCCAGTGTAAAGAAGACAAAATGTAATACTCCCTCCGGTCCTTATTATAAGAAACACTTTGACAAAATCACACAGATTAAGGAAGGTAAATTTTCTCATTAATGATTCTAACATTTTATGTTATATTCCAAAACTAACCTTTGACTAGCATGAGAAATATGTCTCTCTAATTAATGCACTAGCATTATAATGAATTATTTGATTGTATTTAATAAGGGTACAAATGGAATTGTGTCAAAGTGTTTCTTATAAAAAGGACCAAATAAAAATTCCAAAGTGTTTCTTATAAAAAGGACCGGAGGGAGTACAAGATTGACACCAGAATTATTAAATTTCATTAAGTATAGTATGAGAAAAACTACCTACAAGTTTGAGAAAAGTTTCTGCAAAATGTTGTAGAGATACCTGTGGTAAATTTATCATAACTCTCTGAATATAAGTCGTATGCTAATGATTTTTAATCCAGAGTAAAGAAGACAAAATTTAATACAAGATTGACACCAAAATTGTTAAATTTCATTAAGTATAGTATGAGAAAATCTACCTACAAGTTTGAGAAAAGTTTATGCTCTGTTTCTGTACCAGTACCCATTATTTGGTCAAACTGAACCAATTGGATAGTTAACCCTCAAAGCAAAAATTATATTTGTATTCTTGACACCCTAAGCTTTCCAACGAGTGGTCGTTTACTCAAATTGGACATCGTTTAGTATTTCAAATAAATTGTGAAAGTTGAAGGTCTCATGCATAATTTATGCAGGAAAGCTGAAAAAAAATTTGGAACACAATATTTCGGTTTATATAAACCAAAATTTTTTAGCATGACAAAAAAATTCGGTTCGTATAAACCGAAGTACCCCCAAGGGCAAAAACGAAAATTCAAGGGTGTTTACGTTGGAATTTGGTAAACAACCGCTAGTTTAAGTATTTAAACTCGCGAGATCAACTAGTAAATCTCAGGACAATTTTGTGTTTATTCGTTTCAAGAAAACTGTTTGAAGGTTCGTTTGAATAAGGAAACGAACACTTAGGAATTAAAATATTTTAAAGCATACAAGAGAAACTAATTCGAATCGCCTCGAAGTAGCAGTTTCTCAAGCAAGTATCTGGATTCAGACTTAGAAAAAATTACTGGAAAACAAATTGCATTGCATTGAATGAAAAACAATTACAAATAAAGATGGTTCACAAAACATACATTTCTCCTTCGAATTCCGTTCGTTCGATCGCTGAGTACTTAGAATTTTTAGAGAGAATGTTTGTATAAATTTTGTGACCCTTGTTCTGAATGAAAAACTACTATAAATACTACTACAAAGTGGTAACTGTTTCTCGATCATCTGGACGCTCCTTCATTTGCCACGTCGACCACGTTCTCCACTTTCATCTTTCATTCCTTCAGCGCGCGCCAAGATCTTTTGGGCCGTTCGTTGTTTTCTTTTTTGGGCTTGGCCCAACTATCTCTCGATTCGATTTTGCGCCTTCGATAGCCTCCTGGTAAAACCAAAACTATACGCATCCTCTACAGCTCTCGAAACGCTTTTCTGCTTCGACATAGGGAGTTCTCGACACCAACTTTGAAAGTTTTGTTTTGATAATATAATCTCCAAAATAAATATTGGACCCACCAATTATATTTAATTGATAAATACCAAATTTATGTCCAACAAATTGCCCCCCAAAAATGCCATTTTCGACGGTGTCTATCGAAAGAGGAAGTGGCATTTTTGAAAGTATTAATGGATAACTTTCTTTTCCATTTATCTCTCCTATCGTTTAGGCTGCCATTCAAAACTTTGGATTGGCTCCAAAACTTGTTTTTTCTTTCCACCTGTCCAGGGGTTTGGACACTTGTCAACATAGGAAGTTGAAAAAATTTGCTATTTTCCTCAATCCGTGTGCCTCTATAAATAGCCAGATTCTTCCTTTATTGCGTTTTTCTCCAATTTTTGCTCTGTCAACTGTTCATCTTCTTCTTCATCTTCTGCGATTCTTTCTTGAATTCTTGCTTCCAAAAGACTTCTTGTCTTCACTTTTCTACTTATCACCCAGTCATCAACTTTCTTTTCACTCGGATTTTCCTCAACCGTTGCAAACAACCTGTGATTCCCAAATTTTAACCCTAATCACCATTCTTTCACGCCATCTTTATACCTTCATCAATGGCGTCAGATTCAGATGTCAGAAAATTCCTTCCTTACGCCGGTAAGTGGACCGCCGCCACTCTTTCCTCTTACGATGAGGATGTGGTTCCAGAACCATCGTTGCGTCTGGACTTGCAAAAGTTTTGGGAAAGTCAATTAATCTTTCCTTATTCTGTTGATAACCTTGTGCATGCGTTTGGGGGACCCAAACCAAGTGATAAAAGCCGTAATTCCAAGGTTCTGTCTATCTTTCCTGTTTATAAACCTTGTGCTCCTAGGGTTTTCATTAGTGAACCCTATAATTTTAGCTATATCAAGGCGCCTAACAGAGTGTTTCGATCGGCTCCTTCTTTGAATGACCAATATCTTGGCTGGTTAGACAGGGTACAACGTGATAAGGCTGATATTTGGCAAGCCTGTGGTATTTATGACCTTATTCAGCTCTCTCGGACAGGCCTTAAATACCAGCAAGAGATGATTATTGCTGCTTTACACTTCTTTGAGTCTTCTACCAACACCTTCCACTTCGAATGTGGCATGATGACTCCTACACTGCTGGATGTTGCTGCCATTACTGGCTTATCGCCTCTTGGCGACACTTATGATCCTTGCAAAGCTTCCGACGCCATCAAATTTGATTTTCGAAACAAGTCTTACTCCAAATACATCGTGGAAAATCGAAAGACTAGCGATGAAGTAAGTGACGAGGAACACGTTGCTTTCCTAACCTTATGGCTATCGCAGTATGTCTTCTGCACTCAATCTCTCCAAGTAGCCAAGAAATTCATCCCTATGGCTATTCAACTACATGAATGTCAGCAATTCAATTTTGCTCGACTTGTTCTTGGATGTCTTTATGAATCCATGAGGGATGCTTGTGAACACCTTAAGAGAACAGGCGATGGATCTACCTTTTTGGGTGCTGGCCCTTTTTGGTTGCTGCAACTATGGCTAACTGCCACCTTTCATGCTGAGCTCGACCTTTTCTTACCTGAGCCATACTATGAGGAATCGAGAACACGTCAAATCGAAGGCACAAGGCTGGCGAGGATGGTGCCTAGGGAAAGAGGCCTTGGTTATGATGTAGCTTTCCAACAGTATTTTAATGCTTTTCTCAGCCTGAAGAAGTTTAAGCCTAGCTTTGCTCCTTTTGTGGATAGGCCACTTGGTCCTCCTTGGTTTACTCACAGATTTCCTTCTCCACCAGAATTTGAGATGGTAACCAACAACATTTGGAATGCTTACTTGACGCCTACAGTCTTGTCTTGTCGAATTGGCTTGACCTCTGGAGATTTTGGGTTAGTTGGTTACTTCCCAAACCTGGTGTCTCGCCAATTTGGCTTAACTCAAATACTCCCTAAGAGCATATACTTGGAAGAGAGGGAGGTTTGTTTAGGCAAGCATGGCATGACAGAACCACAGTTCCATTCATTCTTGAACCACTTCAATCAGCCTTCTTATGAGCTTACCCCATTCGACTTCGCTCCCTCACATGCCTGCACTAGGGAATTTTTTACCTGGTGGTCTCGACACTATGAAGGACGCCTGGTTGACAAGACTGCCTTACTCACTGCTATCTCTAATGGGTTCGACTCATCTATTTTGAACAAGATTAAGTCGAAATTGAACGCCAGAGGTATTCTTTTAGTTCTACTTTTACTTGCATCATTTTTACCTTGCGTGCTTTTCTCTTATGCGCACTTCTCCAATGCAGGGAGTAAGTCGAAGGCAGGTTCTAGCAATTCTAGCAAACCTCTTCCTCCACCACCTAAGGTTGAACTAAAGGTAGGCCTTTGCCTTTTTTGTGGCTTCTCACACTTTTGTAGGATGTCCATATTAACTTTGATATGCCCTTTCCAGATTGCTTCGCGCAAAAGGTCTCATTCAACTGAAACTCCTTCTGTTTCGAAGAAACAAAGACCTATTCCAGCCACTTGTTCGAGTGCTCCAGATAAGGTATCCATTTAGCTTAAGACTTCTTTTTCTTTTGTCTTGAATGTGAACTTACTGAACTGTGGCCTGTAGGATATTCCTGTCCTTTCGACCATCCCTGAGCAGACTAACACTGCCACTATTCAAGATCTCCCTCATAACGCTGAACCCATTACTGATGAGAAAAAGAAAAAGAAGAAGAAGAAAAAAGAACACCAACCCAACCAAGAAGGTACTCCTGAACACAAGTCCTCTGAGATTGAGGCACAACCTGATACTCTGGCATCACCTGAGGACCCTCCTTTAGAGCAATCGGAGAGGAAGAAGAAGAAGAAAAAGAAGCACAGAAAGTCTCCTGCTGCAGCCACTGTTGTCGAGGCTTCTGCTACTGCAAAAGAAACAACTTCACAGCCTGAAGCTTCTGCTATCCCTCAAGCCCAAGTAGGCCATTCTTACTTCTTATTACTTCTTCAGCCCTTGACTGTGTTACTCATTCTTTCATGGTTTCATTTATTTCAGCCAAAAAGTTCTGCCCAGGTTATTCCTCAAGATGAGCCTGCTCCTAGCAAAGCGGCTGAAGGGATGGTCGAAGGACCAAGTGGTACGCATCCTGCAAGTGTGGCAGAAAAACCTTCATCTCCTCAGCCTGTCGAAACGGCCGTCCTTACTGAAACCTCATCACCACCCAAAGCTCCTGGCTCGCCTCACCACGCTTTCGAAGATGATACCCTTAAGCCTAGCAATGAAGAGGACCAACTTGATCAAGGCCTACCGCAACAAAATCCTTTGACGAACCCTGCCCAAGTATTAGCTGAAAATGATCCTCCAACCAATTTTCAAGTTGACCCTGCTGCCAACCTTTCCAGTGAACAAAGGCCAACCGTTGATGGCGAACATTCCACTACCAATCAACCACAACCAAGTGGGTCAAACCATGAGTCCAGTTCACCCAGTGCTGACACTTTCGACTCTGATGATGGGAACTCCTGCATTGGTGATTCACTTGGTGAAGAGGGAACCTCTGTGTCGAAACCTCCTCCTACTGTTGTCTTACCGGCTGAACTTGCCAAAGAGCTAAGAGATTTAACCCCGGCAGATGCACTCAACAAGCTTTTATCAAGTCATGGCGCCTCTAGCTCTGCTGTTGGGGACACAGAGGGTAGGGAAGATGTTCTTGAGCAAGAACAGTTTGAGCATGAAATCAGGTTCAGGAGAGAAATTCTTAATGGGGATATGCTGGGCTTGCTTGAGCGTGACTCTTCTATATATTACAACATTAAAGCCCTTTTTCGCAAGCTGCAGAACCCAAGGACTGACGAAGCCATGTTCCTTCTAGTGACTCAGGCTGAAACCTTTTTAGAACAATTCGTTAGTCAATCTCAGCTCCTAACCAGGACTAGCAGCCTTTTGACATCTCTGCTTGCCACCCAGCAACACCATTTCGAGCAAGCTAGTAGTTGCAATGCAGAGGTCACAACTATCAAGGCTGCCTCTGATGAAGCTCTTGAGCAACTTGTGGCTTGTGAGAACAATATTGCTCAATGGCAATCTGAAATCGAAGCGCTAAAGGCAAAGATTCGACAAGAGGAGGCTAAGATGGAAAAGCTAGCTGCAGTAGCTATTGAAGCACAAAAGGTTAAGCTTGATGAGCTAGCACGTGAAGGTATCCAACACTACAGTGATGGTCTAGCTGTCCAGAAGCGAGTTGAGCACCTTGCTAGTGATAAGGAAATGCTGCAACGTAAACTGGCGTCCATTCGAACTCAGTATTACCAATTTCAAGCGGCCAATCGAAAGCCTCCTTCAACATCCCAACAACAACCTTGACTTTATAAATTTTCCTTTTAGTCTCAAGTTTTTTTTTTTCTTTTGGATGTCGTAATTGTAAATCTTTTAACACTAGCAACTGTCAAACAATTTCGTACACGCCTTTTGAATGCATGCCCGTTTTGGCTTTTTAATGCTGCATGTTCATATATTGGCTGAGTATTTTATTCATTTGTTGTTGTTTGCTTTCCTTCTTTTGGGCCACTTTCCCAAGCCTTATTAATGGCACTTTGTAAGGAATGAAGCGAACATGTTTCCAAAGCAGTCAGCATAATTAACTACATGGCTTTGAGCATTAATGCAATGGCATTTCCTATGCAAACTGAACGTGGTTAGTTGTAACTGCCTAGCTATTAACGCGTATTAATCCTTCTATAAATACCCACGCCTTGCAACTCTTTTGTTCAGCACTTTGCACCAATTAACGCATCAACACCTCTCCACAAAGAATGGATAACAAGAAAAATCTTCCTTCCTCTTCCCCGGGCTCAAGCACACCACGTCCTCTTGGAAGGGGACGAATCAAGATTCCAGCTTCCAAACCTCCACGCACTAGAATCCTTCGCCCTAGGCCGGCACCAGCCAAGGTAGTAGAAACCATCATTCTCTCTTCTGATTCTTCAAGCTCTAGTTCAGATGATGAAGATGAGGATTACCTTGAGTTCCTCAATACCCTAGAGCCTGATGAAGAATACCCAGGAACTCCAACTCCTTCTTCTGAGGATGAAGACTCTCAGATCTCAGAACTTTCCAATTCTGATTCAAAGGATGAGGGAACTCGGGTTCAGGGTAAACCTTAAGTGTTTATCTTTCAACATTCAACCATTTCTTGTATTTTCTTGAACATTCTTGAATGATTGGTTGTATTGTTGATTTTATATAAAATAAAACTTGATTATTGGCATTTTCTTTTACCATCTTGCAAATTTTATCCTTGCGTTATTCATTTTTTTTATGGTTATTTCTTGCAACATTGGCTTGTATTTCTTTAAATATTTGCCATTCATGTTGACTGAACGTTTCTCAGGAGTTAACTCTTCAATCTCATAAGCTCCATTTGACAAAACTTGAGAAATCTTAAATGGTCCTTCCCAATTGGGTGACCATTTTCCAAAGACTCGATCTCGTCTGTCCATGGGGAGGATGACTTTCCAAACTAGGTCTCCTACGTCAAAGAGTTTGGATTTAACCCTTTTGTTATATGCTCTAGCAATTCGTTCTTTTTGTCGAATCAAAGCATCTAACGCCTGCAACCTTTCCTCATCCACGTCTGTTAACTCATCTAACATTATGTTCTCATAGTGATCAGGAGGTAGTTCCCATTGCCTTTGTACTCGAATCGACTGCATCATTATTTCAACAGGTAACACGGCATCGTGACCATATGTTAGTCGAAAAGGTGTCGAACCTGTTGACTCTTTAGGAGAATTCCTACATGCCCATAGGACTTGATCCAAGGTCTTGTGCCAATTCTTTGGCTTTTGGGCAACGTGCTTCTTAATTAAACTAATTATGACCTTGTTGGCTGCTTCAACTTGGCCATTTGCTTGAGCATAGTAAGGCGTCGAAGTCATTAGCTTAAAACCCAATTGTTCAGCAAAATCTTGCATCTTTCGACCAACAAACACCGTTCCTTGGTCTGTAGTGATCGTTTCAGGAAGCCCAAACCTATAAATAATATGTTCTTGGATAAAATTGATCACTGTCTCCTGATCCACATTTGTTAGGGCAACAGCCTCTATCCATTTGGTAAAATAATCAATCCCAACTAGTATATAACGTTGGTTCTTGGATGACGTGGGCCTTATCTCACCAATTAAATCTAAAGCCCACCCTCTGAAAGGCCAAGGTTTGATAATCGAATGCAACTCACTGGCAGGAACGCGTTGTATCCCTGCGTGTTTTTGACACTCTTGACAGCCTTTCGCATATTCTATGCAGTCCTTAAGCATGGAAGGCCAATACAAGCCTTGTCGAAACAAAAGCCACTTCATTTTATGGCCTGCTTGATGGGCACCGCAGGCTCCACTATGGGCGTTTGAAATTGCTACATACGCTTCGTTTTCATTTAGGCATTTCAACAAAACCCCTTCAGGAGTCTTCTTAAATAGTTCATTTCCCATGATTGTGTAATTCAAGGCTCTATACTTAACCTTCCTATCGGCTGTACCTGTTGGATTTTCTATGTATTTAACAATGGGTTGCCTCCAATCCATGTCAGCCAAATTGTCAATCACGAAGACTTCAGTCATTGCTTCATCAAAGTGTGCATCAGCCCTTTCAGACTCCCTTTCGAACTTTAGTTCATTTGCCCCCAGCTGATGGGGTATTACCTCACATGAGATTAGTTTTTCTTTAATTTCAACTATCTCATCTAATTTTTTCCCCGTTACCTTATAACCAGAAGCAATTTGGGCTAAGTCATTTGCTTCTTGGTTTTCGATTCGAGGCACGTGTTGAATGTCACATGAATCAAACCGTTTTAGTAGCGAGAAGGCAATGACAAAGTATTTCATCAAATGTTCTTGAATGCATTTGTATTCCTTTGTCAATTGTTTTATTACTAACTCAGAATCTCCTCTGATTTTAACATGTTTTGCCCCCAAGTCCAAAATAATCTTTAGACCTACAATTAAAGCCTCGTACTCGGCTTCATTATTGGAGCATGTTCCATTAATTTTGTACTTAAATTTTGTTGGAATCTTTAAAGGAGAAATGATTAAGATTCCAACTCCTGTGCCATGTTTGTGCTTCGAGCCATCGAAGTACAACATCCAAGGTTCATGTTCTACATATGTTATTGAGGTCTCAGTCACCGAGTGGTCAACAAGAAAATCAGCTACTACTTGACCCTTTACAGCCCTCAGGGGTTGGTAAGTCAATGAATATTCAGTTAAAGCTAAAGCCCATTTCCCAATTCGACTATGCAAAATTGGTTTTAACAACATATGCTTAATGATGTCAAAATGAGAATAAACATAAACATGAACTGGTTTGATATATTGCTTAAGTTTGGTACAAGAGAAATACAAACATAGACAAAGCTTTTCAATTGGACTATATCTAGTCTCAGCATCATTCAAGATTCTACTTAGATAGTAAATAGCCTTTTCTACGCCATTTTCATCCTCTTGTGCGAGCATGCTTCCAATAGTCGAATCTGATGCTGCGATGTACAACTTCATTGCTTTGTTTCGAATAGGAGGCATTAAAGTTGGGGGCTTCGACAAGTATGCCTTGATATCATCAAATGCCTTTTGTTGTTCCATTCCCCATTCAAATACATCACCTTTCTTGAGCCTCAGCAGTGGAGAAAAAGGTTGAGCTTTACCACTTAGGTTTGATATAAACCTTCTCAAGAAATTGACCTTTCCTAGCAAAGATTGAAGCTGTTTCTTCGTTCCTGGAGGTTCTGTCTCCATGATAGCCTTTGTCTTATTTTGGTTAATTTCTATGCCCTTCTTATGCACAACAAAGCCAAGGAAATCTCCTGCATGTACACAGAAAGCACATTTCAGTGGATTCATTTTTAATCCACATTTTCTCATTCTTTCGAACGATTTTTTAAGATGTTCGATATGTTCATCCTGGGAAGAGGATTTCACAACAATATCATCAATGTAAACCTGCATAAATATTTCGATAAAATCATGAAAAATTAAGTTCATGGCTCTTTGGTATGTTGCTCCAGCATTTTTTAATCCAAAAGGCATCACTACCCACTCATAGGTGCCTAAAGCACCAGGGCAACGAAATGCGGTTTTTGGCACATCATCTTCGTCGATAAAGATTTGATTGTAACCTGAGTAGCCATCTAACATACTCAAATATTCATGTCCTGCTGCTGAGTCAACTAACATTTCGGCTACAGGCATGGAATATTCATCCTTAGGTGTAGCATTATTCAAATCTCTAAAGTCTATGCAAACCCTAAGTGATCCGTTTTTCTTAATAACAGGAACAATGTTAGCTAACCATTCCACATACCTGGTTGTTCGAATGAACTTGCATTTAAGCAACCTTTCAATTTCTGCTTTGATCTTTGTCATGATTTCCGGTGCAAACCTCCTTGGAAGCTGCTTTACAGGTTTCTTATCTGGTCGAAGGGGTAGCCTATGCTCCACAAGATTTCTGCTTAACCCAGGCATTTCGTTATAGTCCCATGCAAAGCAGTCTCTGTATTTCTTAAGCAACTCGACCATTTTTTCTCTTAAGGTTGGGTCTATATTGGCACTAATGTAAGTTGGCCTTTTAACAGAGCCATCTCCAATATCAACCTCCTGCAAAGGGTCTTGGGCTTGCATTCTCTGAATCGAACTATGTGGATCTTTCTCAAAACCCAAAGGCTCATCATCATAGATGCAATCTAACCTTTGCTTTTTCCTATCATTTACTTCACTAGCCTCCAAGGCCAGTTCGTCCCTTAAGTCATCGTTGGCTTCGACAGCCATATTTTCTTGAACATTAATGGCCTCAAGAGCCATTTTGATTCTATTCTCGGCTGCGTAAGCCGTAATTCGATCCCATGCTGGGGACTCAATCATCAAACTCATCATGGTTGACCCATCCAGACACTGGTGGGTATGCATCTTCACACAAGGGTTTCTCTATGTCTTCCCTTTCCCAACAAAAGCCATGGGTTGGATGCAACTTAACTGAGTGGTATACATTTTTTGATACCACTTCATTTGGATCGAAGGCAGCATCTTGCTCACCACAAGGAGCAATCGAGGCCAGGTTTTTGTCGAAATTCTGTAAAGTCGCAGTGCCTGTCTCTGAAACATATGCACTTTGATCTGCTTCTACATTCTCGACCAAACCATCTTCTCTCCAGATGATTAACCTTTGGTGCATGGTTGAGGGAACAGCTCCAACACCATGTATCCATTCTCTACCTAATAACAGATTGTAATTAGGTTTGGCAGCTATGACCATAAACAAGGTCTTCCGAACTGTACTACCAACACAAACTTCCAACTGCACTGCCCCCAGGGAATGACCAGTTTTTCCTTCATAGTTGGCCAACACCACATTGTGGGAATGAAGGTCTGTGTCATAGAGACCTAATTTCTTCAACATGAAGTGAGGCATGATGTTCACCACAGCTCCTCCATCCACTAAGACTTTATTGATTCCCACATTATTGACTTTTGCCCTAATGAACAAAGCCTTCAAGTGGTTCTGCATTCCCAGATCTGGCTTCTCGAAGACAGCTTTTTGCTCTTCGACACAACCATTTTGCATAACATAATAACACATTGGCTTATGATCAGCCAAATTAAGGGCTTCGAAGTCCTCTTCCAGCTCATTGACTTCAGTAGGCACATCATATTCCAGTGGCAGAATGGACACCACATTGACCATGACATCAAAATCAGACCCCTCATCCAGGAGATCATCATCCTCCATGTCATCCTCATCTTCTGCCCCTCCTTGGGCATTTTCAGCTATGGGCTCTTCCAATATTATGGAGAGCCTCTCCTTTACTGGCCTCTTGGCCATTTCAACCTTTTCAGCCTTCTGGGTTGCTACAGCCTTGCCCCCAGCCTCAGCCTCTTTTGTTGTCAACTTTTGTTTCCTCTGGAACCTTCGCCACTGAGTGCGGGTCATAGGATTCTTTCCCTTATAGTTATTCCTATAAGAGTATTTGTTGACTTCAGTGGCAGCATTCACTGTTTCCTTCCCAGCTACCACTTTTGAACCCTTGGGTTCAGATACAATGTTCACATTAACATTGCTAGAGCTTCCATTTTCCATCATCCTTCGATTAAAAGTGACGTACTGTCCACTCACCCATTGGTTAACAGGTGCTCTCCCAGATGGTTTGAAAGTGTTTTGGGGGCCTAGCCTTTGCTGGATCGAAAGGCCTTTGGTAATAGGCTTTCCCCAGTTGGCTCCTTTGTAAGGCCAAGCTTTTTGATTTGGCCTAGATTTTGGCCATTTTCTCTTGTTTTCAGCATAAGGTACAACACTTTGAAGGCCTGCAGTAGCCTCTTTGTCGCACACAGCACTGCATCTAGGGCAAAGCATCACTTCAGCATTCTTCAGCTTGCACCTATTTAGGAAGTCCACCAGTTCTTCCTCAGCATTGGGGTACACCTCACGTACCCTCTTTTCATACTCCTCTTCAGGCACAGCCTTGATTGGAGCAGTAGCATCTATCACTTCGACCATGTTGCAGTCATAGACTTCGACATAGGTAGCGTCTGCAGGTGGCAAAGGGTCTGAATCTACCTTCATTGGAGGCTTAGCCTTATCAGCATACTTCAGCCTTCCTTCATTCAGCGCTTTTTGCACCAAATCCCTGAAAACAACACATTGATAAGTTTTATGTCCCAAATAATTATGAAACTTACAATAACCTCTTTTCTTTCTTTGTTCTATTGGTGGTATTTTCATATCTTTTGGCACAATAATTTGGCCATCAGTCACCAATAAATCAAAAATCTCATCACATTTAGTGATGTCGAAAGTATAAGTCTTCGTAACAAACTTATCATTTTTTGGTTCGATAGGATTTTTTCCATTCGACGGCCTCAACAATTTGCAAGTGTAAGGAGGCCCAGGCTTTAATTCAGCCACATTAATATCACTATCGTCGAAATTTAAGTATTCATCACTCGTTTCATAATCAATTTCATTATCATAGGAATCAACAAAACCTATTTCTTTCTTTTTCTGAAACTTAGAATTTCTAACTTTCTCAGCTTTTAACCTTTCGATTTGTCTCACTCTGTCAGCCAACTGTGACATGTCTCGAAGGTATTGGGTATCCAATTTCTTTCGAATTGAATAATCTAACCCACCAGCAGCCATTTCCACTAGCTCGTGTTCAGGCACTTGAGTAAAGCACCTGGATTTCAGCAAACGAAACCTATTTAGATAGTCATCAATTGACTCTTGGTTTTTTCTTTTTACACTGGCTAACTCTTTCAGACTTATCTTAGTTTGGCCCATATAAAATTGCTCATGGAAAATCCTTTCCAATTGGGCCCAACTATTGATCGAATTGGGAGGCAAAGTTGTAAACCAAGTAAATGCATTCTTGGTAAGCGAATTAGGAAAATACTTCATTCGCAAATTTTCATTATTCGCCAAATTCCCAGACTCAGCTAGATACCTGGCAATATGTTCTACGGTTGATTCATTAGTGTCCCCAGCAAACTTAGTGTATTTTGGGACTTTCCAACCTCTTGGTAACTCGGTTTGCAGCACATATTCAGTGAAGGCAGGGACAAAGTTTGGCCTTCGACAACCCGTGTTTAGGCCGTTTTGGGCCAAAATCGTTTCGACCATGTTAGCCAAATTGTGTTGGCCAAGCAAATTATTGTTTTGCACCTCTCGCACTACCTCGTCAGGATCCTGGTTCCTCCTAACCATTATCACTGGGGGGTTTTGATGTACCACTTGTGGATTTGGGTTCATAGCAGGAGGGTTTTGATTTACTACTTGAGGCATTTGATTAACCTCGTGAGGATAATAGGTTTCCTCTTGTACAACTGGTGTAGGTGTTGGGTTAGGAACTGTTTCAGTAGCCACATAGGTTGGCCTTTGCTGCACTGGAGTCGAAGACATTGCAGGTAGTATTACTTGTGGAGTAATGGGATTTACTCTAGGAGGTGGTGGGGGTGTCCCAAAAAAATCTGCAATTCGACTCATTTGAAATGCCAACATTTGATAACTCTCGTTGGTATTCTGAATTAATGGATTAAACACAGTACCCATTTGTTGTGTTAAGAGATTAACCATTTCATGGTTGCTCTCATCCATTTGTTGTCTCAAAGACAACACAGATGCAGTCGTTAAGGGTGTGGGAGTTACCCTTGACGAAGTATACCTATCAGGTTCGAAACCTGGCATCCCTAAACCAAGTGTAGGGGGAGGCCC
This sequence comes from Trifolium pratense, assembly GCF_020283565.1. NCBI lineage: Eukaryota > Viridiplantae > Streptophyta > Magnoliopsida > Fabales > Fabaceae > Trifolium > Trifolium pratense. The sequence continues at coordinate 16,125,279 of NC_060064.1, read as the reverse complement.
ATACATAAAACCCTGACCTGATGGTGGTTTCGAACGTCCAAAACCAGCAGTTACGGACGGAATTGCCATAGTTGGAATTGGCAAAGTTGGAATAACATCATGCACAGTCGAAATGGTTGGACTGGAGAATATTGGAACATTCACTAACTCAGATGTTACCAAACTTTGTGGAGGGGGATCGACTCCACCACTCGAACTTGCTTCGCTACTCATCGCACTAGAACTTGGAGTTTTACTAGGATTAGATCTCTGAGTAGTTTTAACCATAACCTAACTTATCATGAGTTATATGCAAGTAACAAGTTTTTTATTCCACAATATAAAAATAAACACAACTTTAACAAACACAAAACCAGTCCCACTGGGCGTGCCAATTTGTTTACGTTGGAATTTGGTAAACAACCGCTAGTTTAAGTATTTAAACTCGCGAGATCAACTAGTAAATCTCAGGACAATTTTGTGTTTATTCGTTTCAAGAAAACTGTTTGAAGGTTCGTTTGAATAAGGAAACGAACACTTAGGAATTAAAATATTTTAAAGCATACAAGAGAAACTAATTCGAATCGCCTCGAAGTAGCAGTTTCTCAAGCAAGTATCTGGATTCAGACTTAGAAAAAATTACTGGAAAACAAATTGCATTGCATTGAATGAAAAACAATTACAAATAAAGATGGTTCACAAAACATACATTTCTCCTTCGAATTCCGTTCGTTCGATCGCTGAGTACTTAGAATTTTTAGAGAGAATGTTTGTATAAATTTTGTGACCCTTGTTCTGAATGAAAAACTACTATAAATACTACTACAAAGTGGTAACTGTTTCTCGATCATCTGGACGCTCCTTCATTTGCCACGTCGACCACGTTCTCCACTTTCATCTTTCATTCCTTCAGCGCGCGCCAAGATCTTTTGGGCCGTTCGTTGTTTTCTTTTTTGGGCTTGGCCCAACTATCTCTCGATTCGATTTTGCGCCTTCGATAGCCTCCTGGTAAAACCAAAACTATACGCATCCTCTACAGCTCTCGAAACGCTTTTCTGCTTCGACATAGGGAGTTCTCGACACCAACTTTGAAAGTTTTGTTTTGATAATATAATCTCAAAAATAAATATTGGACCCACCAATTATATTTAATTGATAAATACCAAATTTATGTCCAACAAAGGGGTAGAAAAGAAATGAGTGGGGTCGGGAGAGAAACCATCATTTTGGTTGCATGAGGAAAAATATATTTTAGAAAATGAATGGGTAAATTGTAGTATATGCTAGTGACGTCCTAATTCGTCTCTTTGATCAAAATAATGAAATATGTGAATGGGTAAAATGTTTTTACTTTTTCACTTAGCTTCCTCCTTTTGTCTTAAAAAAAAAGAAGAGTTTTTCTATGCAACATTGCTCAGATAAGAAATGAGTAATTAATGTGTTCATCTCAAAAACACATTAATGTATTCATCGTGAATAGAAAGAACATCTCAGGATAATTGCTTTAATTTATATCCACGAAAAAAACTTTACCATGTGACATAAATTAAAGAGTGTGCAAAAAATATATAATAACCAATCAATATATTTTCTAATATGTGATCGAAAAACCTTTATATAATAATAATAATAATAATAATGGAGTGTAACGCAATTTTTATAGAGTGTGATTAAAAAAAGATCTTTATTCTTGACAAAAAAATAAAATAAAAATCTTTATTACCACACGATAAAATAAAGGTATGTTTGGTGGCGCCAAGTTCCAACCGAAACCTGATGATGGATAAGCTATGACAGAATTGAACCCACCCAAACATTATAAAATGTTGCAATTAATACACCCTCAGATGTTCCCAAAGAAAGAAATAAAATACTACTACTCCGTAGGTTGTTTCGCTTGCCATTTTAAAAGTCCAGCACACAACGCAATGTTTCAGATTTCAGTATTTAAAAATGTTCACAAGAGTTCCTTGTCTTATTTTATGATTTTTTCTTGTTAGAATCATCTCCATTTTTTTTTCTCATTACTAATATAATTTTAGAAATATATTATCTTTTTTTTACTAAAGAAATATAATATAAAGTGTAATATCAAATGAGTGAATTTTTAAGTCAATTTTTTATGTATCACAAAATATTTAAAAACTTTAAAAATAAAATAAAAGGTAAAAGTCTTGTACCAAAAAGTAAAATAAAGGCAAAGGCATCTGCCGCAAAGACTAATCTCTCGATTACACTCGAAAAAACCGATTCTTGAATCTTGTGAAATTCAAATCAATAACAAACTATTACATTTCATATTAAAGATCAAACTCACAATCTTGATTAAGTTAGAAGAGATAGAGAGATCTCGACTAATCCATCTCATCTCAACTAGTTACAAAAAAGAAGAAAGAATAAAAAAGTATAAAAGCAGTTGTCTAAAGGAAGATGCTTTGTTTTATGAAGGCAAGTAGCTTTATTAGCCTTTGTCATTTTCCACAAGTCCATTCCATTCACCACCTTCCCTCACACACTCCCACTTCCACCAAACAAAACTATGAGTTAAACAAACAACAAACGTGAACATTACGATTCTTTTTCTTTCCTTTTTCAGTTTCTCATCTTCTTCACATTCTTCCATTTCCTAGGGTTCTCGCAACCATGGGAACCGCTTCAAGACAGTTAAAGGTTATGCTCACAAAAAATTGGCTCCTCAAAAAACGCCACCCGTTCGTTACTGCTGCTGAGGTTCTTCATCTCTTCTCTTCCCAATTTCACCTTTCTTGTATCACTCTCTTCCGATCCTATGTGCATAGTTGACCAATTCAACGCCGTTCTTCATTTTCGATGATATAATAATATTAATTTTTATTATATTTTATTTTATTTTATTTTTTCAACTGTTGCTTTTTTTGGATTTGAATTTGATATTGTTTTAACTTTTAAGTAACTTTATGTGATGATTTTAATTTTGATTTTAACTGTTAGTATTTGTTTCTTTTTTTGTACATGCATTATGGATAAATGTAATTTTTGTTAAGAATATATATATTTATTTTAGGGTTTTGTGTGTGTGTGTGTGTTTTGGTTGTTTTGTTTTGATTGCATTTCAATTATGTGAAATTTGTGAATGCTGGAGTTCTGATGATTATTACTGAATCTATGGCAGATTTTGCTACCGGCGATTGTGTTGTTACTATTAGCAGCTGTAAGAACACGAGTCGATACACAAATTCATCCAGCTCAATCGTTAGTGTTTCTATTCGTCACTTGCTGTTTGTTTATTTTTGTGTTTGTTTTTCTGTTTTGGTTTGTTCTCGGTGCTATGGTGGGTGTATGGAGAACAAACAAAGAGAGTGAAATGCAGGGGTTTTATTTTATTTATATTAAAAAATTCCACTTTGAGTGAATGTAAATGGAACTGGCTTATGAGGGGAATGGAGGCAAATGCTGTTTATTTCTGAACTTTTTTTTATGCTTAGTATTTTGTGAGGATTAACGTGAATGTGGAAATGGAACAGGCACATTCAGAAAGATATGTTTGTCGAAGTGGGGAAAGGTATATCCCCTAACTTTCAACAAGTTTTGGAATCCTTACTGGATAAGAGAGAGTATTTAGCTTTTGCACCAGACACCAATGAAACAAGGATGATGATAGACGTCGTGTCGATCAAATTTCCGATTTTGAAGGTACCTACTCATTCGTGGTTCTTTGTATTTCAGTATGTGGTATTCTGCGCTTAACTTTAAGAAAAATAGTTCAAATATTAAGATTGTGACTTTTTGGAAAATCTATTAAGTACAGGTTATATTTGACAATGTTTCATTTCGTATACAAGTCTTATTGCAAAAAAAAAACAACTTTGTATTGAAGCCAGTTAGTTAGTGCTCCCAAATTTCTTATAATAGTTTGGTTTCTCATAACGCCCAATCAGAAATTTTATTGTATTTGTTAAGGGAGGAGTTGAAATTTGAAAAAAATATCAATGATTGTTTTTGTCCACTGCATATAAACAAAATCCATGGCCTTGCTAAATTAGTTCACTGCTTTTATTTCTTCCCCCTTTTTCATCCCAAAAAGCATTTCTAGGCTCTGCTCTCCTTCCTCCATTTTGGAGTGTCTTCATGTGAGTAAATGTGTGTTCAAGCAAGTACCTTAGAACCTTTATCTTTTCAAATTTGTACATTAAGCAGATGTAAATGTTTTCTCAATTTGTTTTCTGAAAGAGTTGTCATTGAATCTATCTAATTAAAATTTGGTTCCTATATGTAGCTTGTTAGTATTGTATACAAAGATGAGTTAGAGTTGGAAACCTACATCCGATCAGATGCTTATGGTACCTGCAATGACGTAAGGTAAAATCCTTTTATGACTTGAAAGCTTTGTAGATCTATCAACTACTGGAATAATGTGTTATTGACACGGTTCAGTGGCCATGAGGCAAACAAAAGTAATCTTGTTACAAGAATAATTTAGTGGTCCGGGATATTGAGAAGTTGCTTTGCAGATTACTATTTGATAATTTATGGGTCATGCTAACTTGTTCCCTAAGGGCACATGTTAACAAATCCATAAATAGTAATTATGTCTTGAAAAAAAGCAATTTTTAACTTTATGTATAATAGAATGCACAATTTCCAATACAAAGTTGCTATCTTTAGTATATTAACAAGTTCTTTAAGGGCACATGTTAGCATTTCCCAATACTTTATTACTATCTTGGGGGGTAACTTTTTCTCTTCGCCTCAATTTTAGTTACTTTTGTTATCTCAAAACAAAATTTATATTTCCATTTTCCATAAAATTGGAATTTAGAATTTTATAGGACATTATGGCAACCTTTGATCTATATATCTGATGCTACCTAGTGAGAAAATACTTTGGTTGTTGTATAAAAGTGGAAATTATTCACATATCTAGCTCTTTTAGATGATAACTCTAGTTAGTTTTAGCAATGTCTTCACATTAAATTTTACTATCCATTGCCTGCTTATTTGATTCCAGAGAGAGTTTGATAGAACTCGTTTTTGTATTTGATAAAATGATCTGAAAGTTGGTTACAATGTGATAGCTCAATCCTTTATGACTTTATATAGGCTGAGTGGCTAACTAATTATTATCTAAGCGATGAACAACTGTCACTTCCAGCTTTCACAAGAAGCTAACTAGTAAAGTAAAAACAGAATAGAATAAGTAAAGTTTTATATCTCATACACTGCTTAATACAAGATATGAAAATCATTACGTTGTGTATCATTTGAAATTTTGTGAGATGCAGAAATATGGTCTGTTTTTCTGATTATTGTTTTCCTCATACACATGTAGGAATTGTTCGAATCCCAAAATTAAAGGTGCAATAGTATTTTACGAACAAGGTCCTCAGTCATTTGATTATAGCATACGCCTCAATCATACATGGGCTTTCTCTGGTTTTCCGGATGTCACAACAATAATGGATACAAATGGCCCTTTTCTTAATGACTTGGAACTTGGTGTTAGTTCTGTACCAACAATGCAGTACAGCTTCAGTGGATTTTTGACAGTATGGTTGCTTTATTCTCATTCTTATAATTTCTTATTCATTGTTTGTCTTTCTTCTCCTAGTTTATTACCTCTAGTAAGTAGTAACTATATGTTGAAAATCTACAACTAGTATATTGCACTATTGCAGTGATTGCTTGTGGCTGTGTAGTTTATTTTTGAAATGTATGTCAAATCATGTTTTTGGCTACTTGAGTTCAGCAAGGGGATTGTTACCATATGTTGTTTCTTGCTTTCTCTAAATCAGTTAAATTCAATCACTTTTTTATTTATTTTATTTTAAAGGAAATCATGGACGACAAATTTCCTTTGAGAGATCAAATTACCTTATTTTGAGTAGCAACCTTAATCCCAAGAAAATACTTTAATTTTACGAGATCTTTTATCTTGAATTGATTTCCTATTTTTTCCTTCTTAGGATATGGTTCTCAACATCATCATCACAGATATAATGATATTTGATGTGCATAGACAAGTGGGACAATGAGTTTACCCTAGGAAGAGACACCTTTAACTCCAACCACGCAACACCATTGAGTGTATTAAAAAAAAAAGAATTGAGTTGCATAATATACTTAGATTTTTTTTTTAATGTAGTGCTTGCTTCAATTTATTGCATGCTTGATCCTGTATAATTTTTAACATGTTTTCTTTTATTTGTGATCCTTCCCTCTCTTTCTAATTGGCATCTGTCAGAATTTCTGTTTTCTTGACTTTTCATTGATCTGATATCTCAATATATAATACAACAGCCAATAATGGCATTAATGATACAATTACTCTAATTCCTATAATTTCTATACAATCATAAACAGCCTAGCATATATTTTGCAAGTAATATAAATTATAGTAATGACAAAATCACAACACTAATTAGGAATGATATAATTGGAGGATTCCTTATTGACATCCCCCCTCAAATTGATGCGGCGGGTCAAGAAGCATCAATTTGTTGACGAGAAACTGATGTCGAGGTCGAGTTACAGCCTTAGTCAAGATATCTGCAAGTTGAAGTTGTGATGTGACATGAGGAAGAGATATAACATGATTGTCCAATGCTTCCCGAATAGAATGGCAATCCACCTCAATATGCTTTGTACGTTCATGAAAAACTGGATTAGTAGCAATTTGAATAGCACTGGTATTGTCAGCAAAGAGTGGTGTGGCTGTATCTTGAGGAAAACCGAGTTCAGCCAAAAGTCCACGAAGCCATATAATTTCAGAACAGGCCGTAGACATAGCTCGATACTCAGACTCTGTTGAAGACTTAGAGACACGAGACTGCTTTTTACTCTTCCAAGAAATCAACGCGGGACCAAGGAACATGCACCAACCAGTAACTGATCTTCGTGTATCAGAACAGCCAGCCCAGTCTGCATCACTATAACCAATCAAACTAAGAGGTTTCCCAGTAGGAAAAAATAGGCCACGAGAAGATGTGCCTTTCAAGTATCGAATGATGCGACGAACTGCAGCCAAGTGAAGATGGCGAGGAGTTTGCATAAACTGACTCATTTGTTGGACTGCAAAAGAAATGTCAGGTCGAGTAATGGTCAAATAATTAAGGCTACCGACCAGCTGCCGGTATAATAAAGGATCCGACAATAGATCTCCCTCATCACGGCGATATTTAACATTAATCTCAAGAGGAGTATCAACTGGAGTTGCTGAAGTTAAACCCGCCAACGAAATCAGGTCTTCAATATATTTATGTTGATGGAGAAAAATTCCCTTGGAATCAGAACAAACCTCAAGGCCTAAAAAATAGTGAAGATCACCAAGATCTTTCATATGAAAAGAATCCTGGAGCTGGTGTTTAATGCGTTGAATCGCAGCATGATCAGAACCGGTAATAATCATGTCATCAACATAGATAAGTAGAAGAACAATACCAGTTGACGTGCGGTGAATGAACAAGGAAGAGTCAAATTGACTCTGAGTAAAAGAAAAGCCAATAATAGTAGTACGAAACTTTTCAAACCATGCCCGTGGAGCTTGTCGCAATCCATATAGAGAGCGTTTAAGCTTGCAGACACCTTCAGATGAGGAAGGCAACCCAGGAGGGAGAGTCATATAAATATCTTCTGCTAAGTCGCCATGCAGAAATGCATTCTTCACATCCATTTGAGTAAGTGACCAGCCTTGAGAAGCAGCAATAGCCAATATGGTCCGAATACTTGTCATTTTTGCAACGGGGGCGAAGGTCTCATCATAATCAACACCATACTCCTGTTTATTACCCAATGCAACCAATCGAGCTTTGTAACGATTAAGAGTACCATCAGAATTCAGCTTTACTGAATATACCCATTTACACCCAATGGGCTTAACACCCGGAGGCCGAGGAACAATGTCCCAAGTGAAATTTTCTTGAAGGGCATGTAGTTCTTCATGCATTGCCGTGACCCACCGAACATCTTTAACTGCCTGAGAATAACAAGTAGGAATAGATGTGCCAGATAGAGTAGCAGTAAGAGAAGTAAACCCATATCCATACCTATCAGGAGGGTGGGACACTCGTTCTGAGCGTCGCAGTGGTGCAGGTGCAGGCTCAGGTGGCGGATCAGCGACGGAGAGGGACAAAGTAGGAGTGCGTCTAACGTACACATGACCTGGTTTAAACCGTTCTACAGAAGAAGAATCATTAGAAAAATCAACAAGAGTAACAGAATCAGTAGAGGAAGGTTTAGAACATGGGAAATAATTTTGTTGATCAAAGAAAACAACGTTCCTAGACATGCGTAAGCGCTGAGAAGTATGATCATAACACAAGAAGCCTTTATGAGTAGTACTATAGCCCAAAAAGGCACACATAACAGATTGGGCGCCAAGTTTGTTTCGTTCAGGTGGTGGAAGATGAACAAAGCATACACAACCAAATGGGTGAAGATTAGTATAATCAGGATGTGCAAGAAAGAGACGAAAATAGGGAGAATCAAACCCAAGAACCTGGGAAGGTAGACGGTTGATGAGAAAGACAGCGGTGGTCAAAGCTTCAACCCAAAATTGGGGAGGGACAGAGGCAGCAAGAAGCAAGGAACGAGTGACATCAAGTAAATGTCGATTTTTGCGTTCTGCGATGCCATTTTGCTGAGGCGTATAGGGACATGAACGTTGAGACAATATACCCTTTTGCTGCAAATATTCCTGAAAATTATGAGAAATATACTCCCCACCAGAGTCGGTGCGCAAGATCTTAATGGTGGTGTGGAATTGGTTGTCAACATAAGCCAAAAATTTCTTAAACATTTCAAAAACTTCAGCTTTAGAATGAAGAAAATAAACCCAAGTAAAGCGGCTAAAGTCATCGATAAATGTCACAAAGTATTTATACTTGCCATGAGATAGAACAGGAGACACGCCCCAAACATCACTATGAATAATTTCAAAACATTTTTCAGCGCGATGAGCATGATCAGGAAAAGGAAGAGTTTTGCTTTTGGCAAGTTTACACACAGAACAATTAAAAGATGAGTTATGAGTAATATTCTTGTTGCCCAACAAACCAGATTTTATTAAATGAGACAAAACAACAAAGTTTGGATGACCCAATTTATTATGCAAATCCATAAATGGATGCGGGACATCATTACAAGCAAAAGAAAAACTAGAGGAATGAAATTGGAGCGGAAACAATCTCCCCACTTTAGGTCCCTTCGCGATCACTTTCCCCGACACTTGATCCTGCACAAAACAGCCAGTGCGTGAAAAATTAACATTACAATTATTATCCACCAATTGACCAACTGAAATTAAATTTGAGGCAAGTCCTGGTGACACAAATACACTGTTAAAGGAAGGATTAATATCACCAATAGCATAAATAGGCAGCGTGTTACCATCAGCTATTTGAATGTTTTGGTTGCCCTTATAAGCACAGACATTTTGTAAATGATCAGACGATCCAGTCATATGATTAGAAGCCCCTGAATCCACAAACCATGGTGTAGAAGTACCAGTAGACTTACCATTAATTCCCAAAGTTGAGAGAGCAGAGAGAACAATCTGTTGCACCTTCTCTGGAGTTAAAGCATCAGATGTGGTATCAGCATTGTTGGTAGTAGCATGAAAGGCCTGGGTACGGCGGCGTGCAGGTCTCGTGGGGCACTCGGTAATAATGTGGCCGCGTTGTTTGCAGTAATTGCAGAATTTCTTACTACAATCGTGAGCAAAATGACCAAACTGTTTGCAGGAAAAGCACTGGACAGGTCGCATATCACGTCCGTTGGCTGTGCCTTGGGCTGAATAAGCGACTGTGAGAGCGTCAGGAGTACTCTGGTCATGCAACATACTGTTTTGAGTGAGTAGTCGCTGCTCCTCGCGAAGAAGTTCTCCTACGCAAACTTCCAAATTAGGAACTGGACTGCGGTTCAGCAAAGCAGCCCGAGCAACTTCAAATTCTGGACGAAGTTTCATGAGAAACTGATCGCGTTTGCTGACTTCATAAATCTTTTGAAGAGTCGCAAGCGATGTTTTAGGAACATCAGCATGTAAGATCTCAGAATGTTCAGCCCACATATTAAGAAAACCAGAGTAGTAATCTTGAATGGACATGGGGCCTTGTCGATAATGTGCAATATCGACTTCAAGCTGAAAGCGTTTAGCATCATTATTCAGTTTGTAAATAGTCTTCAGGTGATCCCACATCTCTTTGGCGGTTGAGAAGGAGCGCAAGTTATTAATCATTTGAGGCTCAACAGAAGCAAGGATCCAAGTAATAACTTGTGCGTCCTGTTTTTCCCATTTATCCAACGCAGCCACGTCGGTTGGAGCTGTCGAAGTCCCGTTGAGATGACCAGACAATGATTCCCCTTTCACAAACATTTCAAACTGAAATGACCAGGCAGGATAGTTTTTCCCAGTGAATCGAATACAAAAGTTCTCTCTTTTCTTTTCTGAAGCCATGAAACCACAACCAAGAGCAAGAAACAAAGACAAAATACAAGAGACAAGACTACAGGAACCAAGAGTGACTGAGAGGGTGAAAAACAAGAGCGACAGAAAGCGGTGTCGCTAAAAAAAACACGATATCAAAGAAGACACAAATTAGAACAAAGAGGATGATACCATGTCAGAATTTCTGTTTTCTTGACTTTTCATTGATCTGATATCTCAATATATAATACAACAGCCAATAATGGCATTAATGATACAATTACTCTAATTCCTATAATTTCTATACAATCATAAACAGCCTAGCATATATTTTGCAAGTAATATAAATTATAGTAATGACAAAATCACAACACTAATTAGGAATGATATAATTGGAGGATTCCTTATTGACAGCATCTTCATCACTTTTATTTGTGTACTGATGTATTGATATTTTCTGGTTGTGTAGCTCCAGCAAATGGTTGATTCGTTCATAATATTAATAGCTCAACAACCTGAGTTAAACTCAAATGCCAAAACTGTAAAACTTCCTCTTCTAGGACTTAGTGACACTGATTTCTCGCTAAAAGTTCCATGGACTCAGTTTAACCCTACTAACATACGAATAGCTCCATTTCCCACTCGAGAGTACACTGATGACCAGTTCCAGGCAATAGTGAAGGAAGTCATGGGAATATTGTAAGTTTGCCTTTAAAACTTTATAGAGTGTTATTAGATTATTTCTTCGATAAGCTTGTTGTTTAACGAAAACTTGTATGTGCAGGTATTTATTGGGGTTTCTCTATCCAGTTTCTCGCCTGATAAGTTATTCCGTGTTTGAGAAGGTTTGGAATTGTCTGATCAAGCTATTCCCTTCATTATTTGTTGTTTCCTTTTTTTTTTTCTTATTTTTATGAACATTATTTTTTTAATATTATAGGGATATAGAAAGCCATCCTCTCTTGTTGAGCTTCTGTCTCTCAATTTATCAATGTAACATTTCAGGAACAAAAGATCAAAGAAGGACTCTACATGATGGGCTTAAAAGATGGCATATTTCATCTCTCTTGGTTTATCACATATGCTTTGCAGGTAACTCTTGCTATTCAATCCGCTACAGTTTTTTCTTTTATAAATTTTTCTACACACACTTCGTCTGGATTAATAAGAAAACCCAAGAGGCTTTTCGAGAATTTAACTTAAGACCTCTATTACCCTAAATGAGAATATTTCACTAAGGAAGTGTTTAATACTACTTCTCTATATCTGTTTTTATGTAATTTGACTTCTCATTCTTAAATGCACTGTATTTATTTTATTTTCCACATTTAGGATGATATTGTAATCTTCCGTTGTATTTCTCTTGTTTTTTTATTTTATTTTATTTTTATTATTATTTTTTTTTTTTAAGTAACAGACCATTGCTTTTCTTTATGGTACTTTTCTTTGCAAAGGGATTTGGATTTCCCCTTTTAATTAAGCTAAATTTTGTTCTTAATTTCTTTGTCATTTTCCTTGTTTTAAGAAAATTTCCTCTTTCTTTCTACTAATTTTTCTGCCAAAATACATTCCCTTATTCAACATCTTAACATAGAGAAAAAACAACTAAATGAGAATGCCACAGCAAGTTGTATAGATAAATCAAGGCAAACTGAAATTTCTGTTTACCAGAAAGTGTCATGCCTTTGAAAACCCATTTGTGAAGTGCCAATTTGTTTTCCCAAATATACCTTTTTGTCATGTTGGAGATATAAAATGATTCTAAAGCCTTAACCTAATAGCTTAAGCGTTTAGAACACAATGGTTCTTCGGGTGTGTTTGGCCTAGCTTTTTTGGGCCTTAAAAGCTACTTTAGAATTAAAGTTAAAAATAAGAGCTTTAAATGCAAAGATAAAGTTGTTTTGGATTCTTAATTTTTTAACCTAAAAAACAAGTTTTAAGTGAAAACGTATTTGATGAAATATTTTTACAGTAGCTTAGGTTTTAATTAAAACAATCATAAATAATATCTAATTGAAAATTTATAGATATCACTAAAAAATATTTGTAATTTATATATATCACTAGAAATAAAAATTGAAAATAATCATTTTAAAGAGGTTTTTTCTTATGCCAGACTACCTGGTGTTTAAAAATAATCACTTAAAAATTGAACTTAATTTTTTCTTAACGGCATGACATTGTAAATAAAAACACTTCTATGATATACCTTTTATAAGAGATTTTTCTGGAAGCTTCCCGTGAGTGAAAGAGTTTCACCGTAGAGAGAATTTGATAGAGAATTGATTGCGAATCCCACATTGTTGCAAGTTTGAGCGGTGATCTTGCTTGGGTTCACCTCCCAGTGATCACATGATGAACTTGGATAGCTGAGTGCAACAAGATCTCAACTTTGTGTGAAAAGTTGATTGATCAATGAGTTATGTTGTGAATAATTGAACCATCGAAAAACTAATTGTGCAGAAGCTACTTGATTAGGTTGCACCACTTGGTAGCATGAACTTTGTTGAGATATTTGAATTTATGTTATCAATATTCTGTTTTAAATAGGATAGATTTGTATCTGATTTGATTATGGTCTTATCCCTAACCAAGGGATTTGGTTTTACACATTTTGATTAGAATAAATAAATACATTGAGGGTTAATCTCGCTTAATTCAGACCAATTCTTTGTCTATCTTCTAGTTGGTATGAGAGCCAGATTCTATGAGCTTGATTAAGAAAAAATCCAAGTCAAAAGTCCCGAATCAGACACTCTACCTGTCAAGTTGTTCCGCGACCAACCATAATCAAAGTTTGGCTGGCAGAATTAGACCATCTAAATGCAAAAACAGAACCTCAGTCTCATTGGCGCATGAAGTGCACACACTGCCCTATGTGTCTCTGGTTGAAGTGCACACACTGCCCTATGTGTCTCTGGTTGATGATCCGTCAAGGAACACAATTTTATCTCTAGAAAACTCATGCTTTAGGTCGTTGTGTTGTTTCCATCGTTGTTGATATAAACTAAAGGAAATTGCTTTGGTGCACAATTAAATTACATTGGAATTTAATTCCTCAAGCCATTACTTTTGTGTGTTGAACATTACTTTATAACTCTGATAAGTTGATTCTCCAGTTTTCTAGATGAAGAAATTATGCTGATCTCATTTTTTCATTATTTGATCTTTCCAGTTTGCAATTTCTTCTGCGATCATTACAGCTTGCACCATGGATAATATATTCAAGTATAGTGATAAGACACTGGTGTTTGCATACTTCTTCATTTTTGGGCTTAGTGCAATCATGCTGTCATTTTTTATATCAACGTTTTTCAAAAGGGCCAAAACAGCTGTAGCTGTTGGAACTCTGTCATTTCTTGGTGCCTTTTTACCTTATTACACTGTCAACGATGAGGGAGTTTCTATGTGAGTGCTTGTCCTTCCAATGACTAATATTTTTAGTCCAAATTTTCATATTTGAATGTAAATTTTATTCATTTGAGGTTGCCTACCTCAGGATCTTGAAGGTTCTTGCTTCTCTGCTTTCACCTACGGCATTTGCTCTGGGTTCTATCAACTTTGCTGATTATGAGCGTGCTCATGTTGGGCTTCGTTGGAGCAACATATGGCGGGTGAGTTTCCGCAGTAGGGCCCTTGCCTTTACTATTCTGTCCAAATTTCTAAGACATTTAGCTTGCAGGATTCTTCTGGAGTGAACTTCTCCGCATGTCTTCTGATGATGATACTTGATACACTGCTCTATTGTGCAATTGGACTGTATTTCGATAAGGTATGTCTTTTGTTATTTGAATACACTCATATACTATAGGCTATTTTAGCAATTGGACTAGAATTGATGTGCGGCACTCTAGAGTGTCCTTCTGATTTCCTATATGGAGCCTACATATGTGTACACGAAGTCGAACCCTTTGCTACTTAGTAGGGAGAAAGAGGCATAAGCTGCTTGATTGATTTAGTGATGTATTCATTTATATAACTTATGGTTATGTGTGAAGACACTTACAAGACCAATTGTTTCATTTGTTTGTATTGAACACTTTATACTCTTGTGTCTATAAGCAGTGAATTCCTGTACAGCATCATTAAAATTTTCTTTTAATTTAGTTTTTTATGGTGTATTTCTTATATTTCTTCATTGCTTTATTTCTAAAACATTGTGTATTTCTTCATTGCCTTATTTCTAAAACAGTGATGACACCCTCACACGCTTATGTGTGTTCACCTACACATATGACCAACTGAATGATTTTTATTTTTTTGGCTTCTCGAATGATACAAAAACAATCAAAATTCTGTTCATCTTTGAAGGTTCTTCCAAAGGAGTATGGACTGCGATATCCATGGAACTTTATTTTCAAAAAGGACTTCTGGAGAAAGAAAAAAGTTGTAAATAATTGTTCCTCCGGTTTTAAAGTTAAAACTGCTGGTAAGAGTTCTGAGTCAGAAGGGAATCTTTTGGGGCAAGACACTTTCAATCCTGCTATAGAAGCAATAAGCTTAGACATGAAGCAACAGGAGATTGATGGCAGGTATATATGATATACAATCCAACTGCATCAACTTTGTATAATATGATACATTGTATCTTTCTTACAAGTTTTTTTTTTTTTTTTTTTAATTTTTTTTTAGGTGCATTCAAATTAGGAATTTGCATAAAGTGTATGCTACTAAAAAAGGAGATTGCTGTGCTGTTAACAAATTACAGCTGACATTATACGAAAATCAGATCCTTGCTCTTCTAGGTAAGTATAGTAGTTCTTTCTTGTTAATGCATATAATAATGTTTGTTTGTGTGAGAGAAAGAGAGCTCTCTTGCTCTATGTTGGGCTTGAATCTTCAATTTATTCTAGTGATAGAAGGGACAAGTGGAAATTTTTTAATAACCAAGGAAGTGTGTGGTTGTAACGGGGATTTGAATTTGGAGCTACCAACTGAAGTAATAGACAAACGTCGGTCGTAATGGACAGAGTTAGTAAGAACAAATTTACATAGAAATTTTTGTGATCAAGCTATATGTTAAGAGTTCCACATTGGATGGGATATGGCATAACGATGTATATATATAAATGGTGGGTAGTCTTCACCTTACAAGTCGGTTTTGTAAGTTTTGAGTTTGAACTAAATTGTAAGATGGTATTAGTGCCTATCCAAGATATGTAAGGCCACCTTCTATCAAGTTTCTGCCACTTATGTCATGCTCCAGTTCTCTAGTTTTTGGCGTTAGAGACTGTGTTAAGAATCCCACTTTGAATGAAATATGCCTGACATTGTATTTATAAGTAGTGGGTAGTCTTCATCTTAAAAGCCGGTTTTGTAAGGGTTGAGTTAGGTCCGACCTAAATTATGAGACTATCAAGAGGGTGAACTAAGCCACTTAATACTCTATCAAGCATCCCATACTACTCGACGTGGGACACAGGTGCCCATAATATCCACGTCCCTATCGTAGAACTTACCCTAAGTGCCGACGTCCAGCGGCTGCACTCTATGGCGGTTAACTTGGCCTATATGGTCATCCCCTCCCTTAGGTGTCCCTTTTTGAGACACTATCAACCAAATTTAGTACCATTTGATAAATATCTAAGCCCTTGGGGGATTATTTTCTTAAAACGTTAGCTATCATGTCGGAAGAACGAAAATACAACTTTTTTAAGGACTAAAACCGGAGATGGGGTATATTCCAAGGATGAAATGAGTTTTTTAAGCTTTTATTATTATTATTATTATTATTATTATTATTATTATTATTATTATTATTATTATTATTATTATTATTATTACTACTACTACTACTGTTTTTTGGTTTAGGAGGATCTCTTATGATTGCCTCTTTTAATTTGGTTTTATCTACACTAAAAATTTGAGTTAAGTTATTGCTCAATCATTTTGTTTTTGTTTTGAAGGACATAATGGAGCTGGGAAAAGCACAACGATATCAATGCTTGTTGGTCTTCATCCTCCTACTTCTGGGGATGCTTTGATTTTTGGAAAGAACATTGTCTCCGATATTGTAAGTTTAAGTTTTGCTCTTTTGCTTCAATCACGTTTGCTCATAGGCATGAGTATCATTTGTTGAAGAACTTAGGAGGACATAAGTAATTTGTTTTAGTGATCAAGACAGTGGTGATACAATTTAGGCATATATGTAGCGATTTGCAGTTGTTAGCATCTTAGTGATCAAGAAATTTCTGTAATGCTTGACTGATTTGCCCTAATTAATGATATTGCTACTTCCTAAGTGCATGTATGATATTACCTAAGTTTGTGGTTTACTAAGTACACAGATATATTTGCTTTACTCTCAATAGTAACATGAATACCGATCATTATCATTTGCTTATTTTTCAAAATATAAGTTCTTGGAATGAAGGTCCGATTTAATGAGTTTTTATAGGTAGCTGATGCCATGGCTTGGTAGTTGTTAGTCTATTCTACACTTGACTTTGACACAACATTTTATTTCTTAATTTTCCAGGAGGTGAGGGTATCCCTAATTTCTCTATGTTAAATGCTAACATGTGCCCCAAGGGCACATGATAAACAACTTAATATAGAAGTATTCTTCTCAAAAGTCGTACATTCAACTTTTCAAAAGTCAAATTGTTATATTTTTCAATGCAAATTTTTTACTTTTGTACACGTTAGCAATACCCTTTCTCTATTTATTTAGGATTAGGAGTTTTGTATCCCTATAAATATGGATTAGTACTTATAGCGAGGAAATCAAGGGTTGTTATTTTAACAGCCCCATGATTTGTTATGGTGTACCTATGATATCTACCTTTGATTTGTTAATCAATGGCTAAGATTACTCACTTTGCACTCTAAAGTGAATTGCTCACGTTAGAGGAGCCGGATCCTTTTTTTTAGTTACTATGAAACTATTATAAACAATATTTGAGATTTTATTATTTTTCTCCTTTTTATTTAAAACCCTTGATTTCAACGCGGTATCTAGAGCTAGGTTTGATCCTCCGTGATCTATTCCGCTGCTGATAAACCTTTAGGTAGTTATAGTTTCCTAGATTTTAGTTTCCTACATCTACTCCAGCTCACAAGAGCTTACTGTACACTCTCCCTATTCTATACCTCCCCATGTAACTAACTCCTAAAATGGTACTAATATTCATCCACTGTGCAGTGCAGTGCAGCCAGACATGGATATGCTCTTTCTGAAATGTTTTTGTTACTTTCCCCTTCGTTCCATTCTTGCTTGGTCCTGTCATTCACAATGTTGTTGTCTTGTTTTGTAGGATGAGATACGGAAGGTTTTGGGTGTCTGCCCACAACATGATATACTCTTTCCTGAATTGACGGTAAGTAGAAGCATTTTTTTTTCTTTCCATTCTCTGTCTTGGAGCTAATTATTGTTGTCTTCATATTTGCTGATGTTGATTTTTTAATATGAATCATTGCCGTTTTCTCCATAGCTAAATGCATGACTCGCGTTTTACACCTAATTTATAACCTGGGCATCTAGTGAGTGTTTTCTTTTTCCTTTCATCTTGGCAGGCTTTAAACCATTATGGATTTGCATTACCATTACTATGAGTCGTCATAACAATGTAATCAACATATTCTTATAGACCTATGACCTATATTCATATGCAATCGCATTGGAAATAATTGAAACTGAATTATTTATTTATTTATTTATTTTCTGGTACTATTTTTGTGTATGAAATGTTTATCTTTACCATGTATATGTTGCCCTCCATTTTTCCCCTTCCATCCAAAATTTATCGGTCCACCACTGCTTGTATTGTATAGTTGTTTTCCCTTTTATCAACAACACTTAGATGCAGTGTTATGCATTCATGCATTTAAAGAAATACGAGTTCTTCCATTAAGATATTCTCTCTTCGCAGATACGACTCTATAAAAAGATATGTAACTGTAGGTTTAATTTCGTATTAGATTGCTCTGTTACTGAGATTTTTTTATTATACTTTTGAACACTTTTATTTTACTGGGTACAATATGCGGGTTCATTTGTTGACTCTGCAGGTGAAAGAACATTTAGAACTATTTGCCATATTGAAGGGTGCGGAGGAAGACACATTGGAGAGCGTTATTATTAATATGGCTGATGAGGTGTGTGTTTGGTAATTCAAAGTCTAAAATTATAATCTTTATCACCAAAATCTGTAAGCATGTTTGAAAAAGACTTGTTGATCAAATCAAGGAAATTGAATTAATTAAAAAATGTAAACTTATCTTATTAATTGGTATACTTTTTGTCTTTTTTGTTTTTTTAGTTTCAACACTGGACTCTGGAAAACCTCTTTACCATAAATGAAGTGTAAATGTTGAAATCACAGGGTTCAAGATAAAGAATAAAAACTTTGAATTGTAATTGTAATTCTATACAAAAGACTATTCACTTTCCCCTGTGTTTAAAAATACTAGACTCATAATCCTAATTAAATGAGGAAATTAATCACGTCAATTACAAGGATACTGAACACTTAAGTTTCCCTTTATCAATGTAAATGTTATCCTGCCTCTCACTCCCACTTTACTTTTTTCCCTTTTAATAATTTTCTCTGTTGGTTTAAGAATCAGCAAAGCAATGCTAGATAATTTCTATTCCTTGACCAGGTGGGCCTGGCTGATAAAATCAACACCGTCGTGAGATCTCTTTCTGGTGGCATGAAGAGGAAATTGTCTCTTGGAATTGCGTTGATTGGAAACAGCAAGGTAGGGCACATTGACAAAGCTTTATTTTGTTTTCGTATGTTTAGCAAAACTGGAATATTTAGACTTATTTGGCAGGTTATAATTCTTGATGAGCCTACAAGTGGAATGGATCCATACTCGATGCGTTTGACTTGGCAGTTAATAAAAAAAATTAAGAAGGGCAGGATAATTTTGCTAACAACACATTCTATGGATGAAGCAGATGAACTAGGTGACCGGATAGCTATCATGGCCAATGGTTCTCTGAAATGCTGTGGAAGGTTAATTACATTTTAATATTTTCTTACATATTATACACACTGTTGAACAAATGTGAATTTTTTTTTGGATTTGAGGAACATGCAACAAAGCATGTAGAACAGAGGAAGTTTTAGGATTTGAAAAGAAATATACTTATATTATATGAACCTGTAGTGTGAATTCTCAGACCTTTACAGTTGCCGATGAGCATCTGATCTGGCCCCTCAAAAGTTGTGGTTTTTTGAATATTTGTCCACCACCAGTCACATGAAAAGAGGGCCCTGAGTTTGAGAACCAACTCTCTGCCGGTTGCGCAGATTAGCTAGAAAGCATAGCTCGAGGTTGCTGAAATTTAGGAGCTGAAGAATGATGTTACTGAGGAGGAGCAGCCATAAGCCAATGAGGATTTAAATTCCCATTACCAGGTGTAATGAGCTGTGAATTGGATTGATGTTGGAACTTCTTTTGAAATCTAGGCTTAAAAAATGTAAAGTTCAAGAGTGAAGGATTGCAATTAGGTTGACATTGCTGAACAAACCTATGATAACACTGAAATTGTGTGACCAAACTTGAACAACACTCGACATTGGACGTCATTTGCCAGTCAAAATGGCTGCCATGGCCTTGGAAAGAACCACCACAAAAGTTAGAGATTGTTGTCTGAACTGCTAAGGAAAGTTCTAATGGGATGTCAATTTTCAAAGATGGATAACGAACCTTCTTTCATAAATTCGCATATAACATAAATTCACATATAAAATATAGGTGACCAATATTAGCTTTCAACTTAAGGGGAATCCATTAAAACTTGTTATAAATTCTAGTTTTTTGTAATTGAAACTTGATTTCTAGAAGCAAGGTGAAAAGTTCATTAATATTTTGCCCTGTAATCCTTATATAATATAACTGTACTATACAATTCTCTCTCTCTCTCTCATTCTCTCATGCCATATTTATTATTACATTTTGGCAGCTCCCTTTTCTTGAAGCATCATTATGGAGTCGGTTACACTCTAACTCTTGTAAAGGTTTGTTCTATTCCTGAGCATCTTGTCTTTGATTCCTATAGTTTCTGTTTCCTAATCTAAAGGTTGTTTTTATTTGGATTTTTATCCGTGTCGTTAGTCCGCTCCTACTGCTTCTATAGCTGGTGATATTGTATACCGATATATTCCGACAGCAACCTGTATAAGCGAGGTATTTTTCTCACTGTATTATTCATTTAGATGCATGTTAATATCAAACTCTTGGAATTTGTTTTTATTTGTCAATGTCAATGCAGACACGGGTACATGAAAATTAAAATTGGTACGGTAGTAGTGTTCATTGACAGTTCTTTTTTTCCTTCAATATTCTGTGTTTACCTTATATTTTGGACCCACTTCAACCCTACCAAACAGGCTTGTAAAATTATGTTTGTCCAAGCATAATTCGGGCCGTAGCTCTAGTCTAGGTGGGAATTGGGTTTTCTCCTTTAGTTTATGTGTGCATTAATGAAGGGTGGTTATCCTCCTTCGAAACTGTTAGAAGTCCCACATTGGCTAGAGATATGGCAAAGATAGCCTTTATAAGTGTAGTGCAAACCTCAACCCTCAAGCTAGCTTTTGTGGTTGAGTATAGGCCTCCCAAATTTTAATAGAAACAAGAAAAATAAAAAATAAATATAGAGTAGCTCTTCTAAGAATGTTGACCCAAGGACCCAACAAAAGGTACAACTCTTGAACTTACAGAGGGCAGATATAATTATCATTCAAATTTAAAAGCTTGAATGATCGCAGAAAATACCTCCACATGCACCAGGGTCCGGAGCCCCTTTTGTGGCTCCATCAGTGTTACATTTAATGCACAAAAAGTTTACTAAGCTTTAAGCTTCTTATAAATAAACTCTTAATCATGAAAATATAACTTCTCTGGTTTTGTAAAATATATAAATTAGCAATTGAGAGAAATAATTGCTTTTGACTTGAATATGCCAGTTCTGAAATGTTGTTGTCATGAAAATTTTGGCGAGTTCATGTTTAGCTATAAATTAAACCGTAGCTTTCCATTTATTTTTGTGAAGGGTTTTATTGTCTATCTCATTTCATATGATGCCCGTAAAATTTATACAGTGTAGTGGATTTGAACATTATTTTGAATTATTAGCAGTGCCTGTGGTCATGCATAGTAAAGTTTGACATCAATTTTAAAATGAATTCTGATTATATTTGTTGATTAGATTTTATCTGGTTTTATTGGATATTGCATTTCTAGGTTGGAACTGAGATTTCCTTCAGACTCCCTATGGCATCCTCCTCAACCTTTGAAAGGATGTTCAGGGAAATTGAAGGTTGCATGAAAAAGCCAGTTATGAGCATGGAAATAAGTGGCAGTTGTGAAAAAGACAGTTACGGTATTGAAAGTTATGGTATATCTGTAACAACCCTGGAGGAGGTATTCTTGAGAGTTGCTGGATGTGACTATGATGAAGTTGAATGTTTTGAAGAAAATAACCGTTCCCTTATACCAGAATCTGTGGTTTCTCTTCCTTCTAATGACCGTCCATCAACAAAAATATGTTATCATAAAGTTTTTGGAAATTATAAGAAGATTATTGGCTTCATGTCTACTATGGTTGGGAGTGCCTGTGATTTAATTTTTGCTGCAGTTATTAGTTTCATCAACTTCATAGGCCTGCAGTGTTGTTGCTGTTGTCTCATTACTACGTCAACCTTTTGGCAACATTCTAAAGCTTTATTTATTAAGAGGGCAATATCTGCTCGGAGAGATCACAAAACAATTATGTTTCAGCTAATGATTCCCGCTATCTTCTTGTTTATTGGTCTTCTATTTATGGAGCTCAAGCCACACCCTGATCAGATTTCACTCACTCTTTCAACTTCTTATTTTAATCCTCTATTGAGTGGTGGGGGCGGGGGTGGTCCAATTCCGTTTAACCTATCTTTTCCAATTGCTGAAAAGGTTTGTCACTGATTGCTGAATCATGTTTTATCATTTCTCTGTAATCATAGACTCACTGCTGCTTAAAAATGCATTCTGGTGCATCCTGATGGACTTTTACTGGAATTTCTCTTGTGATGAAGGTGGCACAAAATGTCAAAGGAGGTTGGATTCAAAGGTGCAACCCAAGCTCATACAAATTCCCCAATTCAGAAAAAGCATTAGCTGATGCAGTGGAAGCAGCAGGGCCAACTTTGGGACCTTCTCTACTTTCAATGAGTGAATATTTGATGTCTAGCTTTAATGAATCCTACCAATCAAGGTGTAAAATCTGAATCTCTACTTCATTCTTAGGTTCTATCTGTTAACTATTAAGCAATTAAAAAATTATTAGCATATATTAAGGTTTTGCTTGTAGCTCATCTCATAGATACTGCTATTTTTATGAATAGGATCCATGTTGGTATTGGGGAATCCATGAGAATGAGATTAAAATACCTGTCCTTCAAATTTCTTTCTTTCTGATTTATTATAGGGGAATCCCGATCCATTTAAAAACAAGAGTACATTACAAAAAAGAGAGGAAAAGAAAACCAAACTAGTTCATCAAGTCAAGAGAACTCACTGAGATTTTGACCGGATCTTATTATATTACAAGTCAACTCTTAAAATAAATTAAATACAATTTTTATGATAATGACAATACAATTTACTTTATTGCAGTGTATTTTGATATGCAGGTATGGGGCAATTGTGATGGATGATCAGAACACGGATGGAAGCTTAGGCTACACTGTATTACACAACTTTTCTTGTCAACATGCTGCTCCCACCTTTATCAATCTGATGAATTCTGCAATTCTTAGGCTTGCTAGTCATAACATGAATGCAACAATTCAGACACGCAACCATCCTCTGCCAATGACTCAAAGCCAGCACTTACAACGTCATGTATGCTAACAGTCTCTTTTTCTTCTCTTTCTTTTTCTTTTTTTTTTTTAGATAATCACAAAACATCATGATGCATGGCCCTATCAGAAATGACAAATGGCTATACTTTGAGATACATCGCTTTATTATATTGGAATTAATTCGTATTATTCATGTTATTTTATTCTTATTGAGATACATCAAATAGTGGGATGGCCAAATGAGTTATAAAGCTTGGACAATCCTCATCTTTAGAGCTAGTTTTTGGGGTTGAGTTAGGCCTAAAGTCCAAATTCTAAATTGGAGCCTACCCTAGATATGTCATTGGGCCACCCATATTTGTCCATGCTCTAGATGTCCAGTACCGAGTATGAGGGTGGTGTTAAGAACTTTGTGACCGGGCCACCTATATTTGTCCATGATTTACATGTCCAATCCTGAGCATGAGTGTTGAGATCCCACGTTGACTAGACATATGACCAAATGGACCCTTACAAGGTTTGAGCAATACTCATCTCTAAAGCTAGCTTTTGGGGTTGACTTAGGCCTACAGTCCGAACTTTAAGAATTATTTTTACAGTGCATATTTAACATATAAATCACATAATAAGATATGATGCCTTGTATCGGTTTTGTTATATGATCTCCTCCACGCTCTTCAGAAAATCAATGGTCTGATGAGCTGTTTATGAAATTTTGTAGGATCTGGATGCCTTCTCTGCTGCTATCATTGTCAATATAGCATTCTCATTCATTCCTGCCTCATTTGCTGTTTCAATTGTTAAGGTGAGTTGTGTTATATCCAAACTAAGGACATTCATAGAATGCTAATTACTTAGGCTAAACATTAATACCCTCTTGATTGGTGCAGGAACGTGAAGTGAAAGCTAAGCACCAACAACTAATCAGCGGGGTATTCTTTTCTTTTAAAAGATTCCACATTCAGTATATGGTTTTCTTTCTCATTTTGAATATAAATCTGATGGTGGTCTTCCTAATCAGGTTTCGGTCCTTTCATATTGGGCCTCTACATTTATTTGGGACTTTGTCAGCTTCTTGTTTCCGGCCTCTTTCGCCATAGTTCTCTTTTACATCTTTGGTATGTTTACAATTCATATTATTGATTGTTGCAAATGGTTGTTATATTATGTAACTGTATCCGGCTCATTAACAAGGTCCGTTAAGTTTATCATTATATATATATACATACATACTTTTCCACACGGTATCTGAGATCCTGGTCTTGGGGGCCTTGCTTCCGTGCAAAAACCCTAGCTTCCTTCATTGTGGTTCCCTTTTTGGTTGCCTACATCGCAGCCTTTGAGACCTTCACTGTTTATTGCTTGCCCCCTGTCTCCCATTGTCTGTAATTGCCTGTCAGTTCTCGAAGTTTTACGACCAAAGGATGCCACACACGCACTCATGATAGATATTAAGTCACTAACTCGGGGGGGGGGGGGGGGGGGGGGGGGGTTGTATGTTTAACAATTGTGTTCTGCCCATTAACGAGGCCGCCCCTTAGGTTTAGCCTTAGTTTATATAAGCACATGAGTGGTCGTACACTCAATACAGAGAGATTGGCAAGCTTTGCTCGCTTGATTTGTTTTTACTGTTCTGTTTCTTTTATTTCTTCTTTTATCATAAGAAGATTGTCTTTTATTTATTTCATTGTTTTAGGTATTAATTAAACAATGCTATATGGAATATAGTAAGTGTCCCCACTATAAAAAAATGTAGTAATTGTCCCAATTTATCCTATTTACATCAGGCCTTTCGTTGACTCTTATATGCAGGCTGAGCCAATGACTTTTAAGTTTGAATTTTGTTTGTCATATACCTAGATATTCCTTGTTTGCTCGGTAGTTGTATTTTACCTCTTTATGTTGTTTTTCCTCACAATTTTTCGCATTTGGTTGATAGGATATATGACTATAGGTAGAAATGATAAATATGATTCTTGATGTACCACGATACAATCAAGCCTTATCCTCTAATTGGATTTTGTTTTACAACATAATTTTCAATGATGTCACTTGGCTATTGAATACTGTTATAGGTTTGGATCAGTTTGTTGGAGGAGTTTCTTTGTTACCCACGATCATCATGCTTTTGGAATATGGACTTGCAATTGCATCGTCGACTTATTGCCTTACATTTTTCTTTTTTGACCATACCATGGCTCAGGTATCAAGAGGCATCAATTTTTTCATTTGTTTGTTATCAATCTTATAAAATGCTAAGATGTTAACTTGTTTGACAGAACGTGGTTCTTCTGGTTCACTTTTTTTCTGGATTGATACTGATGGTTATCTCATTCATTATGGGACTCATCCCATCCACAATAAGTGCCAATTCTTTTCTTAAGGTACAGAAAATTATTTTTTTCTGGTGTTATAAGCATGGATTTCATGCCCTTACTCAAGCTAATGTTTTCCCTAAATGCTAAAAACAGAGGGAGAACATTTTAGGCGGAACTAATTCTAAAAAAAATCAGATTACTTTCATCTTTTTAGCATCCATTGTGTTCCTTGAGCTGTATATTACTTTTACCACTTTCTACTTTATCTTGGAATGATTCTTGTGAAAAATACGGAGAATGATTTTTCTGAATGTGCTTGATTGAGTAAAACACTCAGCAACCATGAATATTACTATATAAACTCCATAATTAATTGCATGCTATATATACAAGGAGAAATAAATACAAGTAGAACTCCCTAAATACATGAATCTAAACATACACGAACCTAATACTTAAAGTGCTCCTATTTTCAATGGGAAACATACATGAAAATGACTATTTCGAACAATTCCATTTTGAGTGGATACTAAAAACTGGTTAGTTACTTTCTATCCCGTGTGATAAGAAATGGGTTTGAAGTTTTTATGTTACTTAGTCAGCAGTCTCATTTGTGGGCTTTCACTGTGATGGAGAAGAACAATAGAACAGAACTTAGAGAAGTGCTAAATATTTTATTATTAATTTAGATTGTACCTCTATATAAATTAAAGAGAGGCTATTTGCAATGATATGCAACTAGTTTTTAGCTTCTTTAATTGCTCGTTTTTTGTTACTGTGGTTCACCAGAGTTTTTTACTGTTTTATGTTCTTCATCAGAACTTTTTCAGAATATCTCCTGGATTTTGCTTTGCTGACGGACTTGCTTCATTAGCTCTTCTGCGGCAAGGAATGAAAGATAAAACAAGTGATGGAGTATTTGACTGGAATGTTACGGGTGCCTCCATTTGTTATCTTGCTGTTGAGGTCTAAGCCTTTTCATCTAATTTTGCTGCTATTGAGTTTCTTATTATTGATATTCTAACTTTTGAAGTTTAAAACTGCAAAGACATGAAGATGTTTTTCTGAAAAGTAATTCATTAGTGATAGTATAAAACAAAACACATTTACACGTAAAGATTTGTACAGAAAATTATTTCACTCTGTCTAATTCCATTTTATTTTCTATCACAGAGCGTTATTTATTTTTTATTGACACTCGGGCTTGAAATTTTTCCTTCCCTCAAATTGACTCCATTCACAATCAAGAAGTGGTGGCGGAAAATTAATATTTTCCCACGTAATACTACTTATCTGGAACCCTTATTAGAACCTTCTCCAGAAACTATTTTTACGGACCTCAACGAAGACGTTGATGTGAAAACAGAAAGAAGTAGAGTACTCTCAGGTTCCATTGGCAATGCCATTATCTACTTGCGCAATCTTCGCAAGGTATTTCCCGTGATTATTTTCTTCAACGTGTTTTCCATTAAAAATATTTTCTTGTGATTACCATGATGATTTCTTTTCTTAATTTAAGGTGTATTCTGAAGAGAAGAAACATGGGAAAAAGGTTGCAGTAGATTCATTAACCTTCTCAGTTCAGGAAGGAGAATGCTTTGGCTTTTTAGGAACAAATGGAGCTGGAAAGACCACAACACTTTCTATGCTATGCGGTATATCAATTTTTTGGACATGATAATACTGCTAGTCATACTGTGATATGCCAATTTTTTGGCTACCAAACTTATTTTCTAAAATCCTATGAAAACATGCATTGTTAAAAAATAATTGACTTATATCATAAAGGAAAATTTTACTTAATTCTGCCTTTTCTTCTTTTGAATATGCTGTGTTTATTTGCTGCGTAAGCACAATCTGCTAATTTAGGCAAAGCAAAGATGATGAGTTATGGAATTAGGCAAAACTTTTGACAGATCTCAAAAAAATTATACCAGTAAAAAGGTTTTTCATAGTTATGATTGCTAAAAATTGGATACCTTTAAAGTTGGCATCTCTCTCTGGTTCTTATGGGCTGGCTGCTAAAAGTTTTGTTTTTTTGTTTCCATATAGGGGAAGAATCTCCTTCTGATGGGACTGCTTTTATTTTTGGCAAAGATATATGTTCCCATCCCAAGGCTGCTCGTAAATATGTATGTATATTTTTCTTCTTCCCCACAAACAAAAACATACTCCCTCCGGTCCTTTTTATAAGAAACTTTTAACTTTTCGGGTTCATTCAATAATTAATGTATTTGGTTTATATTATGGACTAAATACAATAATTATTCAATGAACCAAAAAAATTGACTGTTTCTTATAAAAAGGACCGGAGGGAGTACAATCATAGATTGAAGATTTACCTAAATCCATCCGGCTCTTACTTTTTTATCTTGATTTGTACTTTCAGATTGGATATTGTCCACAATTTGATGCTCTGTTGGAATTCTTAACTGTCAAAGAGCATCTTGAGCTCTATGCTAGAATAAAAAGTGTTCCAGACTACACAATCAACAATGTATGTGCAAGCAGTTCATGGTTACTTTAGTGCTTGTCTTCGTTTGGATGATTTATGGCAATACCATTCTTTTGTGTGTCGGATAGCTAATCATTTTATAATTTACACCTCAAATCTTAAAAATAAGAAAAGCATTACTCTTTCATCTTGTTCATGAGGTATATGATCATGAAAAGGCCAAGAAATTACAACCCATTACAGACATTTGACCTCCTTATATAGTGTTGGAATTTATATGAATGGGAAATTATTGAAGTAACCTCATCGGAAAGAGTTGTGAGCAAGTGTCTGAAAATTACTTCGTAAATCTGACTTCTTCACCAAAAGATCAATATTTGTGTCTGTCTTAACCAAATATTTGTGTCGGTCATAACCAAATACACATGTGCCCTTGATTGGCAAATATGTTTCCCTAAATTTCATGTAGATTTGAACACGTAAAAATTGTTTTGGTCAATCACGTCCAAATGTAATTAACCACCTACTTATACTGTGTTAATCTCTTAGATTGCTGTCGCAAAAGGTATCACATTTTAGTTGTTAAAATAACACAATTGCTAAAATAATCTATACAATATTTACAAAGATCCTGATCTATCAAATTTTCAACAATTGACAATTATAATTTGTACAGGTTGTTATGGAAAAGCTGGTGGAGTTTGACTTATTGAAGCATGCTAATAAACCATCATTTTCACTTAGTGGAGGGAATAAAAGAAAACTATCTGTTGCAATAGCAATGATTGGAGATCCTCCTATTGTCATTCTTGATGAACCATCCACAGGTAGTCATTCCAAATTATTATAGTTTTTTGAACATCATCCAAATGCCTTTGTCGATTTTAATTTTAGAGTTTCAAAAAACACAAGGACCTTGGTTTAAAATTCTAAACTTTTAGTTCAGTTGGTTCGTTGACATGCTATGGGAACCCAGATCACCAAGTGGTCTAGAATTAAGTAATTGTTGTCTTAAATTCTATGATCAAAAGTCTGTTTCAAAGTAGTGTCTGCATAATTTATTTGTACATAATGTATCAATACTGGTGAGCTTTAAATTGAAGGGGCATGCATCCAATTATTGGATTTGCTTTGGTCTAGGTAATTGGGCCAAAGCAACTGGACCTCATTTGAAACAAAATAGTTTCTAAAACATACATATAGATTAGTTACGTGCGAGATATTTCATATTTGCATATGCTTGATGACTTGCATAGTTATTACCTGTCGGATCTAATATTTTATGCTTCCCTTAGGAATGGATCCCATTGCCAAAAGATTCATGTGGGATGTAATATCTAGAATCTCAACTAGACGAGGAAAGACTGCAGTTATTCTTACCACCCATAGCATGAATGAAGCTCAAGCCTTGTGTACCAGAATAGGCATTATGGTACAAGCTTATTTTCGATTCTCTTTACATTCTTGAAGCCACAGTATGTACCCAAAAACATATACCGATCAATTTATATTGTGTTTGTTAAAGGTTGGTGGGCAACTAAGATGCATTGGAAGTCCGCAGCATCTAAAAACAAGATTTGGCAATCATCTAGAACTAGAGGTATTTATGGTTACGACAAGAAGAGGCACATTTTCTTTGTGCTTCCTTGTTTTTCCCTGACAAAAGCACCTTCAAATATGTAATTCTTAGTTTCCCTGTTTCCAGTTAAAACCTACTGAAGTGAGCTCTGTGGACTTGCAAACACTCTGCCAAGCTATTCAGGAATTGCTTTTTGATGTCCCTTCTCAACCTAGAAGCTTACTTAATGACCTTGAAATTTGCATTGGAGGTGCTGATTCTTCCGCCTCAGGAAATACCTCCATTGCAGAGATTAGCTTGACATCAGAGATGATAGGCTTAATTGGACGCTGGCTTGGCAACGAAGAAAGAGTGAAGACTCTAATGCGCTGTACACCTGACTGTGATGGGGCCTCTCAGGAACAGTTATCCGAACAATTATTTCGAGATGGTAAGTGTGAACCTTCCTTTCAAAGCTTTGATTCCTATTCTTAGTATTATAAGTTAATTTTCTCATTGAAAAATGCGTTTGTATATCTGAAAAAGGACATGTGCTTCTGAAATTTTTTCTTCAATGAATTCCCAATTTTCCATTGTGTTTAATATGTAAGATCAGTGGTTACTTACAAGCTTGTTCTTTTACTTGTTCATACGATAACATTGTTCTCTTATATTTCAACGAAAATGCATAAATGTTATTCTAGTATTAATTCCCCCTTTTCTATTCTGTTGGTAATCTAGGTGGTATTCCATTGCCAGTGTTTTCTGAGTGGTGGTTATCAAAACAAAAATTCTCAGAAATTGACTCATTTATTCTCTCTTCATTTCGTGGAGCAAAATGCCAGGGATACAATGGTTTAAGCATCAGATACCAGGTATTTTTGAGTTACCACATTACTTTTATGCTAAAACTCCACATTATGGTTGAAAAATCATGTCTAAATTTTCACGTGTGTAATATTGAATTGAATTGGAAGTAAACCAGTTCAACGTTCTAACTCATTTGTTAGGTTTTATGGGAAACAAACAACACAGATATGAAAATCCCTTTGTTTTCTGTTCTTCTCTCCATTTCATTGGCTACAGATATTAAAATCTTGGTTGCTTGCTTGGTTTTACCAAACTCCTGTCATTTAAAGGTCTAGGAAAGGATCAGACACTTTTTAGATCTATTCCAAGCACACCATTGCTTGTGAATCTCCCAAACCACGCTCGTGGAGACTGCTTTAGCCTGTATAAAACCTTCCTCGATCTACATACTTTCTTTGTTTCACTGTTGGACCAAATCACTGTTAGAAGAGTCGGCCTTTATGTTCAGTAATGTTAAACATATCTTTAGTTGGTTGATGTTCTTCCATGGGCAGAACTTGCATATATATACACTGTGTATGATGTAACTGGCCTTTATTTTACAGTGCAAACGATAATTCATTGATTCTTTGCTGCAGTTACCTTGTGATGAGGACTTTTCGCTGGCAGATGTTTTTGGACTTCTTGAAGCAAACAGGTAAAGTACAAATACATGTTTTATTTTTTTATTTTCCACAATCTTGTTGGACAAAGCAATTAAATTTTACCACTTTTGCAGAGATAGGTTAGGGATAGCAGAGTACAGCCTCAGCCAATCAACTCTAGAGACTATATTTAATCATTTTGCAGCTAATTCATGAGACGCCCTTATTCCACCATTTTCTTTCATAAAATGATGTATCAAAATTATAACACTCTTAACTTCTACAATTTTACTAGTAGTGAAATCTAACGGAAGGCCCTGGGTGAGATTCTAAGTAAGGCCTTGTATATTGTATAGTCAGTTATTATAGTAACGTTGAATTGTAAATAGATTCTGAGTTATAAACTTGTGGCATTACGGGACTTATATATTCAATCTTACTGCTTCACCAACTTTTGGAGTTGTTTAGGATACCGTTTTAGGATTATCTTCAATCTTTGTTGTGGTTCTTTGCTTGAATGGTTTTTGCTTATTGATCAAATGACCCACCACAATCATATATCTGGTAAGTACGCACGTCTAATGGAATCAAACGACGTTTTCTTTTTCTATCTCATTGATTTGGCTAAATATAAAATAGCAGAACTGTCATTCTTTTAAGTATGAGAAAGAGACAGATAAAAGGGATAGATGATTTGAATTTAGTTATTCATGTTAGATTGCACCTATCAGTTAACAACTGCAGTTACCGACCATTTCTTGAAGGATTATTTTATTGGTCAGCTGTAATCGAAGGAAAAGAATAGTGGATTCTTGCAGCAATCATGCTGTTTAAAATGTTGGCATATGAATTAATAACATAATTAATATAGTAGATTTATTAAAAAAATTGTGGAGCCTTCAAAATTCATTTACAGTGAGTTAACATTGCATTTAGTAACATGTCTTTAAAGTCTAACTCAACTAACAATGTTGATATTGGTAATCGTACATTTCTTACTCGGGTCCAATCACAAGACTTTGTAGTTGCGATGTGGGTTTCAGGTAATGTTAAAAATTGAATTTTATATGTATGTATCATCATACTAAATTGAATTCACAAAGCACCTTGACCTTTGAGTTGACCCCAATTGAGATTTGGCAACAACAGACACTGGAAATGGTTGACACCTTTGAACTGGTTATGATCTTGCATTGTAGTATTGTACAGTACATATCTGATTGCAAACATGGTTATTGATCTTAACTGTTGATCAGAACAGGTAGAAGGCCAGCTGGAAGTCCGTTGAGCAGGTGATAGGCAGCAGGTCCGAGCAGATGATCCACGGAGGGGGGGGTTGTACCTGCAGGTGCTCCGATGCCTAAGTCAGTAAAGGTAGAGAGCAAAAGAGATACTAGAGAGAAGTTAGAGAGAGAGAGTAATTGTGATAATGAATAGTGTTCTACCTTGCTCTCCCAAGAGGGAGAGTATTTATAGCCCCCAGCTCTGGGCCAAAGGTCCTCTTAGTGGGCTGGACTAGCCAAGGCCCATTAAGAGGGACTGCCAAGATATCACCCTTAGATAGTGGGTAGAGTAGTAATTTTACCCTATCTTGGTGGAGAGGTTGTGCCATGCTGACATGGAGGTGATTGGGCAAGCCATGTGGACTTTGTGAGGGTCTAGGTGGACTAGCATTAGTCTAGTCCAGAACAGGAGCCCCCCAAGTCGTTGCTCCTAGGCATAGGAGTGATGACTTTAGATGTGTGCCCAAGTGCAGAAGGAAATCTCCTTGCAACCTCTCTTGAACGAAAGTGGACGAGGAATTTGCTCGTCTAGGCTTTGCTCGCAGCGAGTATCTGCAATGTTTTGCTCGAAGTGGTTTTTCGAGGATATTTAGTATTCTGCTCGTATCTACTGCGAGGAGATAACTACGAGAAGGATTTGTTGCTCGTACTTATGACGAGGAGATAAAGGAATTGTTGCTCGTTGCTATGACGAAGAAGTTAGCAACGAGGAGGTTTTCTGCGAAGCGCAGCTTTTTGCTTGAAGACTTGCTCGAGTGAAATTCGAGCATCCTCTTTCATTGGGGACGTGAAAGGGTGCATTTACTGCTTTGATTTTTACGAGGGGGTGTAAGGACCATTGGATCAAAGCGTCTCTTCACTTTCCTGGCTTGATCTATATAATAGAGGAGAGTGAACTTCATTTTTACTTTTCACTCTCTCTCTTCACTTGTGGATTTCTCTGAAGTTTAAACATCCTAGTCAAATCGCTCCAGATTTCCCTTACATTCAAGGTAATTCTTCCAAATTTTCTTGCTTAGATCTATCTTTTGTCATTTCTGCCCAGTTTTGGGCGTTTTTTTTTACATGAAGAATGTATGAATTTATGAACATTAGGATGAACGTGCCGGGCACCATATGGATTTAGTGCCGGGGAGCTTTCCTCCCTTTTGAAACTTTAGATTAGACGACTAGTGACGGGGAGCCTATCTCCCCGTTTGAAACTTTGGATAGTTTATTAAGAGCCGGGGAGCCTATCTCCCCGTTTGAAACTTTGGATAGTTTGTTTGGGTGACGGGGAGCCTATCTCCCCGTTTGAAACTTTAGATAGTTTGACTTCGTGACGGGGAGCCTATCTCCCCCCTTTTTAACTTAGAAAATTTTTCATGAAATTTGCTGTTTAAACTTCATGCCGGGGAGCTTACCTCCCCGTTTTTAACTTAGAAATTTTTACATGAAATTTGTTGTCAAAATTTCATGCCGGGGAGCTTACCTCCCCGTCTTTAGAGAAAATTTCACGAAATTTGTTGTTTAAATTTCATGCCGGGGAGCTTATCTCCCCGTCTTTATTTGCCTTATCCTCCTCGGAAACGATTTTGATTGCCATTTGAAAAGGGCTTTGGTCGGGGACAGCGTCCTCGTCCTATCCTGCGCCCTTTCACTTGAATTGCGGTGAAAGGGTGGATTTGATCATCGAATTCACTTTGTTTTTGCTGCATTTCAGGTTGTAAAATGTCAGAGTCCGAGGAGGTTGTGGAAAGCCAGGGTGCGGAGAAGTATACATTGGTCGACTGCATAACCGATCCTGCGCTGGATTGGGTTGCTCCAGAACCCCGGGGAATAGCCTCGGCGCTTAGTTTCCAGGATCCAAGATTATATATGACCGTCGAGCAGCAGAGAGCAGACGGGCTTCAAAATTGGTCGACCCGTATACCCGGGGAGGGTGAACGGGTGTGCTCGTCTTTTGACGGGCATGATTTCGCTATGTACGAATTTGTATTTAAGGAGATGGGGCTCAGGTTGCCGTTCAGCCCCTTTGCGGCCAGCGTACTTAAAGCCTTGCAGGTGGCTCCGTCGCAGCTGCATCCAAACTCGTGGTCTTTTATTATGGGGTTCGAGCACCTCTGTACGTATAAAGGCGTTCTTCCCACTCTTCCCCTTTTCTTTAGAATCTTCAAAATTCAACGTAAGCCGACGAGGGAGGTTGGGCGAGCACCTCGTCAGAATTGGGTTTCATTAAAGCATCACGAGGATGTTAAATTATTCAAAATGTTTGTGGATTCCGTTAAGGATTTCAAGGAGAGGTACTTTGTTGTCCGTCCAGAGTCTCCATCTGCCCGGGAGAGTTTACTGGAGCTGGAGGAAGATAGGGACGAGCAAGGTGTTGCTCGGGCAGTCCCTAAGTTCCCGTTAAGCTGGTCGTACACCCATTTCCTGAAGGAGCCCAAGGAATATACAACCGGGGACGCAGACTTGTCTCCCGAGGACATGGCTGCCTTCGAAAGTCTGAAGACCTTTGTGGCCGGTTTTACTCCCGGGGTCTGGACGACTCGTAAGGGAGTTACCATAAGAGATGAACGCGGGGAGCCTAAGGCCTCTCCTCGTTTTATTAATACTAGGACCCTCCTTAAGTGCAAAAATGCCGGGGAGGTTAAACTGTGCTTGGGTATTGCTTTCTTTCCTTTTAACTTAGAAAAATTTTCTGTTATTTTGGTATGTATTCCTCGTCCTTTACTAATGTGCTCGTTATTTTTTTTTTTTTTTCAGACGAAATGGAATCTATTGCCGAGCGCATGCTGAAGGCCAAGCAGGATGAGAAGGCGAGCAGGTCTGGCCGAGGGAAGAAGAAGGTTGTTACCAGAGCTTCCCAGGAAGTGAGACCGGGGACCCCCTCCGTGCAAGTTATTGGGACGTCGGCGGGCACCCCTTCCTCAGCTCCCCGGCCTCCTCCAGCAAAGAGGATAAGAGAAGGAGATTCCCCGGTTGAAGATGCGGGCATGGGAGGATGCAGCAAGTTTCCTGTTCCTCGGTGCTTTACCGTGGACAGATTTTTTGAGAAGTATCCTCCGGAGGTTTTTGAAGCTGAAAGGGCTGCTATTCTCAACCAAGAGCCTGAGGTCCGTAAGGAGCAGCATGCTCGTGACATGGCTGCTGTGGTGCGAATGATTTCGAGCTCCCTAGTTCTCGATGACGAGCGGGAATCCTTAGTCGAGCAGCTGAACACTGCCCAGGCCAGGCACGAGCGGGCCAAAGGTCGGATCAACCAGCTCAAAATTGCTGTGGATGACCTCAAGGAGAAGCAACAACACTGGGGTGACCAGCTGGATGAGCACCGTAAAAGGGGAGAGGAGTTGGAAGCTGCTCGGGTTGAGATTGAAAGGCTTAATGCTGCCATGGCTCCGGGCGAGAATGAGCACAAAGCCGCTGAGGGATTGACCACCCGAGCAGACTTGGTCAGGGTGATTGCTCAACTGTCCCATGATTTTGTAGAGGGCACTGAGTACGCTTTTGAGAATGCCGTGCAGCAAATTAAGTGTCTTAATCCTGACGTGGAGCTGGTGACCCGGGGGATGCATGTGAACGGGCAGGTCAAGGATGGCCAGATTGTTATCCCGGCTGGCCTGGCCGACTCTGATGAAGAGGAGGAAGATGCTGAGGGGGTGTTCGAGGAGGGTCAAGAAGACGAGCAAGCCGACGGGCATGAGCAGGAGGATAGGTGCGAGGAGTAGATGTCCCCGGCCTTTGTAATTTTGTCTTTTTGAATTTTGGGGCCTTTGAGCCATGGTTTGTAATATTGGAACAAGTGGGCTTTTGTCCCCGTACGATTTTTATGACAATTCCGGGCAGGTGCCCGTTTTATTTATCTATGTTTCTTTATAACTGCTCGTCTATATCTGCTCGCATGTATGTTTACATTTTCTGCTCGCGTGTATGTTTCCTCCTTTTTTAACTTAGAAAATTTTACAAAATTTTGTTGTTTAAAATTTCAACCGGGGAGCCTCCCCGTCTAATGACTTAGAAGAGTTTTGATGAAATTTTATTGTTAAAAATTTCAACCGGGGAGCCTCCCCGTCTAATGACTTAGAAGATTTTTGATGAAATTTTATTGTTAAAAATTTCAACCGGGGAGCCTCCCCGTCTAATGACTTAGAAGATTTTTGATGAAATTTTATTGTTTAAAATTTCAACCGGGGAGCCTACCCGTTTTTTTAACTTAGAAAATTTTTCATGAAATTTGTTGTTAAAAATTTCAACCGGGGAGGTCTGGTCCCTACTTTTAACTTAACCAAATTTTATGCTAATTTATTGCTCAAAATCTGAGCCGGGGAGCTTGTCCCCATTTTAACTTAACGAAATGTGTTGTTTAAATTTCGTGCCGGGGAGGTTACCTCCCCGTTATTGAGGTGCTCGTCTGGCATGCTGGTATGCTCATTCGAGCAAGTTGGTGTGCTAAGTTTTGCCTGTTTATTTTTATGTATACTTATCATATTTTCGCATGTATGAATGCTGCGCTCGTTGTTATTTTGCCGGGGATGTTTCCCCTGCTTGATACTGAGCATGTCTTATTGAGGGTAGTCTCCTCTGTTTTGACTTAAACAGTTTGGGGAACTGTATAAGCACTTAGAGTTGTTTCTAAGTTACGCGAATACAAGCACGCTAGTGTACCCTTCTTCGCAACCTGAACCTCCCATCGCGAGCTGGGTGCTAGGTCGTGGCACGGGGACGATGGGCTCGTTTCGAGAGTTATCCTCGTCTAGCAGGAGTTCCATTTCCCTTATGGCGAATTAGTTCCCCTGCTATGGTTTTAGATGAGCACGTGTGCCATGGTGCCCTCCGTTGTTTAAGGTGCTCGATTCGTTGTGTTCTGAAGTGCGAGCAGCCTTTTAGTGTGGCAATAACTTAGCTGTAATATTGTTTCAACTTCTGGGCATTCCAAGGTCGAGGAAGTTTCTTTCCTCGAAGGTCCTCGAGATAGTATGCACCATTCTCTGTTTTGTCAATGACGCGATATGGTCCTTCCCAATTGGGTGCAAGTTTGCCATCCTGGGAGTCTGCATTGCGTCTTAGGACGAGGCTGCCCACCTCGAATTCTCTTTTGATGACTTTGGTGTCATGTCGGGCAGCTATTTTCTGCTTCAGGGTGGCCTCCTTTAAAGAAGCTCCTGTTCGAATTTCTT
This sequence comes from Trifolium pratense, assembly GCF_020283565.1. Taxonomy (NCBI): domain Eukaryota; kingdom Viridiplantae; phylum Streptophyta; class Magnoliopsida; order Fabales; family Fabaceae; genus Trifolium; species Trifolium pratense. The sequence goes on along the minus strand of NC_060064.1, from coordinate 16,087,883 downwards.
CGACGAGGTCAAGCTCCTCTCGAAGTGCTTCGTCATTTTGCTCCTCGTCAAGAGGCTGCTCAGTCCGACGAGATGGTTCCCCAATCTCTACGGGGATAACTGCCTCCGTTCCATATACCATTCGGAAGGGGGTTTCTCCAGTTGTGGAGTGTGGGGTTGTTCGATAGGCCCAGAGTACATTGTCAAGCTCTTCGACCCATTTCTTTTTGTTCTGGTCAAGTCTTCTTCGTAACCCTCTTAGGATTATTCTGTTGGCTGCTTCAGCCTGCCCGTTGGTTTGGGGGTGCTCGACCGATGTGAAGTGCTGCTTGGTGCCCAGGGCAACAAGGAATGCTTGAAAATCTTTGTCTGTAAACTGTGTTCCGTTGTCTGTGACTACCACCTGTGGTATTCCGAATCTAGCTAGCACATTTCTTTTGAAGAAGCGCAGGACTCTGAGTGATGTGATGTCGGAGAGGGGTTCGGCTTCCACCCACTTTGTGAAGTAGTCCACTGCTACTATCAGGTAGCGATTTTGATAAAGTCCTTTGGTAAAAGGACCAAGTAAGTCCATGCCCCACCAGGCGAAGGGCCAGGGGGAAGACAAAGATTTTAGTTCTCGAGGGGGGGCTAAGTGCATATCCCCATGCCTTTGGCATTTGTCACATTTTTTGACGTGGTCTTTGGCGTCCTGTTGCATAGTAGGCCAATAGTACCCTGCTCGTAGAGCTTTCCTGGCAAGTGACCTTCCTCCCAGGTGTTGGGCGTTAATGCCTTCATGGACTTCGCGCAGTATGTAATCTGCTGTGTCCTCGTCCACACATTTTAGGAGAGGAATGGAAAATCCTCTCCTGTATAATTTTCCATCAAGGATGACATAGGAGCAGGCTCTTCGTCTGACTACAGTTGCTTGTTTCTGGTCGTCAGGGAGAGTTCCGTGCTCGAGGAAGTTGTATACTGGAGTCATCCAGCTGTCTTTGTCGCCAATGACGTTTATGTCCACAACCATGCTTGGTTTTTCTATGCTTGGACGAGGGAGTATCTCTTGGATGACAGATTTGTTTCCGCCCTTCCTTTTTGTGCTTGCCAGCTTGGACAGGATATCTGCCCTTTTGTTATGCTCGCGGGGAACATGTAATATTTCAATAGAGTTGAACTTGGTGATCTTTTCCTTTACTAGCACTAGGTATTCAGAGAGGTTATCATTCTTGGTCTGATACTCTCCTAGCACCTGTGAGGCGACCAGTTGCGAATCTGTGTAGATTTTTATCTCCTTGGCTTGCAAGTCCTCGGCCAAACGTAGTCCAGCGAGGAATGCTTCATACTCTGCTTGGTTGTTTGAAGTTGGGAAGGATAGTGCTAGGGAGACCTCGATTAGTAAGCCATTCTCATTTTCAAGAATGATGCCTGCACCTGCTCCTGTAGCGCTTGATGCTCCGTCCACAAAGATTGTCCACTTATCTGCTCCGTCCACTGTAGGGGAGGAGCTCGTCATCTCTGCGACGAAGTCAGCTAGGACTTGGGCTTTTAGAGCTTTTCTGCTCTCGTAACGAATGTCGAATTCTGAGAGTTCGAGGGACCATTTAAGCATCCTGCCCGCCATATCTGGTCGGCCAAGCAAAGACTTGATTGGTTGGTCTGTTCGGACCACAATTGTATGAGCCAAGAAATAATGTCTTAGTCTCCTCGCAGCATAAACTAGTGCAAGTGCTATTTTTTCAATTTGTTGGTATCTTAGTTCAGGACCCTGCAAGGCTTTACTCGTAAAGTATACTGGTTTCTGCCCTTCATTTGTCTCACGAATAAGAGCTGCACTTACAGCCTCTGAGGCGACGGAAAGGTACAGGTATAATACCTCCTCGTCACTTGGTCGTGAGAGGACAGGTGGCTCTGATAAGGCCTTTTTCAGATGTTGGAGAGCTTGCTCGCATTCATCTGTCCATTCGAAGACTGCTTCTTTCTTTAGTAGTTTGAAAAAGGGGAGTGCATGTTGTGCTGATTTGGATACAAATCTGGAAAGCGATGTTAGCATTCCATTAAGAGTTTGTATGGACTTCTTATCGCCCGGAGTGGGGAGCTCGGCAAAAGCTCTGCACTTGTCAGGGTTGGCTTCAATTCCTCGCTCGGTTAGGTAAAATCCCAGGAATTTACCTGCTCGGACCCCGAAGGTGCACTTCTCTGGGTTGAATCTCATGTTGTATTTCCTGGCCTGCTCGAACACCTTTCGAAGGTGCACGACGTGGTCGAGTTCCTCGGGGGATTTTACGATCATGTCGTCCATGTATACCTCGAGCATGTCTCCTATTTGTCCTCGGAAGACTTTGTTCATCATTCGCTGGTATGTAGCTCCTGCATTTTTGAGGCCGAAGGGCATTACGTTGTAGTAATAGTTGCCCGACTCGGTCATGAAAGCTGTTTTTTCTCTATCTGCTACTGCCATTGGAATTTGGTTATAACCTGAATAAGCATCCATAAAAGACAATAATTTAAAGCCAGAAGAATTATCAACAAGTCTATCAATGCAAGGTAAGGGATAAGAGTCCTTAGGGCAAGCCCTGTTAAGATCGGTATAGTCGCAACACATCCTCCACTTTCCATTAGATTTTTTGACGAGTACAACGTTGGACAGCCAGGTTGTATACCTGGCCTCCGAAATAAAATTTGCCTCTAGGAGGTCTTTTACACATTTTTCTGCAGCCTCCGATTTTTCAGGAGACTGCCTACGTCTACGTTGTACAATGGGAAGTGCAGTGGGATCAATAGTCAGCTGGTGACAAGCTATGTTGGGGTCCAAGCCGGGCATCTCAGAAGCGTGCCAGGCGAACAGATCAGCATTTTCCTTCAAGCAGGCTTCAAGTTGCTTCCTAGCAAGTTCGGGGAGCCCAGTCCCAATCTTCACTGCCCTGTTCGGGTCTTCTCCGAAGGGCATCAGCTCGAACTCGCCGTCTGGAACTGGACGACGGTGCTCTTGGCTTGCCTCGTCGTCTTCCTTCTTCTCCTTGCGGAGCTTCTTCTCATCTTTATTTTCCTGTTTGGAAAAGCGGCTGTCGAGGTCAATGGAGCTGATTTCTGGCAAGGGCAGGGAAGTTGTTGCCTTGGACTTCTTGGACTCGGGGAGCTGCCCGATATACTCATTTCCTTTGGAGGATGCATTGAAGACTCTCCTTGCAGCTTCAATGTCTCCATGCAGTGTTGCAACTTGGCCTTTATGAGTATAATACTTCATCTTGAGGTGGGCGGTTGAAGGGACAGCCATTAAATCAGCAATAGCTGTTCGGCCCAGGATGCACTGGTAGAGAGAAGGGCAGTCTACTACCAGGAATTTCACTTTGATAGTTTTTGCAGTTTCTTCAGAGCCAACGGTGACTAGCAGGTCTACATAGCCCCATGGCTTAGTTGTTGCTCCATTAAATCCGGAGAGATCAGATCCAAAATAAGGTGTGAGGTAGGTTTCATCTAGTTGCAGAGTCTTGAAAAGTTGGGAATACATGATATCACAGGAGCTTCCTTGGTCGACCAGTACCCTGCGGACGTCCATATTTGCCATGTCCACTCTGATGAGCAGGGGTATCTGGGAGTTTGCAGTTCCACCGGGCAGCTCTTCCATGTAGAAGGCTAAGGGCTTTGATTGCCCTTTCGGTTTATCTAGAGTTGCGCTCAGGTTGGAGGAGCCATCTATCAATTCTTCAAATTTTCTCTTGATGGACCCCACCGTCTGTTTGTCAAAACCTCCACCAGAGATAACCATAGCGTGGGCAAGTGCGTCCCATTTGCTCAGCGTGGGAGCAACATAGGTGTCGTCCAAGTAGTCAGGGACAAAGAAGTCTTCAGCTCTGGAGATGGCAAGGGCAACTGGCTTGTGCCCGGATCGTTCTGGTGCAGCTTCTTCAGTGTTGCTGGTCTCAGCAGCTTCTGCCCGGGGAGCATTGCTCCTCTTCACGTATTGTTTCATTTGGCCATTTCTAATAAGAATTTCAATGGCGTCTTTAAGTTGTATGCAATCGTCAGTCAGATGGCCGTAACCTTTGTGATACTTGCAGTACCTGCTCTTGTCTTGGCCAGGCTTTGTGGGTTGTTGTCTTGGAAATTTAATTCCTGCTTTAGTGAACTCAGCTGAGTTGCACTCTTTCCAAATTTCTTCCTGGGATTTGCTAAGGGGAGTATAGTTGCTGAACGTGCTAGGAGGTCCACGGGGTTCCCTAGGCCTTTCGCCTCTTCGTCTTCCTCCTCCTCGGCTGGACTGTTCAGCATTCGAACGAGGAGCAGGTTGACTGTTTCCTGCTCGCCCATAACGGGCAGCGTCTGCAGCTTGTTGCTCTTCATATTGGATATAGGGTTGAGATTTGAGAAGGAGGTCGCCAAAGGTGCGCGGTTTTTCGATGCCAACGGCTTTTGCAAAGTCAGAGTTTGGCCTAAGGCCCCTTTGGAGCAGGTATTTCTTCATGTCATCAGTTGTTTCTACCTGGACGGCTTCCTTGTTGAACCTCTCTATGAAACTGCGGAGAGATTCATTATCAGCCTGGAAGATGGCGTCTAGGACTGCTTCAGTCTTTGGTTGCTTGCGGGAAGCAGTGAAGTGCCTGCGGAATTGGTCGGACAGATCCATCCATGAGGTTATGGAGCGAGGAGCTAGGCTGTGGTACCAAGCCATAGCTCCCTTTCTAAGAGTAGTTGGAAATATTCTGCATCTAATTGCTCCACTAACCCTCAAGAAGTTCAGGGTAGCATTGACTGATGCAATGTGTTCATCTGGGTCAGAAAGTCCATCATAAGCTGGGAGAGGAGGTGGTCGCTCACATCCCTTTGGAACGGGTGCTTGAAGTATGTCGTGAGATAAAGGGCAGCGGGGATCGTCCTCGTCACTCTCATGTGAGTTTAGGGGAGGTGAGGCCTCACGATCAGGAGTTGGGCTCCTGGAGAATTGGTCAGTGTGATGGCTGCGGCTTGCTGGCTGCCCTTGTTTGGTCATCAAGCTGAGTCCCTGGGGAGAATGACGACGAGGAGATGTTCGGTCCACAATTTTTCCTTTCTTCACATTCGGAGAAGATATACCCTCGCGGGGAGGGGAGACATGGTCTCTTTTCCTGCCAGGTTGCTCGATCCTCTCAAGGGCAGGTCGTCGTTGTCTGACAGTTTCCTGACGAGGAGGGGATGGAGAAGTAGGAGCTCTCCTTGGGGGAGAGTTATTCCTTGAGAATCGCTGGTTCCTTTCCAAGCGATCAAGTCTCATATTCTGCTCGTCCATTCGGCGATTCTGGCCCTGGAGAGCTTCGGTGGTTTGCTTTAGGGCAGCTATGAGTGCTGCTAGTTCAGCATTGGTAACTGAAGCAGTGGACAAGTCGGTTTCTGCTGATCTGCCCTGCTCGGACTGAGGGCGCTTCCCTGCCTGCTTCTCAGTCAAGACGACCAGGTCGCCGTCCTCAGAAGTCCAGGAAGTTTCCTGCCCGTCTCTAGGGTCAGACTCGGGGAGGGCCTGGAGGTCAGTGATGAGAACAGGAGACAGACGGGGAGAAGAAGGAGGAGCAGCGTCCTCAACGTCATTGTTGAAATGAGATGCACTGGCCATGATGAAAAAGTGATTGATTGGTTTTGTTCTTTGGTTTACTTGCTCGAAACAAAGAAGGGGAGAACTCAGATCCCCACAGTCGGCGCCACTGATCTTAACTGTTGATCAGAACAGGTAGAAGGCCAGCTGGAAGTCCGTTGAGCAGGTGATAGGCAGCAGGTCCGAGCAGATGATCCACGGAGGGGGGGGTTGTACCTGCAGGTGCTCCGATGCCTAAGTCAGTAAAGGTAGAGAGCAAAAGAGATACTAGAGAGAAGTTAGAGAGAGAGAGTAATTGTGATAATGAATAGTGTTCTACCTTGCTCTCCCAAGAGGGAGAGTATTTATAGCCCCCAGCTCTGGGCCAAAGGTCCTCTTAGTGGGCTGGACTAGCCAAGGCCCATTAAGAGGGACTGCCAAGATATCACCCTTAGATAGTGGGTAGAGTAGTAATTTTACCCTATCTTGGTGGAGAGGTTGTGCCATGCTGACATGGAGGTGATTAGGCAAGCCATGTGGACTTTGTGAGGGTCTAGGTGGACTAGCATTAGTCTAGTCCAGAACAGTTATCTTGTTTTATTATGGGGAGTTACATTACATATATCACTGTTGATGTTAATTTGATTAGCGCATGAATCTGCCATACTTTATAGTTTTTCTTTCACTAGAATTTTTTAATTTCCTGATTTTTAAATTACTGTAATTAAACAACTTTTGTCACCATTTCTTATTTGAAATATATAGCAATGAACACATAAACTATACTAAACGCTACAAGATAACATTTCTCACAAGTCACAATTTAGTCAATTTTATTTTACAATACACATCACAATAAACTCAGTAACAATTGAACCTGTTATGAAAAAAACCTTGAAATATAATCTAATTATCCAGCACTAATATAACAGATTGGTATCTAGTTTTATCGGATAACTCTACGGAGACATCCGATAAAATTGGAACGATACATAGATTGGTAGCAGATTGGGAGAGATGGAACTTGCAGGCCTATCTAATTAACCCAATATGTATGATTTCCAAATTTGATTATTACTTTAATTTACAGTAGCTATGTATAAATTTATGTTTTCAGGCTTCTATTTATTATTTATATTTCTATTTGCATGATTGAGACAACAAAATACTTGCGTTTTCACCAATCTCAGCTCTATTCCTCTTTATCCTTCTATCTCCTTGTTGAACATCTAGTCTCACTCCAAACAGCATTGGCCTTTTATCATTCTCATTAGCTTCATCCTCTTCCTTTTTTTGGTTATAAATTGAAACCAAATCAACTAGCTCCTTACACTTCCATTTCATGCTTGTTAGTTCAGAATTCAACACCGCATTCTCCTTCTTCAGTCGCTTATTTTCATCCACCAGATTAATATAACCGGACGATGATGAGGTTGATGATGACCTTTGATCTTCATCAGAATCTTGGTTTTGTACGGTGTGATGTTGCTTGTTGTTGTTCCAAGCTCTTCTTCGCCGAATCTCGGATAGCAATTCTCTTTCACCTTTCTTGAACTTTTCGTTGCAAAATTCCCATCTATTTGTTGCAACTTTACGAAACCCCTATACACATATACCACAAATAAGTATAATAAGTATAATTTTACTAATGAATTAAATATAAAAATTGTCTCTTAAGTACATTATGAAAGAACAAATACCATTAGCATTTTTTAAGGAAGAATTCATATTTGGTGGATCGAAATGCACTAGTAAATTAATCTTAATAATTTTGTTAAATTTAATGTTATCATTAAATTTTAAAGGAGGATTGCAAATCATAGTTTGTACAATTTCACACATCAAAACTTTGTCAAGTTGGTTCATTTGGGGGGAGAGTATACATATTCTCTAATTTTGTCTTTTTAGATTGGTTTTGTACATAGCGTGGAGTACTAATTATTGTCACAAAAAAGGTTAGTTTGTGTTTTTATCGATAAGTCTAACTACCAGAATTCAACTCTTATGCTAAATAATAAGTGAGGTGTCGGAGCTCGAATCTCGATTTATGAATATAAAATACGATGTTCTTTTTTGTCTTAGATGAAATGGTCACCCACTGAAATTAAACTCACATATAATTGTGAAATTCCGGGTTCGAACCTGGGTCACAACGTCCGGCCTAACAATTTCGGCATTTTTACCCGTCCTATGGGACATTAGTGTACTTATATTTAATATTATTGATATAATTTGTTTTTCTTATAAATAAATAAAAACAGATATTTTTCGTTGACTAAGTCATATAGCACACTAACATTGAACTTCTATGTGCTTTGACTTGTAATAGTTTGAATTTAAGGTATGAAACTTGGCCAATTCTTTCCTAGGCACGTACTCAAATAAAAAATATTTGGGCACATATACACAATTGAAAAAAATTAAATGCAAAATAGATTAGTCACATCATATGACATCATTTAATCATCTTTTTTATTATTTTTTATTTATTTTTGTATGTGTGCCTAAATGAAAAATATTTAGGGTTGTGTCTAAGTAAGAGTAAACTAAGATGGTTGGGTATTGAATAGAGGCAACATATTTTACACTATCAATTACTTCATTTATTAAGAAAACCTAAACTAGGTCAAACAGATATTGTTAACCTGTTTCATACTCAAGAAAATGAATGCTTTTTTTCTTCTTCTATCTTTTTCTTAACAAAACTTTACGTCGTCAAACTATCTATTATTTTCTCTATTTATTATTTCAAATTTGGGGAATTCATATTCACACTATTTGCAACATGGTTTTTAAGTAAATTTTATTAAAGTATTAATTTAAATTTCGTCTAAATATACCATAATAAATCGTTCGGGAGAATCTGAGCTCAAGTAGTTAACGAGCTCTCCAAAGGACAAATTATTCGGGAGAATCCGAGTTCAATTTCTGGTGAGAATAATTCTTAATACCAAAAAATTAAATATACCATCAATATGGAATGATATATTTTTCTTCTATTAATAAAAACATGTCCTTAAAATTAATATATATTACTTTTCTTGGTTGTAATTTTTTTTTATAATAAGATGGTTATTTTTATTTTATTACAGGATTAAAGGACAAGAAAAAAAAATGATATCTAGAAAATGAGACAAGTGAATCTAATTAACAAAATCAATAGATGTAAATATACGTACATAGGTATTGAGCTGGCGTACAAAGCTAGAGAAATTGCTATGCTTGAAGAGTGTTGGCAGAAGATCACGAGCAAATTCCGCCGGTTGCCACACCACGAACGCCGTTCCTTCTTCGTTCCATGATATCACATCATCGGTGGCCAGATCCTCCACCAACATATATGTCTTCAACAAGAAAGGTGATGGAGTGCACTTTCTTCCACATTCCAACAATCCCTTCTCACTAATCACTACTCCTTCCATTTTTTTTTTTTTGTATTTGAATTAATATTTCTCTAGCAACTTTGTATATATGTGTAAGAGAAAATTTGTTTCTTATAAGAAATATGAAGATGAGAATATATATATATAAGAGAGTACTAATTAATTAATTAATTAATATAGAAGGTAATGAAAATATTTAAGATTGATAGAAGAAGAGAGAAGAGAAGAGAAGAAGGGCAGTTAAGAACTCCCAACCCCAACAATAGAAACCCAACACGACTCCACAGTTCATGAGAAATGCAAGAGCTAACTATAGATAGATAGCTTAATGTTCCTTCTTTCCTAATTATATTTCTATCATGTAATGAATAATTAGTTGAAACGTAAATACTAAGCTTGTCTCTCTTTTTATATAGTCACAAAAGAATTATTTCAAGGTATTTATGCATGAATTTTCATCACTCTTTTCTTTAATCTATTTTACTTATTATGTTTCAAAACTTTCTATTATCTATACACAACAAAACGACACGTATGATAGCCAAATATAATATTCTTTAAAAAAAGAAGAAGAAGAGAAATACACATGCACGAATGACATAAAGCAACTTGACTAACTTGAATACATAGTTAAGATATTATGAATGTTGAATTGGACAATTAAGTTGAATGATGCACGTGGGAGTGTTTGGTGGGATTGTATAAAATTAATATACAATTTTTCCTAAGAAAATAATATATGTTAGTTTAAGTCATTTAGGTGCTCAGTCAATATTTTCTTGTATATAATATTTTCTTTTGTTTCTAAATCTTTCATGCAACCGATGGTACGTTAGAGTAAAACTAAACTTAAATTGCGAAAGCCTGAAATCACTTAATGGCAGGATCGATCTCCGAACTAAATTAGGTGGTCAAGTGGACCAAATACTAGTGGTGGAAGAAAAAAAAACAAAAATTAAACTCAAATCTTTTAATTTGAAATAAAATTTTTAATTTGCCTCTTGTGAATAAAGAAAAATAGAGATCAAAATATCTCACTAAAAATAGTCAATCAAGCTCCTCGACAGAAATTAATCATTAAAAAATGAGTAAATACGTTGCATCATTAATATATAGATTATACTGTAATTTATAATTTTAAAAAAATTCTTTCATACAAACTCCTCCATCCAAGGCTTTAATTTCACTAGATGTTGAGATTGATTTCTTCCTCTAACATGACCTAATCCTTTTGGAAGGTTTTTTCTATGAAATAAGTAACTTTAGTTGACTTTTTGTGCTATTTTCCAAGTACAAATTTTCTTCCATTCAAATATGACTGTATCTTCTATACATATTATATTACTATTTATAAAACCAACCGCGTGCATATATAATATGATGACATGCATGTTGCTCCAATTAATTATGGAATTATTGGGTAGGTGACATTTTTCTTTTGTCTAACAGTGAAAAATACCATGGCATAATATGCATGAGATTTAATAGTGATGTTTTTTTGTCTGTTTGCTTAAACCATTCTCCACTATGGCAGATAAGAGTGTGCACTGTTCACAGGAACTTTTGAAAATTAAACTTACTTTTCTATTTATTTCTATTTTGATCATCTTGAATGTTTAATTCTGTATTTTGCACCAAAACATAGTTAGTATTTGGAGTTGGGCTTAACTCAACTTTATAAAACGGACTCGTAAGGTGAGACTCTCTATAAATTATAGTAAGGTTTTATCTTTAATCAATATGGGATTTCGTTTTTCCAATATATATATATATATCCTCTCACACCTAACACTATTGGACTTTGTGTGTGTATATAAATAGTGTGTGACCCGAAACAATACACTATGATATCATGTTATAATTGAGAGTTAAGCCTAATTCAACCTTATAAAACCGACTTATAAGATAAGGGGTGTCACTCTTTATAAACTTTAGTTAGACTTTATCTTTAATCAAATTCGGTACTTGATTTTTTCAAACACTAACCTTTTATTAATTTTAGTTGAATTCTTTCACATTTTCTAGCTAAATTTTATGGGATTCAAATTCGGTACAGTCAAAAACCCATAAAGTCGGTGCTCTTAAAGCCTTTCGATCAAGATCAGACGATTCAGATTTCAAACTCAAATTTTATATATTAAATAAAAAATTAAAAACTATCTTATGATATGAACCATCTGAAATTGGTAAAATGGTTTAGGTGCATCGTTCATATACTGAAATAATATGAAAACACTCGACAATTAAAACTTTATCACAAACAAAAATAATCTTCAAACCCCAGTTTTGAGAATTGAAGAAAATCAAACTAGCGGCATTACTATTCTATAGACTGAAGACGTTTGAATGATTGAATGAGTGCATCATCGTCTGTGGCTTTCGAAACTGAATAATACTTGTCAGCATCATCTTCTGCACTTACTTTGGTAAAAATCATGAATAAATAGCATTTCCCCACCATATTTGAAAATGACTCAGGTACATAGGCAGACACTGCATCCTATATATAACAAAAATATTGACGTAATTAGATTAAAAAACAAACAATTGTTTTTAGTGGTATATGTCCAATGCAACTTTTTCATTTTTTATAATTTCTCTCACCTTTCCATCATATTTCAGCATTTGACTACATGACATTCAAAAAAATTCTGCCGCCATACGATCATGCATTACAAATGTAGCCGATCCCGTGGGGTCACTCACACAAAGCCTTATCATATATCTATAAGTAGACAGTACAGAAAACTAATTATAAGTCATGCGCGCAACCATTTAAAATCGCAACTTTGCTATTAGTATGTTTTGAAAAATTACACCATTAAAACATGCCTATTACACCGCTCACAATAATACCTGTGATCGTCAGGAATCACTTTCATATTGCATACACAGGATAGATACCACTTTCGTAAAAAAAATGTATATCACATTAAAAAAATTTAAAAATAAATCTTGACTAAATATATTGAAATTTTTTTCCTATTATGTATGGAGTTACTTATTGCCTAATTTTTAGGATTTGTGTTTGTTGTGCCAGTAGAAATCACGAATAACTATCTTTAATGAAAGGATAAACTTTACTAATGATGGAAATATTACAGCAAATTTGGGAATATTTTAATAATAAATTCCGACAGCAAATTTGGGAATATTACAGCAAATTCTATATGGATGGTTGAGCACATTTTTACAATTGGCACAAATCAATTTTAGGAAGGTAATTAATTGCAAGATTAATGGTCATTCTTGCAGATCACTTGGATATTGATCAAATCAGTTGAGACCTGCTATACATCAATACACTAATGGGCTGTACTGGATAGTTTGTTGCAAAAAAAAATGCAAATGGGTTGGACTGGACAGTTTTTTCTACTTTAATTCATTTTCGTTTTTCAACATCACTTTGGACGGATTTTTTTTTTGTCATTAATTTTATTAATCACAATAAATGTCAAATGCATGAGGAATGAGATTGAATGAGAAGAGGAGAGAGAAAGACAAATAGGTCTGGCTTTAAATCTATAGCTGCGTCGTAATTTGGATTGAATATCAACTTTGTATACTTTCCATAGTTATGAACAGTAGGTATACCTGAGGTTTGTATAGGTTAAGCTTGCGAAAGAAATTAAATTTAAAAATTATGTTAGAAATGGTGTAGTAATACCTTTCCAATAATTCACCTTGCCAAGAAACAAAGCAACACAGACATTGTCTGACGATTCAGATAGTAAAAACCCACTCAGCTGGTCAACAAAAGCTCCATGTAGGATACACTTATAACGATATCTAACCAAAAAGAAAGACAAATATATAATTATTTTGAATCCATTAATTAAATATCTCTATTACAAAATTATAAGTTTTTGAGATAAAAACAAACTCATTATTGGCTAATTTCATTGACACAACTTTTTTCATTTCACCCTCAATGAAATAGTTGTTTTCAAATTCAACTTTAGACAACATCCCAATTACATCTTAAACACACAAGCAAATTCCGTCATATAAACAAACAATATATAAAGTGTATAATTATATTTATAATTTAATTGATACTTACTGACCAAATTTCTAATCTATAATTCTTTGAAAGGAATGACGCAAGGTAAGAATGACAGTTTATCTTTCGCCATATCTTTTACATACCAAAGACGGATGACTCTGACGATTAGGTTCCAATTCTCCTTAGCATGTGAGATTTCAGAAATTGTATCTAGTTTTGGTGTCATTGGAAATTGCAAAATGAAAAAAAAAGTAGCAAGCTTAAGAATAAAAATCGTAATAAAAAACGTAAGTAAATAAAAAACGTATGTGATATCAATTCTAGTGTTCTAGCAGATGTAGAATGTTTGTTAAGTCTTCACGTTTATATAGAGTTAAGGATTGAGCAATTCTAGTGTCTGCATAACTTATTGCTTAATTTTTAGGATCCGGATTTGTTGTGATATCAATTAGTTTATTGTGAAAATTATTTAATATTATTTAATATTGTCAAAATTTTAGGATGTGTGGTAGAAATCAGTTTAGGAAGGAAATTATTGAATATTGTAAAAAAAAAAACGTGTACGAATAATTTTTTAACTTTCTCTGTTAAAAATCATTTTATTATATTATATTTAAAATATGAGTATATATATTGAATTTTTCGTAAAAAAAATGTATATCACCTTAAAAAATATTTAAAATAATTCTTGACTAAATATATTGAATTTTTTCCTATTGTGTATGGAGTTACTTATTGCCTAATTTTTAGGATCTGTGTTTGTTTTGCCAATAGAAATCTGGAATAACTATCTTTAATGAAAGGATAAACTCTACTAATGATGGAAATATTACAGCAAATTTGGGAATATTTTAATAATCAATTCCGACAACAAATTTGGGAATATTACAGGAAATTCTATATGGATGGTTGAGCACATATTTACAGTTGGCACAAATCAATTTTATGAAGGTAATTAATTGCAAGATTAATGGTCATTCTTGCAGATCATTTGGATATCAATCAAATCAGTTGAGACCTGCTATACATCCATACGCTAATGGGCTGTACTGGATAGTTTGTTGCCAAAAAAATATGCAAATGGACTAGATAGTTTTTATACCTACTGTTCATAACTATGGGAAGTATACAAAGTTGGTATTCGATCCAAATTACGACGCAACTATAAATTTAAAGCTAGACTTATTTATCTTTCTCTCTCCTCTTTTCATTCAATCTCATTCCTCATGCATTTGGCATTTATTGTGATTAATAAAATTAATGGAAAAAGAATACGTCCAAAGTGTTGTTGAAAAACTAAAATGAGTTATGGTAGAAAAAACTGTCCAGTCCAGCCCATTTGCATATTTTTTTGGCAACAAACTATTCAATCCAGCACATTAGCGTATTGATGTATAGCAGGTCTCAACTGATTTGATCGATATCCAAATGATCTGCAAGAATGACCATTAATCTTACAATTAATTACATGCCTAAAATTGATTTGTGCCAACCGTAAAAATGTGTTCAACCATCCATATAGAATTTGCTGTAATATTCCCAAATTTGCTGTCCGAATTGATTATTAAAATATTCCCAAATTTGCTGTAATATATTCCATCATAAGTAGAGTTTATCCTTTCATTAAAGATAGTTATTCCAGATTTCTATTGGCAAAACAAACACAGATCCTAAAAATTAGGCAATAAGTAACTCCAAACACAATAGGAAAAATTTTCAATATATTTAGTCAAGAATTATTTTAATTTTTTTTTAATGTGATATACATTTTTTTTATGAAAAATTCAATATATATACTCATATTTTAAATATAATATAGTAAAATGATTTTTAACAGAGAAAGTTAAAAAATTATTCTTACATTTTTTTTTTTACAATATTCAATAATTTCCTTCCTAAACTGATTTCTACCACACATCCTAAAAGTTTGACGATATTAAATAACATAAATAATTTTCACAATAAACTGATTGATATCACAACAAATCCGGATCCTAAAAATTAGGCAATAAGTTATGCAGACACTAGAATTGCTCAACCCTCAACTCTATATAAACGTGAAGACTTAACAAACATTCTACATCTGCTAGAACACTAGAATTGATATCACATACGTTTCTTATTTACTTACGCTTTTTATTCTTAAGCTTGCTACTTTTTTTTTTTTTTTTTTTTTCATTTTCCAATTTCCAATGGCACCAAAAAACGATACAATTTCTGAAATCTCACCTGCTAAGGAGAATTAGAACCTAATTGCCAGAGTCGTCCGTCTTTGGTATGCCAAAGATATGGCGAAAGATAAACTGCCATTCTCACCTTGCGTCATTCCTTTCAAAGAATTATAGATCAGAAAATTTGGTCGGTAAGTACCAATTAAATTATAAATATAATTATACACTTTATATACTATTTGTTTATATGAAGGAATTTTCTTGTGTGTTTAAGATGTAATTGGGATGTTAAATTTGAAGACGACTATTTCATTGAGGGTGAAATGAAAAAAGTTGTGTCAATGGAATTAGCCAATAATAAGTTTGTTTTTATCACAAAAACTGATAATTTTGTAATAGAGATATTTAATTAATGGATTCAAAATAATTATATATTTGTCTGTCTTTTTTATTAAATATCGTTATAAGTGTATCCTACATGGAGCTTTTGTTGACCAGCTGAGTGAGTTTTTACTAACTGAATCGTCAGACAATGTCTGTGTTACATTGTTTCTTGGAAAAATGAATTATTGGAAAGGTATTACTACACAATTTCAAACATAATTATTAAATTAAATTTTTTTCGCAAGCCTAACCTATACAAACCTCAGACCTACTATTCATAACTATGGGAAGTATACAAAGTTAGTATTCAATCCAAATTACGACGCAACTATAGATTTAAAGCCAGACTTATTTGTCTTTCTCTCTCCTCTTCTCATTCAATCTCATTCATCATGCATTTGACATTTATTGTGATTAATAAAATTAATGACAAAAAAAATCCGTCCAAAGTGTTGTTGAAAAACGAAAATGAATTAAGGTAGAAAAAACTATCCAGTCCAGCCCATTTGCATATTTTTTTGGCAACAAACTATCCAGTACAACCCATTAGTGTATTGATGTATAGCAGGTCTCAACTGATTTGCTCGATATCCAAATGATCTGCAAGAATGACCATTAATCTTGCAATTAATTACCTTCCTAAAATTGATTTTTGTCAACTGTAAAAATGTGTTCAACCATCCATATAGAATTTGCTGTAATATTCCCAAATTTGCTGTCGGAATTGATTATTAAAATATTCCCAAATTTGAATCATAAGTAGAGTTTATCCTTTCATTAAAGATAGTTATTCCAGATTTCTATTGGCACAACAAACACAGATCCTAAAAATTAGGCAATAAGTAACTCCATACACAATAGGAAAAATTTTCAATATATTTAGTCAAGAATTATTTTAATTTTTTTTAATGTGATATACATTTTTTTTTTACGAAGAATTCAATATATATACTCATATTTTAAATATAATATAATAAAATGATTTTTAGCAGAGAAAGTTAAAAAATTATTCTTACACTTTTTTTTTACAATATTCTATAATTTCATTCCTAAACTAATTTTTACCACACATCCTAAAAGTTTGACGATATTAAATAATATTAAATAATTTTCACAATAAACTGATTGATATCACAACAAATCCGGATCCTAAAAATTAGGCAATAAGTTATGCAGACACTAGAATTGCTCAACCCTTAACTCTATATAAATGTGAAGACTTAACAAACATTCTACATCTGCTAGAACACCAGAATTTATATCACATACGTTTTTTATTTACTTACGCTTTTTATTCTTAAGCTTGCTACTTTTTTTTTTTTTTTTTCATTTTCCAATTTCCAATGGCACCAAAAAACGATACAATTTCTGAAATCTCACCTGCTAAGGAGAATTGGAACCTAATCGTCAGAGTCGTCCGTCTTTGGTATGTCAAAGATATGGCGAAAGATAAACTGCCATGCTCACCTTGCGTCATTCCTTTCAAAGAATTATAGATCAGAAAATTTGGTCGGTAAGTATCAATTAAATTATAAATATAATTATACACTTTATATACTATTTGTTTATATAAAGGAGTTTTCTTGTGTGTTTAAGATGTAATTAGGATGTTAAATTTGAAGACGACTATTTCATTGAGGGTGAAATGAAAAAAGTTGTGTCAATGGAATTAGCCAATAATAAGTTTGTTTTTATCACAAAAACTGATAATTTTGTAATAGAGATATTTAATTAATGGATTCAAAATAATTATATATTTGTTTGTCTTTTTGATTAAATATCGTTATAAGTGTATCCTACATGGAGCTTTTGTTGACCAGCTGAGTGAGTTTTTACTAACTGAATCGTCAGACAATGTCTGTGTTACATTGTTTCTTGGAAAGATGAATTATTAGAAAGGTATTACTACACAATTTCAAACATAATTATTAAATTAAATTTTTTTCGCAAGCCTAACCTATACAAACCTCAGGTATACCTACTATTCATAGCTATGAGAAGTATACAAAGTTAGTATTCAATCCAAATTACGACGCAACTATAGATTTAAAGCCAGACTTATTTGTCTTTCTCTCTCCTCTTCTCATTCAATCTCATTCATCATGCATTTGACATTTATTGTGATTAATAAAATTAATGACAAAAAAAAAATCCGTCCAAAGTGTTGTTGAAAAACGAAAATGAATTAAGCCAGACTGGACGGATTTTCTACCTTAATTCATTTTCGTTTTTCAACAACACTTTGGACGGATGTTTTTGTTGTCATTAATTTTATTAATCACAATAAATGCTAAATGCATGAGGAATGAGATTGAATTAGAAGATGAGAGAGAAAAACAAATAAGTCTGGCTTTAAACCTATAGCTGCGTCGTAATTGGATTGAATACCAACTTTGTATACTTCCCATAGTTATGAATAATAGGTATACCTGAGGTTTGTATACGTTAGGCTTGTGAAAGAAATTAAATTTAAAAATTATGTTTGAAATGGTGTAGTAATACCTTTCCAATAATTCACCTTGCCAAGAACAATGCAACACAGACATTGTCTGATGATTCAGATAGTAAAAACTCACTCAGCTGGTCAACAAAATCTCCATGTAGGATACACTTATAACGATATCTAACCAAAAAGACAGACAAATATATAATTATTTTGAATCCATTAATTAAATATCTATATTACAAAATTATAAGTTTTTGAGATAAAAACAAACTCATTATTTGCTAATTCCATTGACACAACTTTTTTCATTTCACCCTCAATGAAATAGTCGTCTTCAAATTCAACTTTAGACAACATCCCAATTACATCTTAAACACACAAGCAAATTCCGTCATATAAACAAATTGTATATAAAGTGTATAATTATATTTATAATTTAATTGATACTTACCGACCAAATTTTCTGATCTATAATTCTTTGAAAGGAATGACGCAGGGTGAGAATTACAGTTTATCTTTCGCCATATCTTTGACATACCAAAGACGAATGACTTTGACGATTAGGTTCCAATTCTTCTTAGCAGGTGAGATTTCAGAAATTGTATCATGTTTTTGTGCATTGGAAATTGGAAAATGAAAAAAAAAAAAAAAGTAGCAAGCTTAAGAATAAAAAACGTAAGTAAATAAAAAACGTATGTGATATCAATTCTAGTGTTCTAGCATATGTAGAATGTTTGTTAACTCTTCACGTTTATATAGAGTTAAAGGTTGAGCAATTCTAGTGTCTGCATAACTTATTGCCTAATTTTTAGGATCCAGATTTGTTGTGATATCAATCAGTTTATTGTGAAAATTATTTAATATTATTTAATATTGTCAAACTTTTAGGATGTGTGGTAGAAACCAGTTTAAGAAGGAAATTATTGAATATTGTAAAAAAAAAAAACGTGTACGAATAATTTTTTAACTTTCTATGTTAAAAGTCATTTTATTATATTATATTTAAAATATGATTATATATATTGAATTTTACGTAAAAAAAATGTATATCACATTAAAAAAATTTAAAAATAATTCTTGACTAACTATATTGAAATTTTTTCTTATTGTGTATGGAGTTACTTATTGCCAAATTTTTAGGATCTGCGTTTGTTGTGCCAGTAGACATCTGGAATAACTATCTTTAATGAAAGGATAAACTCTACTAATGATGGAAATATTACAGCAAATTTGAGAATATTTTAATAATCAATTCCGACAGCAAATTTGGGAATATTACAGCAAATTCTATATGGATGGTTGAACACATTTTTACAGTTGGTACAAATCAATTTTAGGAAGGTAATTAATTGTAAGATTAATGATCATTCTTGCAGATCACTTGGATATCGATCAAATCAGTTGAGACCTGCTATACATCAATACGCTAATGGGCTAGACTGGATAGTTTGTTGCCAAAAAAATATGCAAATGGGTTGGACTGGACAATTTTTTCTACCTTAATTCATTTTCGTTTTTCAACAACACTTTGGACATTTTTTTTTTGTCATTAATTTTATTAATCACAATAAATGTCAAATGCATGAGGAATGATATTGAATGAGAAGATGAGAGAGAAAGACAAATAAGTCTGTCTTTATCATATTTATAGATTAAGTTTCACCAATTTAATGTATCAAAAAAAAAAGTTTCACCAATTTAATTTAAACCATCATAAATTGAATCCTAATGTATCTTATTTTTTAGTTGAATTGTATATGTATGTATAGTTATCTGATCGGAAGGAAAAAAAAAAAAAGAAAAAAAAAGGATATGTATGTATAGTTAATTTTTGAGATATCATTATATTGATACAAAACTGTTTAATTTGCGATACATTAGTGTTAATTTCAAAGGGAATGAGTCAAGTAATTTCCTCTGATTATGCTGCTTCTGTACACTATTATTAGTCACTTACAGTGTTGCATTTGGAACTTGCTTCCTCACCAACTGACCAACAGTGTTTTGAATAAAGACCGAGCCAAATTGCCCCACACAGTATATGTGACAAATATTGATTTTTTTTATCTCACTAAAGACTTCAGCTGGACCAATTGAAAATAAACATAATTTAGAGATCATTTTTTTATGAAATTTCCATGTCACTCATCCATATCGATCTATGTCATTAAGTATATTTGATGTGGTGGTTTCCGGGGTTCCGTCATGTAATACGTCAGTGACGACAGCTACGATGGTCTCATTATTGATGTATTAGGTGGACCAGATTGTAAAGTTGAAATTTAAAGATAAATATCATTCGGGTGCGCGCCGAAAGAAAAATGATATAAGTATTATGATATATAGCCCAAGTGGGAGATGGTTGGAATATTTTATTAAATTCCAATAATATTATGTGGACAAATATCTTTATATAATTATATTAGATATTTATCAATAAAGAGCCTTAATTGATTAGTGGTCAAATTAAGTAATAAAGCTAATTAGACTTCTAATTAGATAATTAATTAAACATTTAATTAATTGATATGGACTCAATATGAGTAGATGTCAGGATGACCCATTTGAGAATAATGGGTACCTTAATGGGTCATCAAATTATATATAGACTATGATCCCAAATATACCGGACAGACTGCATATCGCCTCTTCTCCCTATCTGAAGAGTGCTTAAGGCATAAGGAAGAACTACAAGCCAACGAATACTCGTTGTTTGTCTCTCTCGTTACGGTTTGTTCTACTTCTATCTAACGGTTCATCTATTCAGGTATTCCTATAATCCTTGATAAATTAACATGTCGTAGATCCTTTACATACATGCTCATATATTTAGTTTCCGCACTTCAGTTATAAGATTATATGTTTAATCTTTATTAGTGAGAGCATGTTTATAATTAATATTAAATTAATTCCAACAACCAATTCTTATTATTCCTGATGAAATCCTTCACAGTAGCTGCAAGTAATGTGTTTCCTCTGAGATATCAAGATGACCGACCATAGGAATGTTATGCCAATGATCCTTCCAAAAATTAATTTTATTCCTTTGCCCAAGTTTCCTTCAAAAAATTATCTTTTAACGGAGTGAACTTTCTGTTTGATTATATTCAAAATGCTAATAAATTAATTATAATTGAATTATTCTTTACATATATACCTTTGGTTTGGGAATTTTTTTTTTCCGATTGCTTCCAGTTGGCAGGAGTTAATATGCATAAGGGTGTATTTATGCACAGTGCATAAGGTGATGACAACCATCCGATCATGATTTTTTGATGACACGTGTAATGATCTGAAGGTCTCACTCTCTGACCCTGAGTCACACAGGATCACACTATTCTCTCAAGCTCACCGTCGCGATTCTCTCAAGCTTTCTGGCGCGATTCTCTCTGAATCTCGTCGTCGTCTTCTCCATCTCAAATCGTGTTCTTGTATCGTGTTCAGGATCTTCGCAAACGTAGTAGATTACCTCAAGCTCACCGTCGCAATTCTCTCAAGCTCTCCGGCACGATTCTCTCTGAATCTCGCCGTCGTCTTCTCCATCTCAAATCTTGTTCTTGTATCGTGTTCAGGATCTTCGTAAACGTAGTAGATTATCCCAGCTCTCCAAGTTTGAACTTTCTCCACCTTCTATAATTTAGGAATTGAATAATTGCAAAATCAAACCCTAAATTGATTTTGAATCACAATTGTGTTTTCTGCATATGATATTCTACTTTTATTTTGATTTTGATTCTCATATGCATGGATTCTGATATTATACTAGTTTGTAGATTTTGATTTTTCATTAGTGTTGATCATTTTTCAATCCATGCATGAATGTTGTTTTTGTCTGAAACCATTAGGCAAGTATTTTGGTTTCACATTGTTTGATAGAATGTATCAAAGAAAATTGTACAAATTGCTTTCACTTGAAGCTAATGTGGAGCCACTTCTTATCATTTTGATTTTGGTTATTGATATTATTGTTTGAGTTTGGCAAGAGAATGAAGCTAAAAAGCTCTTGAATTTCTTAAAAGAATTGCATTGTGAATCTGGAAAAGTTTTCAAAATTGATGTTGTTATTGTTGTTGTTGTATATACAAGCTTTTGCAAGTGATCAAAAGAGTTCCATTTTGGGACTCATATGCAAGTTTTCAAAAGAGTCCCATTTTGGGTACAAATTGTAATATAGATACATATTAATTGTGTATTATTTGAATTTTGGAAAGTCAACAAATTAAGGATATTCCAAAATGTCCAGTTGTTCTTTGATTGAAAACCATTAGATTGAAAAAATGGTTTCCAACTGTTTGTCAATTAATATATGTGATGTCTGAAAATCAAAATTATTTTTATTGATTCGGTTGTGTTTTTGTATAGGTTTTGATTCAAACCTATACAAAAACACAAGTTAGCGTTGGTAGATTCTCTCTCTGCATTGTTCGACGATTATCTATCTGCATTATTTGTGATCTTCGCAAACGTAGTAGATTCTCCCAAGCTCTCCAGGTTTGAACTTTCTCCACCTTCTATAATTTAGGAATTTAGGTTTGAGCTAATTTTGAATCACAAGTGTGTTTTTCTGCATCTGATTATCATGTCTGTATGTTGACTAATGTTTTTAAATTTTTGTGTTTATGAATCACAATTGTGTTTATGCATTGATCAAAGAACAACTGGACTGTTTTTTTAATCTTTGTGTTTATGGATCACGATTGTGTTTATGCATTGATCAAAGTACAACTGGACTGTTTTTTTAATCTTTATGTTTATGAATCACAATTGTGTTTATGCATTAATAAAAGAACAACTGGACTGTTAAACATTTTGAGGTTTGAACTGTGTTTGTCTGCTGTGAAACCATTTAATAAGACTAATGGTTTCAGTGTATAACTTATTGAAACCATTCCACTGAAAAAATGGTTTCAGACTGCTTGTCAATTAAGATATGTAATGTCTGAAAACCAAAATGATTTTTATTGATTCAGTTGTGTTTTTGTATAGGTTTTGATTCATTTGTGTTGGTGTTTTTGTATGAGCGTGCTCTTGTCATAACTGTCCAAGGTGTTTTCTTCAATGCTTATTTCTTAGGCTATTTGCTCTCACCAAAATTTGTACACCGTATGGTTGGTTATCTTGAGGAAGAAGCTATTCACTCATACACTGAGTTTCTCAAGGAGCTTGATAAAGGAAACATAGAAAATGTTCCTGCTCCAGCCATTGCTATTGACTATTGGCAGCTTCCCCCGAACTCTACTTTAAGGGATGTTGTTATGGTTGTCAGAGCTGATGAAGCACATCATCGCGATGTCAACCACTTTGCATCAGTAAGTCGTCTCTCTTTATCCTCTCAATTTTTCAAAAGAAGTTGAGTTTTATTGTTATGATTAAGGGTGTATTAAAGAACACACTTCATGTGATTATGTTGAATTGGATTCAAGAGTACTGATTGTATTATAATGATATGAATTGCAGGATATCCATTACCAAGGAAGAGAGTTAAGAGAGGCTGCTGCTCCAATTGGTTATCACTAGAGATCAAGTAGTTTCACAGGTAGATGGTTCTGCAATGTTTGCTAGACCCCAAGTCAAGCCTATTGGAGGCAATATTATGGCTCGTGCAACCACAACAAGGTTAGCTCTCAGGAAAGGAAGAGGGGAAGAGCGAATCTGTAAAGTGATTAGTTCTCCTTGTTTGGCTGAAGCCGAAGCAAGGTTTCAGATTTTAGGTGAAGGTGTTTCTGATGTTAAAGACTGACCAATTCGAGCATTGTCTGAAACCTTGAATGCTTTTTTTTTTTGTTTTTTATTTGTGTCCTTTAGCTAGCTGTAAAAGATGATTTGAAACTATCTATTGTGTAATTTTGCAATAATGTTCAGTTTTGTTGGCCCCTATTTTCTTACAACTGTTCTTTTGGAATTCTCTTTGCATTTTGCGATAGCGATAATTGTTGCAGTATTGTAGCCAAGATAGATTGTTTTAGAAGAGACCCACTAGCCATTCAAAAAAAAAAAAGACCCACTTATTGAACTTTTTGCAGACTACTACTTATGATATATTTGAAGAGTCTTGGTTTTTCTTCTTCAGCTCAAGTCAAACTGTACAGATCATACTGGTTCAATAAGATAGGGGTGATGGTAGTGCTTGGTTATTGATCACATTTGTTCTATAGTTTAAGGCGAAAATGGAAATGCATTTGTGAATAAGTGCGTACTATAGGTTATGAATAATGGTTTGAATATTCAGGATTTAAAAAATCTATTTTACTCTCATAGTCAATATTAATGGGTTCACAACACTGAAACCATTTAACAAGACTAATGGTTTCAGTGTATAACATGTTGAAACCATTTTACAAGAGTAATGGTTTCAGTGTACAATTTTTATTCAAAGCCATTTAACAATAATGATGTTATACTACATTCACTTATAATCTGCCAATATTAAGGATTTTAAAAATCTATTTTACCAATATTAATGGGTTAACAAAACTGAAACCATTTAGCAAGAGTAATGGTTTCAGTGTATAACCTACTGAAACCATTAGTCTTGTTAAATGGTTTCAGTTACATTTTAATCTTTCCAAACTTAATTATAAATGCATTTGAACAACATTAACTATTAAGCAAACCCATTTGAAAATTATCTCAATTTAATTTTGAAAAAACCTTTCGTCACTTTCGAAATTTAATTTTTTTTGTTAAATGGTTCCAGTTACATAACACTTTTGATAAAAGGTTCAATACATTAACTCTCAATTTAATTATAAATGTTTGAACGACATTAACTATTAATCAGATCCATTTGAAAATTATCTCAATTTTGAAAAAACCTCTCGCCACTTTCGAAATTTAATTTTTCTTTTGTGTGCCTCTAGCCACTCTTGGTGAAAGGAAATAACTCTTGATTTTGGTTTTCATACTTATGATTTTCAATATTATAACCTTGATTTTGAATATTATTAACCCATAATGGATTTGTACACTGAAACAATTACTCTTGTTAAATGATTTCAGTAAGTTATACACTGAAATCATTATGCTTGATAAATGGTTTCAGTTACATATACACTTTTGATAAAAGGTTCAGGTTTGAAGGACGTGCATTTGAATCCAACACATCACCTCTCTTCCGAGGTTTAGGTTCATGGGTTGATTCGAAGACAATTCTCCTCTATTCGAATCCAATACATTTTAATCTTTCTTAACTTAATTATAAATGCATTTGAACGACATTAACTATTAAGCAGACCCATTTGAAAATTATCTCAATTTTGAAAAAACTCTTGATTTTGGTTTTCATACTTATGATTTTCAATATTATAACCTTGATTTTGAATATTATTAACCCATGATGGATTTGTACACTGAAACCATTACTCTTGTTAAATGGTTTCAGTAAGTTTTACACTGAAACCATTATGCTTGATAAATGGTTTCAGTACGTTATACACTGAAACCATTAGTCTTGTTAAATGGTTTCAGTTACATATACACTTTTGATAAAAGGTTCAGGAACTTTCATTAGTTGAAACTTCCATTAGTCTTCCACCAGTCTTGTTAAAAGTGCAAGAGGAAAGTAACAAATGGCTAAATATAATCATAATAATGGACTAGAAGAATTGCATAACTAGTAGAAACTATAGGAAGGATATTGAAACCAGAAAAATGATATTGCAAAATCATTATAAATCTAATTGCATTAATCGATAGTACATAAATATAGGTCTAAATTCTTTACAATATGTATGTGGTGATATTACAATTTCTACCCAAGATGACACATAAAATAACTTAAAATATATAAATACATCCAAAGGTCTACAACAATTTATACAACAAGAATAACATCAATTCTGAGAACTTTTCTAAATTTACTATCCAACTCTTTTAAGAGCTTCAATGGTCTTTTCAGTTTCAACAACATTGTTCTCTTGCCAAACTCCAACAACATCAATTGTTTTAACATAGTTTCCTCGCATTCGCTTCCAAGAGATGCAAGTAGCATCAAGCCTACAAGTAAAAACAACCTATATCAATCCCTTTGCGCAAAATTGTCAAAAATAAATCATACTTTAAGAAGAAGTGCATTATTAAGAAGCATTGTCCATGACAAAATGAAGTTAACATACTTGATATTTTCTCTTTGATGTTTGTAGGTTTCAAGAGGCAATCTAGCAGCTCTCCAAACACAGCACCTTGCATATTATCTCCAACAATCTATAAGTTTTACAAAAAAAGATAATCATAATTGATTGATAAGATAAATGAACTGATGTTAATTTTGTAGTTCCTCCAAATGGCCTAAACTAAGGATGTAACTGGAACATAATCATTTGAAATCATTCTACAAGCAAAATGGTTTAGGAAGCAACAATTAAACATCAACTACCTGAAACCATTCTACCAGCAAAATGGTTTCAGAGTACAACTCTCTGAAACCATTCTACCAACTAAATGGTTTTAGAGTACAACTCTCTGAAACCATTCTAAAATCAATTTTAAACACCTCAATAAAAAAAGCATAACATACACAGTGATTAGAAACAGAAAATGGATCATGTGCCTTTCTAAAGGTGAGATTTGTTAAGGTCCAACTCAAAAATGGATCATTTAAGCAACAAAAAATTCATAGAAGAAACATACATTTAACTTACCATGTATTGCATATTCTGGTGCAGTGTATCCCCTAGCATAGTTGATAAAGAATGTAACATTAAAATTAGATTCTTTTTATGTCAGCTACATCTTTATAAAAGTAATCATTTGGACTTACAATGTTCCTGCAAATCTTGTGCTAAGATGAGATTGATCTTCTGGTAAAAGCCTTGCCAACCCAAAATCAGCAATTTTAGGCTGAAGATCATCGTCTAAGAGAATGTTTTTTTTTGAAACGGTCGTCTAAGAGAATGTTGCCAGTCTTTATATCCCTATGTATAATACAAACATGGAAATCCTCGTGCAGATAGGCCAAACCTCTTGTCGTGCCTAAAATTATATCATACCTTTGCATCTAGTTCAGGGAACCCTTCTTTTCACCTGTTACCAAAATTAAATGGATTTAATTTGTATACACTGTCGGTGTAAAATAAAATTACACATTCATTAGTTGATTCAATAGGAAGATTGACATGATCTTGTACCAAATAAGAATTTGTCAAGGCTGTTGTTTGCCATGTATTCATAAACAAGGATTCTCTCTTGGCCTTTACTACAACATCCAAGAAGTCGAACTAAATTCCTGTGATGAACATTACTTATAAGCTTCACTTCACTTTCAAATTGTTCATCCATCTTGCTGGAATGGCCTAAAATCAATTTCTTGACAGCTACTACGTTACCATTTTTTAAAGTGCCCCGTACCATAATTGTCGAATCATCAATACAAATGACGATTAATAATTATTTTCTTAATCTTAAAAGCAATATTTATGTAAAAGAGATAATACCTATAACAAATTTTTTCTGCAGTTATCATCAATTCAGACAAAATCATGCTTATATGTAAATATGTATTATACCAAAAAAATGTTCAAAATTAACTAAGTATAGTACCTTGTATACATCTCCAAAACCTCCTTCTCCTAATTTATTTTCATCACTAAAATTTTTCGTTGCAGACTTCAAATCATTATACCGGTAAGTAACTGGACCTCTTAACTCAGTTGCTCCCAATATGTCACCTGATAAGGGAAACATAATTAGGAATCTCATGACTCTCTTGAAAAGTAAATGAACTATGATGTTAATTTATTCACATTCATTGTATAGTCATTGAACTAAAATTTGCAAACTAGGGGTTTGAAAATCTTGTAAACATTAAATAGAAAAGTCTCTTGAAAATCGTAGTTTGAAAATCTTGTGTTCTTGTGGAAGAAATCATGATCATGGATTGAAAGATTTTCCAAAATATTTCACCTCTAGGATGTCGCTTCGGTTTCTTCGTGAGCTTAAGCCAAAGAAATAGTGCAAGGAGGATCAGAACAAGGACTACACCTCCAACACCACCACCAATAATTGCTCCCTTCTTACTTGAACTTGCTGCAAGATAAGAAAACACACTTAGGAATGGCATCAACCTTCACTGATAACTCTCTGAAATCATTCTACCAGCAAAATGGTTTCAGAGTACAACTCTCTGAAACCATTCTACCAGCAAAATGGTTTCACACTAATCTTACTGTCACATTGTTAACTCAGCAGGAAAATCAGAATCTTTTAGCAGAAATAAAAGATATAAACAATCGATTGTTTGACTGCGAGGTGGTTATCGCTGAAAAGGAAAATGTTGAAACTGCGGTTGGACTAGCTGCTGAGCTAAGTGAAGGATTACTTGTTCAAATCATGTACAATGCAGTGACTATCAATCAGAACCTTGTATCTAAATTCACTTCTGATAAAAAGGTTTCAAGTATCATTTTCAAAAACCAAAGCCTCAAGAACAACAACAACAGCAAAAACCTTTTCCAAACCTAATTCCCAAAATCAAAACACACTGCAATTACTTGAATACAGAAGAAATTAGAGGAAGAAAATATCTCGAACCTCTTTTGGTTTTACCATTTTGAGGATGATTCCGGCGACGTTGTTGTTGGCGACGGTGATGATGAGTGAGTATCGAGAGTTAGATTCAAAAACACGAACCTTTTCCGTCACTGTTACTTCTTAATTTTGGATCACGTAACTTCCAAAGCTTCGATGATCCTGTTGAGTTACTCTCACCGCTTTCAAAATCAAAAGTTCTTATTCTCGTTCTGTGAGGCTTGCAGCAGAGACTAGAACAAACAAGAATTAACCAATATCATCAATTTTCTTAAGCAAATCTTCATAAATTCAACAAGGAAGGAACGAAATCAAAACAACGAAATCAAATCGACCTTAGAATTGGTACGAACGCAGACGGCGGAGTTGGAAGCGACGGCGGAGTTGGAGTGGAGATATTTTGTCGGAAAGATTTTGTCTATTGGTACGAAGTGGGGGTGTATGAAGCAAGGACATGGGGGTGTATTCAGCAGTTTACTGTAGCTTATGGACGGTGCATAAGCTTTGGCTTATGCACAGTAACCGGACCCCTTCCAGTTCACTAATATATATTTTTTGCATAAATCCACTTCACTAATATAAGAAATAACAATTAGTATATTTTTGTGAACATAATTAACAATTAACTACTAATAGATCCGTGCGGTTACGACGATATTTTTTTAAGTTATAGTTTTGTAATCAAAGTTGGTTGCAATTCTAAATATTTAAATTGAAAGAAATAATTACATAGAATATATTTATATATCAGTTAGAATTTATGTCGTGTAAAATAGTTTTTTCAAAATTTTTATTTTAGTAAGAACTTATCTCACATATGATAATTATTTTGAATTTTTTATCAGTGATAATTTATCCCATATATGATAGTTAAAACTTATATATCAGTTTGTACCAAAAAATAATAATTATACATTAGTTAGAATTTACCCTGTGTAAAATAGTTTTTTTTGAAATTTTTATTAGTAAGAACTTGTATCACATATGATAATTATTTTAAATTTTTTATCAGTGATAATTTGTCCCGTATATGATAGTTAAAATTTATATCAGTTAAAATTTATCCGGTGTAAAATATAGATTTTGTTTTGGGTCATGCTAACCGGTGCCCCCGGGGCACTGGTTAAGGAAACCAAAAAAGGAAATTTTAAAATTAAAAATAACACTTTTTAGACTTTCGAGGCGTTGACTGCCCAAACTTCAATATGATATTACTATATTTGGTTCCTTAAACAGTGCCCCGGGGGCACTGTTTAGCATTTTCCTTTTGTTTTTTACTTTTGAAATTTGAATATCATAGTTTGCCTCCAAAAGATAACTCATGACAACTTGCAAAACAAAAGACATTGTCACATGCATTTGTTTTCAAAAGTAACTAAGTGGGTTGTAGCTTGTTAAAATGCAACTATGTCTTTCAATAAAGTAACGTTTTCACTCACAAGATGAAATATGACTTAGATGGCTTGATTACTTGACAAATGGTGTGTACTTTTAGTTCAGTTATCAAATTTTTGGACATCAATTATTCTCATTTGGGACACATGACAACAAATTAAGTAAAGGTGTTTTGGATTTAACCAGAAAAATCAACTTTCTTATATATATTAGATTCATTGAGATAATTGGGTCAAGGCGGAGACACCAAAAATGACATGTTTCACTTTTAAATACCATATCCTAAGTGAAAAATTAATCAAACTTAATAGGTAGTAATCTCATCTAAGCTCAAATTCAAGGTACAAAATGTGTGGGTTGTTAATTTAAGCACTTAATATATTCATATATTCGAAAAGAATAGTAGTTAAAGAATAAGGCGAAAGTAATAACATTTTTTTAAGGGAAAAGTTACATTTCTAGATACAAATAACCAGATAAAATTTGATTTTTTTCGTAAGCTTATTATATCCTTCGTGTATAACCGCAGAGACTAATTATGTTATCAAAATAAATTATAAACTAGTAAAATCAAAGTTATAAACTCAAAAAAATAATGTCAATTTTTTTTTATTTTATTTTGAATAATGAAATTTTTTTTTTTTGAATAATGATAAGTTTGAAGTGGCATTTATTGTTACTTGCTAAAAAAGAAAAAAAAGATAGATATGAAAAAGATTTGATAGCTGTCATAAAAGATTTAACCGTAACTTACGGATTACGCTAGATTGAAAATTTATCCGTTGAACACAGCACTATATAAGAACTAAAAGATCACTTTGTAAGATTAACGCTACTTTGAAAACCCTAATTCCCAATTCACTTTCACAGCTTTGTTTCTGTTTTCTTCTTTCATTTCATCATCATCTCTCCGATCATGTCTCCGCTGATCACAAGTTCATATTTTTCTGATTTCATGTCTCCGGTTTCACCTTCTAATCACAACGTTCATGACAAGACTTCACCATTCTATCAGATATCAACTTGGGACTCTTTGAGAAACAACATTACAACAATCATCAACAAGATTAACAGTAACAGCAATGCAAAGATCAAAGATATAATTCTCGATTTGTTGGAATTAAACTTGATCCGCGGAAGAGGAATCTTTTGCAGATCGGTTTTGACATCGCAGATGTCTCGTCCTGAGTTTACCCATGTCTTCGCTGCGCTCGTTGCGTTGGTAAATTCTATATTTTTTGAAGTTGGTCAACTTTTTATCAGAAGAATTGTTTGGCAATTCAAAAGTGCTTATAAGAGGAATGATAACCCTCAATTGCTTAATACTGTTAGGTTTATAGCACATTTGGTGAATCAAAAAGTTGTTCATGGGATTATTGCTATAGAGATACTCACTGTTTTGCTTGAAAAACCTAGTGAATTTAGGGTTACAACCGCCGTTCGTTTTCTTGTAGAATGTGGTTCAATGTTGCAGGATGTTTTACCTAATAAGCTTTATGGTGTATTTGATCTTTTCTGCGGAATTCTTTATGAAGGTAGATTCGGTAAAAACGCTGAATTCATGATTAAAAAGTTATTGGCTATAAGAAAACGTGATTTTCAAGTTTATCCTGCCAATCGGCAGCCTGAATTAGACTTTGTGGAAGACGAAGATAAGTTAACTCATGAAGTCTCGTTGGACGAGGACATTGATCCAGAGTTTTCGCTTGATGTATTTAAACTTGATCCGTATTTTGCCATGAACGAAAAGTTTTATGAGGGGATGAAGAAAGACCTAATATTTGACGATGAAGAAAGCGATGAAGATCAAGAAAGTGGCTCAGACATTGAATCAGATGAAGAAAGCGAGGGTGATCAAGCATCATCAGGAAAAGTTTCAAATTCTGACACTAGGAGCTCTCATTCATCAGATTCAGCTAATTCTGATGAAAATGGTAGAAAACGTAAAAGAAATTAAAGCTATTGTATTGTAAGGCCCTTGCACGGACAGACCTTTTTATTCAGAATCCATGGTTTCACAATATGTATATAAGGGTCAAGTCTATGATGCACAAGTTAGACAAGTCTTTCGATCTGCTTATGTAAACGGATGTTGAGTTTGTTTTGAATGTAGTTTTTACCTCGGATTAACATATCTATCTGTTTTTGTTTAATTTCGTTATTGAGATCATATTTTCATTTAACTAGTTCTGCGCCCTTGAATTTCTGTTTCTAACAACTCCAGCATAAAGACTGCAAATTTTTTGAAAATTAGATTTACAACTACTAATCTTAGGAATCGATGTCACAATATGTTCATAATCGATGTTACAATATGTTGATAATATAAAATCAACACAGTCGTCGATTACTTCAATAAATCTAAAACAGCTAGCTAGTATGTTCTGTAAATGCATTAAAAAATTTACAAAGTAGTACTTTGTAGAAACAAACTTGTGTGTGAAGTACTTCTGAGACTTGTGGAACTTGCATTTAATCAACATGTATCTAAGTATCTTTCAATTCTGATGAAACTTACAAACCAATTTCTTCACAACTCTCGTATATGTGCTATTGCTAAAGGCAACAATTTAGCAACTTCCTCCAACCTGAACGGTTACTTCTTACCTGCAAACATTAAGAATGTGGCATAAATATATTTTTGTGTGTACCAAAAACCATGCAGTCTCATGAAATTAAGAAGTAAAAAGTCCTAAATACAAAGCACTAGGGTTCGTTTGGATTGTGGCTTATTTTGGAGTCAATCCAATCGGACCCGTAGTGGAGTTGAATTGAACTTACTGATTCTATTCTTCTGGCTGTTTGATCATAGAATTCAGGTACGAAATTGTCGACTTGATAGTTGACTTAATTCATCAGAAAGAAGAGTCATTTTATCGGGCTGCTAAGTCCCACCATTTTGAATAATCTGTTGGAATTCCAAATGTTTCTTGCAGCATCACTTCTCCCTTTAGCTTAGCATCCCCTGCCACTAGTGGTTCGAATTCAAGTCCAATCATGTCATTCTCCAATCATATCCTCCAGAGACAAGCACATATATAAATAAAAGCAGAGCATTGCAGAAGTGAAAACAAAAATTTCACACATACATAAAAGGAGTCGGAACAAAATCAGAACAATGAAATATGGTACAATATAAGGACAGATTTTGGCAACAAAAGATGTAGTACCAGTGAGTAGCTCTGGAAGTTCTTCCAGATAAGGATCCCTGACAGTGCTGCAAAATAAAGAAACGAGATTAAAGAACAACTATCCAAATAAATCATGATGTAGTACCAACAGGGTCTGTTTGGATTGACTTATTTGAGTTTATCTATTGGCATAAGTTTTGTGAGGCTGCACGGGAGAACTTATAAAAACAGCTAATGATAATTTTCACACGGTGTTTTCAGCTTATTTTCATAAGTTCTCCAATATAGCTTATAAAACAGCTCATAACATAAATTAAAACAATTTAACTTCATTTCATCTATTGCTATATACATAGTGAAAGAGATGAGGAAAATGTTGCACTTGCAGGTAGGTGTAGAATGGGAAAAACGTTGCACTACACGTTACCCTTTTTTATTTTTAGGAAAATACTATTCAATTTAATTATCCGGTGAAAATTAATTTTTGAGTGAATTGATGATTTAATTCTATAAAATTGAGTTAAAGATAAAATTATTTATATTTTGATACATTTATGTAAAAGTAATTTGAACAAAAAAATTTGAATGTAAAAATTAATTATAAAATTAGAAGTTATAATTTATAATTTCAAGTAAAATTAATTCTAAACACAAAATTAATTCAATTTTTAAAAAGCTACAATATATAACGTCAAGTAGAACCATACATTTTTAGCTAAAATAAATGTTAATTTTTTATATTTTTTTATTTTCACCGTTTAATCTGATTCGGGGGTCCGAATAAATATTAATTCTGGTGTGAAGTTACATGTGCTTAATTCACACCACATTTAACATTCATAAAGTAGTAAAATTATTCTCATAGAAGGTACTCCCACCGGACACTGCTATAAGCAAAAAAATCACTTTTTAGATTAATTGGAGATACTGATATATTTGGTTCATAATGTCAAATACATCAATTTTTCGATGAACAATCTAGCACACACTCCAACTCCAACTCCTACAGCAATAGATATTGGATTACAATCCAAACTAAACATGAATTTAACAATTGTCTCTTGATGAGAGTTGTAGACATATCATGATGTGATCTTCAACTAACAATCCTTAATTATAAGCAAAAGTTCACTTTTCAGATTCATCGATAGAAACACCTTTCAATGCTTTCTAGATTTCAAATGCCTTATCCATCCAAAGGATACTTTGAGAAATTTCTGGATCCACAGAGTTGTTGATCCAAGCCATGATCATCGTGTTAAACCCGTCCCATGCTAGAGAGTCGCAATCTTTTGTGTCATTGATGAAGTGAAGCTTATTCTTGGAGCGTAAACATACAATCATTGAACGTAACCAAGAATAATAATTACCACCATTGAACAAGGGAGTGATAAGAACCAATGCAGGGTTTTCATTGGGGTGCATGAAATAGGGGTTTAAGGTATCATTTTGATAACCTTTGTGAGGGATGCAGCGGAGAAGATGAAGCTTTGATCATAGATCGATGATACCATATGAAAACCAGAAATCTAGCACCATGAAACAGAAAATGGGCGCAGAATAGGTGCGGCGCCGGCAAGGCAAAAGTTTCATTGATCACAAATCTAAGTTTACAAAACAACCATACACGCTTATATAGACTATGTGTGTCACCAATGATCTCCTAATACATCTTAACTACCTTCTAACCATTTCGGTTGGCTAACAACTGTCATAAACCAACTTAGCTTGTAACAAAGTGATTGGCTTAATCTTTATTTTCACTATTCTTAACATGTCATGGAAAGCTTATGAAAATAAGCTGAAAATAGTTTATGGACATGTCATAAGCTATTTTCAAGAGTTCTCCGAAACACTGACACCAATGCTTATGCCAGTAGATAAACTAAGCTCAAATAAGCCAATCACAGCAGGCCTGCGAAAGTTGACTGGAGCGAAAATTACCTACACAACTGCGATAGATCGATCAGCTTTGTATAAAAGTCAGGTTTAGCTCATAGTATAGCAATCCACTGGTCCAGAGTTTACAAAAATTATTAAACATACATGACTTGTAGCATTCAAATAATTTGGATTTAAGCACACTCACAAATAATAAAAGCTAGAAAAGAAAAATTATTATATCAATAATAATAATAATAAATTTTAATTATTTCCTCTTATACTATGCAAATAAGCAGAATGGAAACTTTGCGTTGTTGCTAACACATATGGCACTATGTAAGTGACAATGTATAGTCACTCTATCTGCAATAATTTACTATCATAATTCTAATACATTTGATACAACTGCGAAAGATCTTTTACTTACTGCGAAAGATCGATGCGTTGTTGCTAACACATATGGCACTATGTAAGTGTAAATAGGAAGAGGAAAAGCAAGAGCTAAGACATGGGAGAGGAAAGACCCTCCTGAGCTGACAAAGGATAGAGGGGTTGGTGTCTCCTAGAAGAAACATTGGTGTCCTTCAAAGGGGTTCTTGTGAGTAAAATGTCCAAGTAAGCCCTTGTGGTTTGTAATAGTGAAGAAGCTCTCTCCTTGTGCTTAAGAGCCAAGAAAAACAGAAATCTATAAGATATTAATAAGAAGACAAGAGCTGCTAAGTCCCACCATTTTGAATAATCTGTTTGAATTCCAAATGTATCTTGAAGCATCACTTCTCCCTTTAGCTTAGCATCCCCTGCCACTAGTGGTTCAAATTCTAGTCCAATCATGTCATTCTTCAACTGCCCCTAAGTTTCATGTTAAAAAAAACATCATTAACATCTAGTCCAAATAGTTCATGTCAAACATATGAAATGATGCATTTTACCTTTGTAGAGTTAATACAGATAAATTCCCTAAAATTGGCATTTCTTGTGATACACTAAACCATTTACCCTCATTTAGCCGAATTTAATTCTACAAATCTGTCTTGTAAGGTGAGAGATCTTTCGCACTTATATAAACACATTTGGAGTGTGACCCAAGCGACCCAATATCGGATGGTTCAACGGATCTTTGATAGACTCTGATGCATATTCTAATTTGTGTTGAACTTACAGTTGATAATATAATTAGTTTTTTTTTTTTTAAAAGCAAGAATTAGTTTTTTTTAAAGCAAGAATATAATTAGTTAGGATTAGTTGTTAGTCTAGAAAGTTGGCTCAACACTTAACTTACCCCTAAAAACTGACTTGTAAAGTGAAGGACGACTCCTGCTTATAAACATATTTTAAAATCATATCTCATTCAATACGAGACACTCAAAATTATATTCTCATCAGAAGTAGCTAATATTTTACCTGTACTGACCATGCAATGTAGCTAATGTAAGACATCGGGTAGCGCCAGAAGAATTTTGGAAGGTCAGTTAGCCTTCTGAATATACTAGATGGCATCAACATAAATACCTGTATGAAATGCATCATAAGATTTCTACTTTATGCTAATAAGATTATGTAAGGAGTATTTTAAATGAATATTTGCTTACAGTTACACCAGCAGCTGTTACTATGGTTACTAATTGATTGGACACAAGTGCTGCAACAAATAACATGCAGCCTTCTGCCACAGAAATGCATAAGAACAGGTTCATGCTAAAATAGCAGTAATGAGAGAATCCTTCATGAAATTTCACCATATAGAAAAGTATTGTTCCTGAAGAGAGTGAAGTTGCAAGGACAAAAGGTAATGATGAGAGGAAATGTGACAGTACATACATGTCCTCCCCATAATGCCTCCCAAATCTTTCACGTTTGAAGACCTGGTTTTACAGAGACTAAAATCAAAATTCGCTATATTTGCAAGGACTATATGTGTAACTAAACCTTAAATAGCATGCAAAAGCATCACTATGATGCTCTGCGTACCTTCAATTCCTCGAGGTAAAAGGGTAAGGCTCCTACACAGATGAAAATCATGAAGCCATAGACAAATCCATAAAACTTGCCTTTTGATAAGATTGCTGCATTACTTGATCCTATGTTGTAATAAATATAACCAGCATTTACTGATGCCAAGATAAAGAATAAAATTCGCAACCAGTAGTAACCAATGTCTCTGATCATATTTAGGAATGATCTACTTGTCAGTATGCATAATTGCTTCAACCTACTTGTATGTGTCCTTCCAATGAAAATTTCTTCCTGCAAACATATACGTCTTAAATCAATATAATCGAGCTAAATTTTAGTGATCCAAATGAGTGAATTATCAATTTAATCCCTGAAATTGTAAGCATTGGATA
Organism: Trifolium pratense; assembly: GCF_020283565.1. Lineage (NCBI taxonomy): Eukaryota > Viridiplantae > Streptophyta > Magnoliopsida > Fabales > Fabaceae > Trifolium > Trifolium pratense. Next base: position 16,050,711 of record NC_060064.1, on the reverse strand, counting down.
TTCTGGTATCTATAATATATAAAATTGAAAATCTTCAATCATATTAGTCTTTTTGGGTGGACCATGAACTTTTCTAAAAGAAACTACTATGATAGAAGATTTCAATTTCAATGATTATTTCAGGAATTTCAAGTACTAAGATGACGATTCACTCAATTCTAAATGGACTCATGTTCATGAAATGAGCCTAATATCTCATAATTGCAACAGAAATTTGATATGGTTAATATGTAGCACTTTTGGGAAGTGAATCCCATGTCAACCACGTCAATATGGACAATGATTCACATACCACGTCAACATATGTGGCAAGACATGCTGACCTGGCATGTGAATCACTGTCCACGTGTGCGATGATTTGATTTGGTCAAAATCAGTGGGGGCCAACATTTTGCAAAATGGGTTAAAGTTAGGGGCCAAAACTGCTATAATTAAAGTTATGAGGTCGAAAGTGCAACTTAGCCCTTTTTTTTAAGGCATGTAATAAATTGACTTACCCTTAATTTGATTTGTCTTATTTTTTTCTTTGTATTTGCTGAATGCATGGAGTTCTTGTAGTTCTGTAGAAGCTTAAATTTAATCTTTTCTGTTGTCATATTAATTTGGGAATTCCATGATGACGAGGCTTCCTAAATACAAATTTGCAACCAATATCTCAAAATGAAAATAAAAGAAAAATATTGAAACAAATTTGGATGAGTTATATATGTAATTAATCAACTAACACTGACATTTTTAGATTGTATAAAGGTTGCAACACTATCAAACTCTGGGCGAACACAGCGAAGGAAGTGCTCGGGAGGGTTTTTTCTTGTTGGACAAGGAAACCCTGCATCAGCAAAGAACTGGATTGGAAGAAGAGAGTTAAGCAATATCATAAAATACCACCACTACAAAATATTATCTAGGCTAAATTGCACTTTTGACCCCTAACTTTCACAAACTTGCGATTTTATCCCCATAACTTTCACAATAGCACTATTGGCCTCCTAATTTTAGTCCATTTTGCAAAAGATTGACCCCGCATTGATTTTAACCAATTCAACACACGTAGGGACAATGACTCATATACCACGTCAACATGTCTTGCCACGTATGCTGACGTGCCATGCAAGTCATTGTCCATGTGTCAAGACATGCTAAAATTGTTAAAGTTCGTGGGCTAAAAGTGCTATTATGAAGGTTAGAGGTCTAAAAGTGCTATTATGAAAATTATGGGTAAAATCACAAGTTTGTGAAAATTAGGGGGTCAAAAAATATTTGTCTCTAAATCAAAAATTAAATGGTGATTTTGTACAGTTAGCTAGCTTTTTATTGAAAGTAGTGGTAAATTTTAGAAATTATTTTTAATTTCACCTTTAGTGCCATGGTGATTTCTCCAAAATAAACAGTTTCACCTCCTGCAAGAATAATGAGATCATCAAAGAGATTGAAAACTTCATCACTTGGTTGATGAATAGAAAAGATAACAATTCTTCCATCATGAGCTATTCTTCTAAGAGATGAAACAACATAGAAAGCAGCTGCACTGTCCAATCCACTAGTTGGTTCATCAAGAAACATTATTTGAGGTTGTGTTAATAGCTCAATTCCTATGCTAAGTCTTCTTTTCTCTCCATTACTTATGCCTCTCAAATGCCAATTCCCAATTCTACTATCTTCAATGTCTTCCAAACCCATTTCAGCTATTGTTTTTGTTACCACATTATCAATTTCAAATTTGGTCATGTTTGCAGGAAGTCTCAAATGTGCAGAGTATGTGAGGGTTTCTCTCACTGTTAGAGTTCCTAAGAAACAATCTTCTTGAGCAAGGTATGACTGCAATAAGATAAATAATACTAGTAAATAGTAATTTAGGTACATTTATGGTAAAAATGGATATACCAATACATGATAAGAGTAATTTAAGGGTCTATTTGATCTGCAAAAGATAATTACTTGATAGAACATCACAGGGTAGAACAACACCGAACAAATTTTTAAGTATTGATTATTTTGAAACGAAGAGTATTAATTATAGTTGTAGTTGAGATTATATAAAATTTTGCAATATTTTAGCAATGGATGTAAACTATCAAGGTTTTTTTCCCCAATTAGAAGATGTGCGTATTGCTAATTTACACCTTATTTGCAATTGCTAAAACCCTCTTCTAATTGGACAAAAAAACCTTAATAGTGTGCATCCATTGCTAAAAACCTGAAGGTAGATTGGTGAATTTAATTAATTAAATAGTGTGCACAATTTAAAGAAACCAATAACAACCTTATAAAACAAAAATGACCACCTAACAAAACATGTCCGATTCAAATTTCAACTTTAATTTTTTTCTCTCTTTGATCAAAACAAATCACTGTGAGAACAAAAAAATCATTGCGCTTTATTTTAATCCAAAAAATCACCGTGTTCATATAAATGTTACATTGGCTTCTTTTTTTTTCCTTTGGAATTTATAGTTGTTGTAATTATATAATTAATAATATTCACCATGCAAGGTGCCAATGGTGCTAGAGTTTGCAACTCCCTCTACCAAAAAAAAGTGTTTGCAAATCCCCAGTTTGAAAACAAAAAACGGAGAAAGTACTAGGTTAATTTTGGGGCAATTAAGAAAACCATTAGCTAATGTTTTTTATTTTAAAATTAAATTACCAAACTATCATTTATCTAGTATTTGTATACGATAAGATACTCATTGCTAATTTATACCTTAATGTTTTTAGGTAAGTGTAAATTAGCAACTCCTTTGAATAAATAATAGGCTTAAATGCAGTTTTGGCCCCTCAAGTTTCACAATTGCTTGATTTTGGCCCCCTACGTTTCAATTGCTTGATTTTAACCCCCTAAGTTTCACAATTACTTGTTTTAGCCCTCCAAGTTTCAATTGCTCGATTTTGGCCCCCCAAGTTTAATTAACCCCTTTTGTATTTGCTAGCCCCCCGTTGAATATTTTGATTAAAAATTGGTTATGTAGCATTTTAAAATAAATAAGTATTTAAAAATAAATAAATAAATTACAAATTGTTTTTTAAAACTAAATTATAAAATATTTTTCTTATTATATGTAGTTTTTAAAATAATTTTGTTATATAAAAAAGTAAAAAAAAAAAACATTTTATGAACTATTTTTTAAAAACTTTGTAAACTTTTTTTAAAATAAAAAATAATTATTAAACCTTTTATTAAAAAAAACAATTTTTAATACATTTTTATAAAAGCAAATATTATTATTTTTTAATTTTTTTAATTAAAACATATTTTTAATTTTTTTTAAAATGTCACATAAGCAAATTTTAGTCAAAAAAGTCAACGGGGGATTAGGAAATGCAAAATGGGGTAAACTTGGGGGCCAAAATCGAGCAATTGAAACTTGGAGGGCTAAAATCAAGCAATTGTGAAACTTATAGGGTTAAAATCAAGCAATTGAAATGTGGGGGGCCAAAATCAAGCAATTGTGAAACTTGGGGGCCAAAACTGCATTTAAGCCTAAATAATATATTTAATTATTTGTTGTCGTATATCTACTACTATTTCTTAGTCAAAAAAAAAACTACTACTATTTCATTTTGCGGGCCCGTGTCAACGGGGGACTAGGAAATGCAAAATGGGGTAAACTTGGGGCCAAAATCGAGCAATTGAAATTTGGAGGGCTAAAATCAAGCAATTGTGAAACTTATAGGGTTAAAATCAAGCAATTGAAATGTGGGGGCCAAAATCAAGCAATTGTGAAACTTGGGGGCCAAAACTGTATTTAAGCCTAAATAATATATTTAATTATTTGTTGTCGTATATCTACTACTATTTCTTAGTCAAAAAAAAAAACTACTACTATTTCATTTTGCGGGCCCGTGTCATAAATTCTTACATCTGTCTAGGGGAAAATTACTCTCAGGCCTTCCGTCTTGACCATTCTGTCCTAGTCAAAAAAGTCAACGGGGGACTAGGAAATGCAAAATGGGGTAAACTTGGGGGCCAAAATCGAGCAATTGAAACTTGGAGGGCTAAAATCAAGCAATTGTGAAACTTATAGGGTTAAAATCAAGCAATTGAAATGTGGGGGGCCAAAATCAAGCAATTGTGAAACTTGGGGGCCAAAACTGCATTTAAGCCTAAATAATATATTTAATTATTTGTTGTCGTATATCTACTACTATTTCTTAGTCAAAAAAAAAAACTACTACTATTTCATTTTGCGGGCCCGTGTCAACGGGGGACTAGGAAATGCAAAATGGGGTAAACTTGGGGCCAAAATCGAGCAATTGAAATTTGGAGGGCTAAAATCAAGCAATTGTGAAACTTATAGGGTTAAAATCAAGCAATTGAAATGTGGGGGGCCAAAATCAAGCAATTGTGAAACTTGGGGGCCAAAACTGTATTTAAGCCTAAATAATATATTTAATTATTTGTTGTCGTATATCTACTACTATTTCTTAGTAAAAAAAAAACTACTACTATTTCATTTTGCGGGCCCGTGTCATAAATTCTTACATCTGTCTAGGGAAAAATTACTCTCAGGCCTTCCGTCTTGACCATTTTGTCCTAGTTACTAATTTTGAACTGTTCAGGGATATTTTGCGATTTTCGAGGGTTAAAAATCAACATGGGGATCTAAAAAACAATTTTCCTATCTAGGAGCATAAACATATGTTCCTCAAATAATGAGAATTATAAAAGCCCCAGATGATTGGAAGTTTTTTTTTTACTTAAAATAAATCATTATATTTTTTCATTCAAATTGATAGAATACATCGATACAATACAAATTTAAATTCGCTAAAAGTTATACTACGTAATGTGTACACTCACAATATCCCTGCAGCCTGCTCTACTTTTCTTAGCCCCATTGATTAGTACATTTCCAGTCATGCTAACATTGGTGGGAAGTATTCCTGTTGGTCATCATAAAAAATATTAAAAGGGGAAAGAATATATAGTCATTAACATATATGGAAACACATGGTCTCCGATCACATTTCTGTCCAATTAAATTCAAACCATTCACAAGCATATATAGTGTGATAGATATTTGAACTCTTTAATCATTTGGTTTTATACGTTCGGTCATTGGTCGGTGCATATAAAAAACATTTGTTGGGATAAGTCAATTTCTTAAATGAATATCAGTTATTTCGAGAAAATTAGTCTATGCAGTTGCATGCAGATAATACCTTTAATTTAACAAAAAAATTGGCAAGTGTTTTCAATCATAAAAATAAATAAATAATTGTGTAAAATAAATAAATAAATAATAAATGCGATATCAACACTAAATTCCCTCCGGTGATATATAAATAGGTTATAATTTCTACTTTTTATGATGTTTATCAGTTTTCATCATTAATCGAAACTATTTTTAAAGTCACGTATATTTGCTTTAATTTATTGGAAATGTATTGAACCAAAGAATTTATATTGTTGTGTTTGGAATTGATTTGGATGTCTCAAGCCTCAAGGCTTTTCAGAAGCCAAAATTAATAGTAGCCAAAATTGGCAAGTATTTAGCCAAAATCTTGCCTGGTTCGAAATGAGCTATAAGTGTAGTATTATAAATTAGTAGCTTCATGCATTCTAAACGTGTGGGATATACTTCATTCGGTCCTATAAGAAAGAAAACACTTTTTAAATACATTAAAAAGAAAACATTTATTTTTCACATGCAGTTCACATATGGTACTTTGGGCTCTTTATGGTCCTAGGTTCGCCTCTAGATTGGTTTTTCGTCGATGGAACCTCAAAATCAATCTGATCATCTTATTCAGTTCGTTGACGCAACAAGTGGTCGTCGAGCACGACAGTCTTTTTGGCAGCTCATATGACTTTTTTGTGTGTGTTCTGTGGAATGAGAGAAATCATCGTCTATTGAGTAATTCAGCACAAATGTTATCTCAACTGTTGGACAAAGTCAAAATTTACTTTTTTTGGTGGTTGAAGACGACGAATGTAACCTTAGTTGCAAACTTACATAGTTGGTGGTCGAACCCTTTGTTAAGTCCGGGAGTCGACTAATGTTGTTATGTTGCTCTTCTGATTGATATTTTGTATAACTCTTTGTAGTCTCTCTCGGCACACCTTGTGCTGAAAAAACTATTTGTTTATATATATGATCCATTTTTGTTTGTTCGAAAAAAAAACATTGAATTAGATACATCAATATTTTAATGTATCTAAAAAGTTAAAAATAAATAAATTATATTTAGGGCCAAACACATTTTTAATAAAGCTCTTAACTATAAAAAGTAACTTTTTTCGATGTGTAAAATTGAATAAAATAAGATTTTAGGAAATGTTCAAACCTAACTTTTGAAAAAAAATCCGGAGCTTATTTTCCCTTTGACTCCCTTCGATCCCCTGTGGCTACATTTCTTTCTTTTTTTCTGAATTGTTTATATATTATTGCGCTCACAATTAGCACAATATTTGTTTGCCACCAACAATAAACTCATATTGTCCTTAAAGTCAGCCACTTTTTCTTTTAACTAAAAAAATTGATACATTCACACAATTGTCTTTTTTTTTTTTCTTCGATAATTCACACAATTGTTTTTTCAAAATGAGGAGGGATCCGTTGACTCTAGGAGTAAGTTTCCATTGACTTACTCTACTTAATAACTCGATATCGGTATTATGTTTATCCAATCCAACCGTTGAATTCAAATATCTCATTGAGTAGATCAACTCAACAAATTTTTATAAAAATTCAAAACCGTTTGATACTTTTTCTGATAACTTCAATTGAAAGTGTGACACTTTTAAAAAAACCGTTGAATTTCAATAGTCTGAATACATAACTATATTTTTTGAATTTTTATAAAAAATTGTGGAGTTGATCTACTCAATGAAATCTTTGAATTTAACGGTTGGATTGAAGAAATATAATGCCGATATCGAGTTATTAAGCGGAGTAAGTCAATGGAGACTTACTCCTAGAATCAACATATCCCTAAAATATATTATGAACTTTATTTACATGCTATACATGGTTTTTGTTTTCGTTTCTATAATACACTAATTTTCTTTAATTCTTTCAAAAATAATTTCTTTAATTCTATTAAACTAATATTTTATAATATATATATATATATATATATATATATATATATATATATATGTGAAGCATATTCTGCATCATGTATAAATTGATTTTTATCGTTAGATAAAAAATCACATTGTTTTAAAAACAAAAAATTAATGATGTAGGAGGACCGATTGCACCTATCAAAGAAAAAATTAGTTGTTATTATTTTTTTAAGTTTGTTTTAATTGCAGTATTCGTTGTTATTATTTTTTTTTTATATTTGTTAATATTATCTTTTTAATCAGGAATGATTTGTTAAAGTATTTAATGTTATTTTAATGTTAAGTAAACTCTTTTTAGATAATTTCTCTTTGATAAAATATTTTTCGAAATCCTTTTTATACGATAGTTTATGAATTCAGATATCTTCTAAGACCTAAAAAAGTCAGGCCAAACGAACCATTAATCAAGAACTTATGCATCTAATTCAAGAATAAAGCCGCTAAGGCAATCAACTTATTTAAGAGAGCAGACTAGAGTATTCGGGAAGGGGGGAGAAGATTGTCTCCCATGACATTTTTACACGGTGAAATCCTGACCATTGTTTTATTTTAGCAACTTTTAATTGTAATTAAAAAAAAAGAAAGAATGAAAGGTGTGGATGCATCAATTGGACACCCTCCATTGATTTTTCCACCATCTCTAGGGAAGGGATAAATCTAGAAATATAAGTAAACTAACCTGCGAGTGCATGAAGTAAAGTGGATTTGCCAGATCCTGAAGGACCAATGATTGCCATAATTCTGTTGGACTCTGCATAACCACTTGAACCATTTATCAGTACTTTTCTTTTTGGTCCAACATTGCTGCTAGGATTTGTTGCTACGTACATTGTCAAATCTTCCCAAACCAGACATAGCGATCCCCTCTTCTCATCATCCATCTTTAACTTTAACTCCATTGATCATGGACATATAGAGTACGTATAGATCATATGTTACATATGTATATATAGCAAGTGTGCATGTACGGAACCGAAAATATAGATGGAATTAATTGTTGCATATTAATCTGTAGAGCATGGTAATCAATAATCATAACTCTGACTAATCATTGAACCGGTATATTTATCGGTTTAATGTTCAATTAGTTGGACTCAGATTAAACTGAATCCGATTGTTTTTAATTAAAAATAGGGTTAAATATGTTTTTAGTCCTGTAAATATCTTAAATTTTGTTTTTAGTCTCTAAAAAATTTCAGCAAGTTTTAGTCCTCAAATATTTCCTATTATGATTTTTTGTCTCTATTTTCAGTCAAATTATGTATATCATTCAAAAAAAAAATTTCTGCAGTCATGTTTAGTACATTATAAGAATATCTCTTGCAAAAGTTTAATTTTTTTTTAACAATAGATGAATTAAATAGGAAAACACAGGTTCGCAAGCGACAAACCTATTAGATAAAGCTCTAGAATCCACCAGAAAGAGTAAATAATTTGGAATCCACCAAACTTGAGAGAAATCTTTGTATTTTTATTGAATCAGAATGTTGTCTTCAAGGCTACAATAGTTTAGCTTAAATAGTAGTGAAAAATAAAAATAACAAATCTCCTAAAAAATTGTAAAAGAAAATAACATATCTAACTAAAGGAAAATAACTGTTCTGGTAAAAAACAAAGGGGGTTTGTATTATTGATTAAATGGTGTGATTACACTCAGTTCAATCCCAACAACCCTGGGAGTTTTATAAGTCAGAATTCGATCTCTTTACAAATGAAAGTATGGAGCTATTTATAGAGCCTCTAGTCTTCTTCTCCAAGTTAGGGTTCCTAGAAATTCGGTCCGCAGCGCCTTTTCCGGTGATGCAGCGTGAAAGTAGGAATAAAACCTTGGTCTCCAAGCCATGGCAGTTTCAAGGAGTTGGTTTCTTCATTCCCAAGTTAATCGCTAAGGCAGAGAAGGATGAAGATATTTTGTTGTCGTGTGTAAATCTATCTTATGGGCGTTATCCGTCATTGCCTACCTCGCCCAGGCCTTATATCGCCAAATGGACGTTTAGAATTTAATTGTTTTGGGCCTGTTTCCTTTCTCATATTAATTGGGCTAGTTTGATTTTGCCTTTAAGCCCATTGCCCAGTCCACAGCCCCCCAAGCATGAGATCCGTAGGAATGAAATGCTTAAGTACAATTCGAATTTCCCTCCATAATTCTTGGCGCGTGATATACCGCGTTTCTCTCCCACTCTCTGGCGCACGTTCTTACGTTCATGAGCAATTTTTATTAACCGTTTCCCCACCTGCTGCTGCCACGATGAGACTCTTTGTCTATAAAAGTGGGACTTTGATGAAATAATCAGTTCATCCCTTCTTACCTGCGAAATTCTAAGCTTTCCTTTCAGAGCTATGTCTCCCAAAAATCCTCCTTTTGAATGCGGTCAATCCCCTGCTTCCCCCGTCATCAAGCGGCTTCGCCGCATGTTGACCCTGAGTACGGAGGACTTAATGGACGATTTTGGTGAGTTCTCGGAATTTGTCAAAGAGCTTAATGACTATTGCTGGAGGCTGACCAAGGAAGAGAAGCGTTTTCTTGACAGTGTGCTGCGTCTAGAGAAAGAGTTGAAGGATAATGCATCCTTTGTGATTGCTGTGGAGAATGTCAAAGAATGCCATGCCGAAGTTACCGAAGCTGTCGACAGCCAGATAGAGATCACGAAAGAGACCATGGGTGTGCAGGAGGAAATCTTAGGAATATGCTTCAACGAGGAGCGGAGAGTGGACGATCGTTTGGCGCTGCTGAACAAGGAGATGAAGCCGCTTGTGAAGAGGAAGAGGGCTCTTCAAGGCGAGATTAGGGATGATGTTGCTAAGTTGATTTCCAGGCGCCACTCTTTGGTGGACCTTTTGGACAAGCAGGGCGAACTAAGAGAGGATCTGAAGCCCATTGAAGAAAACATGGTGAAGGCGAAGAGGGTGAAACGGGCATTGGAGGAAATGCACCGTATCGCCGTTGCCGATGCTGGTGAATTAGGGAGCTCTACCATGCCATGAAGTCTTTTGTTTGCTCCTTTTTCCGTTTTGTGCTTTTCTTTCAAGTATTTGTAATTTGCTTCCGTATTTTGGGATCTTTGTTATTTTCATTCTGTTTCTTTGCTTCCGTTGTATTTCCTTTATAAGACTTTGAGTATTAAGCAATTTCTTTTCCTTATGTGTTGCTCTTCTGTTCTTTTTAGTACCGCCTCCCTTTGCGATCTTCGATAATTAAAATGGGTCAAATTTTGACTCCTTGGAAATATGAAAGTGGCATTTCTTGAGATAGTCAAACTTGGTGGTTACAACCGTCCACGTATTTATTACTACCGTTAATAACGATGTTAAGGTTAAAAGTTGACTATAAATATCACCTGATAAAACTCAAGTTTATATCAATTTGTTTTGAATCATCACGATGGAAAAGAACAATACCAAAATGCCTGCTGTTGAGAAGTCTCAAACTCAGCGAAAGAAGAAAAGGGTAGAGGTGTCTACCTCCAACTCCACTCGCTCCCGAAGGTCTAAGGATGTCAAAAAGGTGGAGGTTATCGTTCTTTCCTCGGATACCTCCGATTCTGGTAGTGGCGATGAGGATTACGTTTCGTTTTTGGAGACCTACGTTCCTCCTGAGCTTCGTGCTTCTTCGTCCAGTGAAGAAGAGGGGTCCCGGGTCACCGTGGAATCCAAGATGACTTTCCCTGAGCCTGCGCAGAAGGATTCGGGGTCTGATTGATAGGATTTTAGGATTTTTCCATGTAGCCTTGGTTTCTCCTCGTTGTACTTTTTATTTGCTGCTAATAATAAAGATTTTCTTTCTTGCTTTGAGTAGAATGCGTTACTTTTATTTTTTCTTGATTTTTTGGCTTCTTCTCGTTGGGCGTTGTTTTGGATATCTCCGCCGCGCCCCACGGGCGAATCAAACTTTTTTCGGCGAGATAATTTGTCCTGGCGTGGCCCTTCCTTTAAAGGCGTTATAGTTAGTCATCTCGCCTATAGGCATTGTAATTAAACATCTGACGATAAATCTTCTATGATTTTCTCTTGGGATGTGCGCTTTGACACGTACGCGATCCGACGACTCGTATGACACTACTCGTTCGAACCTTATAGCTTCGAATCGACGTTAGGACTGAGGTTTATAAATAGGGAGTTTTGCTCTTTTCTTTTCTTCCATTCCTTTTGCAACTTCTAACCTAGTTCTACCCACTTGTCTTTCTTTTCGTAACTTCGGTAGAGCTCCTTTTCTTCCTCTCCAACCTCCGGTAGGGCTTCTCAATCGTCTTCCTTTAAAGACGTCCGTTCCTCTCGGCTTTGAAGTGTTACCCGTAAGGTATTTAATTTCGTACCTTTACTCTTTTTCTTGATTTAGTTTCGCTCAAAGGAGAAAAAACCCTAATTCGTAGGTTTAGAGAATGGTTATCCTGAGGGAGTTAGATGAGAATGAGGGGAGAATCTCGGCCTCCTCTCCTGGTTACTTTGAGTGGGCGCGACAAGTTCGCGCCCATTATACTAGGGCAAACGGCGTTCTCAATAGCCGGGGATTTTATTTGGAGTTGTGGGGTTTTGATGTTGGAAGCAGTAGCGATAGTGACAGTGATAGCGATAGTAGTAGCGGTAGTGATAGTGATTGTGTCATAATTTCCCCTTCCTCTTTCACAGAAAAGCGGAAAAACCCTTGCCGAGATTTGGTGGTTGCTGGCTATACTCCCGTCACCATGGAAGTTCCTTCAAAATACACTAGTGCGGAGATGGTGATGAGCTTTAGGAAAGCCGTCAGACTTACAGAGTCCAAACATGAGGAGTCTATCATCACTGAGCCTGTCCGAGAAGATGAGTTTGTCTTTTTCAAGAACGGCACCCCGCCGGATTACTTTTACCTCTACACTGGCGTGATCCAAACTCTAAACCTCTGGCTTCCTTTTACTTCTTTCGAGGCGGAGATGTTGAGGGTTCTCAATGTCGCCCCCACTCAACTTCATCCTAACAGCTGGGCCTTCGTAAAAGCCTTCGAGGTGATGTGCCTAGGTTTTGAACCGGTACCCTCGATTGGTGTTTTCTTCTGTTTTTACCATATCAAGAACCTAAAACCCCGGACTATGGTTTCTCTTAGTAGTCAACCCAATCATCGCCTCATGAGTCTGTATGCCTCCAACTTCAAAGGCTTCAAGGACTCCTTCTTTAGGGTTCGTAGTAGCGACCAACTTCCAGATCTAATGCATGATGAGATAGGAGATCCCTTATTCCCTTTCTACTGGACTGACAACCCTAGGCTTATAAAGGGAACTATCTTTGAGACTTTGAGTGACTTTGAGCAGGACATTGTCCACTTTCTTGATTCTTTTGCTCTTATGGACACTGCTGATATCCTTAGATGTGAGGGTAATAGTGAAGCTTTGACAGAGTATTTACGTAAGTGATGAACTTGGCATATATGCATATTTCTTTTTATTTTAATGTTGATCTCGCCTTATTACTAACCTGTGTTTTTCTGATTCCTTTATTTTTCAGAGAGAATGAGGACCATTTCAAATGAAGAAAGACTGGCGTTCTTGGCAAAAGCTCGTCAACAAAAAGCCAATCCTGCTGCTGGCGTTACCGACCCTCTGAAGCAGCTACAAGTGGAAGAGGCTGGAGTTAAAGAGGGACGGAGCAAGAAAAGGCATGATGGGCGCATCCCTGTTGAGATTCCAGGAAAGGCTGCTGCTAAAGTGACGGGATCCGAGGGTGTCGTCCCGCCTCCCAAAAAACAAAAAACTGAGAAGACTAGCCAACCAGCTGGAGATGCTGACAAAGGCAAAGGCAAAGCTTCCAGTTCTACTCAGCCTTCTTCTGAAGATACTGAAGCCGCTGCTTCTCTTTCTTGGGCTTCCTTCGATCCCCTCGAGTTTATTGAGAGGGGGGTAACTATGGTTGGCGATATGACTCGATTTACTAACACTCCTACTGAAGACTTGAGGAGAAAAGCTCTGGAGTATGAGGTAAAAGGTACTCTTCTCAACTATTTGCTGACGAATCGGCAGGAGCAGGAGGTCCAAGAGGCAAAACGGAAGGTGAAGGTCGTTGATGACCATCTTGCTGATATTGAGAAGAAATATTCCGAGACCAAGACCAAGCTGGAGGAGGATATCAGGAAGCTGAAGGAGAGCCAGGAGGGCGAGGCGGAGAGGTTGAAGAAGGAGTATGAGGATAAGCTGGCGAAGGTTAAGGAAGGTTATGCCGCCTCCGAGACCAAGCTCAAAGAGAATGCTGCTGCTCAAGATGAGATGATTTCTAAGCTTTCTAAAGAGAAAGATGCAGCGGTGTTCTCTGTGGGGACCTTGGGCGAAGAGAAGGAGAGGTTGGAAACTGACGTGAAGGAGCTTCAACTGTATGCCTCCAACCAGTACGAGGAAGGCTTCGCCTATGCCCTTGAGCAAGTCAAGCTTCTTTTCCCAGACCTCGACGCCAAGCGCTTAGCTGAAATTGATGCGATGAACCAGATCATTGATGGAAAGCTCGTTCCCTATGTACCTCCCAGTGAATGATTTGACCTTGTTTGTAATGAATTTAATTCTGCCCTTATGTGGCTTTTGTAACTATTTGTATGCCCCTTCGTGGCTTGAACAATTTACCCTTTAACGGGTTTCTATTAATTTTCTTTATTTGCAATGATCTTCTTTCTTCATAATTTTGCGGATGAATTTTGTATTACGTTGTGAGGTAACGCCTTCTGTCGTTCTCGTCTAGGAATTTTTGTCCTTGCACCTGCGACATCTTCGACTTTCTATAATAATTGTAAATTGATACAAATAACTTTATACCTGTTATCTTTTGGCGTTATAATGAATCGCCTGCTTTGGTTGTGTAAAAGCTTCTTCTGGCGGTGTTGATAATCTCGCCTTTCTCTGCTGTTTCTTTTTCTGACGCACCCAACTCGTAAGACTTACAGGTAACGCCAAGGCCTTGCAACCTTGTTTGATTTTTCTTTTTCTGACGTACCCAACTCGTAAGACTTACAGGTAACGCCAAGGCCTTGCAACCTTGTTTGATTTTTCTTTTTCTGACGTACCCAACTCGTAAGACTTACAGGTAACGCCAAGGCCTTGCAACCTTGTTTGATTTTTCTTTTTCTGACGTACCCAACTCGTAAGACTTACAGGTAACGCCAAGGCCTTGCAACCTTGTTTGATTTTTCTTTTTCTGACGTACCCAACTCGTAAGACTTACAGGTAACGCCAAGGCCTTGCAACCTTGTTTGATTTTTCTTTTTCTGACGTACCCAACTCGTAAGACTTACAGGTAACGCCAAGGCCTTGCAACCTTGTTTGATTTTTCTTTTTCTGACGTACCCAACTCGTAAGACTTACAGGTAACGCCAAGGCCTTGCAACCTTGTTTGATTTTTCTTTTTCTGACGTACCCAACTCGTAAGACTTACAGGTAACGCCAAGGCCTTGCAACCTTGTTTGATTTTTCTTTTTCTGACGTACCCAACTCGTAAGACTTACAGGTAACGCCAAGGCCTTGCAACCTTGTTCGATTTTTCTTTTTCTGACGTACCCAACTCGTAAGACTTACAGGTAACGCCAAGGCCTTGCAACCTTGTTTGATTTTTCTTTTTCTGACGTACCCAACTCGTAAGACTTACAGGTAACGCCAAGGCCTTGCAACCTTGTTTAATTTTTCTTTTTCTGACGTACCCAACTCGTAAGACTTACAGGTAACGCCAAGGCCTTGCAACCTTGTTTAATTTTTCTTTTTCTGACGTACCCAACTCGTAAGACTTACAGGTAACGCCAAGGCCTTGCAACCTTGTTTAATTTTTCTTTTTCTGACGTACCCAACTCGTAAGACTTACAGGTAACGCCAAGGCCTTGCAACCTTGTTTAATTTTTCTTTTTCTGACGTACCCAACTCGTAAGACTTACAGGTAACGCCAAGGCCTTGCAACCTTGTTTAATTTTTCTTTTTCTGACGTACCCAACTCGTAAGACTTACAGGTAACGCCAAGGCCTTTCAACCTTGTTTTCTTTTCTTTTTCTGACGTACCCCACTCGTAAGACTTACAGGTAACGCCAAGGCCTTGCAACCTTGTTTAATTTTTCTTTTTCTGACGTACCCAACTCGTAAGGTTTACAGGTAACGCCAAGGCCTTTCAACCTTGTTTTTCTTCAGAGCTTTCATATGAGTTGATCTTGAATAATTTTTTGTTCAGAGCCCGCAGCTTAATCATGATTACTGCAAATAAGCTTTGATACATTAGAGGTTCAACAATAATAATATATGAAAAATAAAACAAACGAAAATGATACCGCCATGGGCGGTTTGTCGCGGCGCTCCTCGCCTAGCAAGAAAAACAATTATGTTTTGGCGTGGCGAGACTGAGTTCTATTGCGGTAGTCATCGCGGAATATGCTTCAACCTGAAATATTAGTTGGCGGCTTCTATCTCGCCGAGTGATAATTATTGAATTTTCATGTTAATTTTCCACATTTGTTCGTTGTCCTGCACTATGATTAACATCAATGAATCAAAATAGAAATCATAGATGAACAAACTAAATTTCCTAATCAAGATTTCAAAAGAATAAATTTCAAAGAAGGTGACATTATAGCAAGTGGTTCAAGTATCTGCACTAAAAACAGGTCGGCTAATAAGTCTCATATACTCCATTAGTTTTGCATGTATGACTAATTTTAATTAATCGATAAACGAAACAAATAAAAATGTGATATGTAGAGAAAGCATATTCATGTTAGTTATAAGTATAAAGCAAAATACTTTGTAAGAAGAATACTGATTTAGTTCTTAACCGAAAAAATGTTAGAAACATATGAAAATTTTTATACTTTCTCTGTTGGTTATATTTGTCTTGGTCATTTAATTTAAAGTGTTGACTTACTTATCAGAGTTGAAGTTCTTTCGTGCAAAAGTTCTTTCATGTTGGAAATGTTTACATGAGGTCTTAAGAAAGTTAGTTCATACAATCACACAAAATATTTTATCGTGTGCTAGAATAATTTATAGCAGGATTAAAGATATCACATATCAAATAAGCACAAACAGTTTTGAACCAAACAGAACAGCGATTCTTGAATTTAGATCTTGTAAAGTGGCACACCAAAAGAAAAAACAAACCTCATTCTAGTGATTATTAACCTTGAAATACATAAGTACCGATGTTCTTTTCTTTTACTCATTGATGAGATTATTATTATTATTATTATTATTATAGATGGCGATAGAATGTGATTCATGAACTATAAATTAACTATGTTAATAAAACTGATAACATATATATACACAAATAATATATTATCACAATAGAGAGAGCGAGAACTATATGATTAAATGGTAAGTTAGAGGAAAAGAACATTAACACCTGGATCGGGAGTCGCCTAGCAACAAAAACGATTCTACGGCGAGATGACGATGTTGGACGGTAAGTTGCTGTGGCGCCAGTTCGGCGAGTTGGATTCACAACAACTATGGCGACATCATTTCAATTCAAACGTGACGGATCCGATCTTCTAAGTTGTATTTGACCTTTTCTTATTCCAAGCGTTTCATTCGTATTCTCCATGTCGCTTGTTGGTCCTTTCAAATTGACTTCTAAGTTGAGAACCCCATGTGCTCGCAGGAGTGATTTCCTCATAAACCTGGCGACAATGTGGTGTTTTCTATACGAATCAAACTATGACACGGCGATTCCTTCACAAATCCGACGGCGGCTCGACGGTTCCTTCACAAGTCTGACTGCGGCGATGCCATTTTCTCCACAACCGACTGCGGCGGCGGCTTCGTTGTTGCCACATGAAGCTTGGCCAGCGGCGACCATACTATGCTGGGGGAGAAAACAACACACTCCCAGATGATAACTTAATTTGAAGCAACAAAACACGCAGTGGATGTTTTTCTTTATTTCTATAATGGCTTCCAGAGAGTATCATGAGAACAAGGATTTCGTGAATCAACCATGACTTCCCAAATTGATTGACAACGACGGTGACATCATCAGAATTCAAATGGAAAAATTGGTATGACGGCAAAGCAGTATCACCGTGTGCTTGTGGAGATGTTTGATTTTTGTCTAGTTCGATGTGATAGGCTGGGATCAAATGATTTTACCGCAGCCCCACGGTGGGCGCCAAAATGTTCTGGTAAAAAACAAAGGGGGTTTGTATTATTGATTAAATGGTGTGATTACACTCAGTTCAATCCCAACAACCCTGGGAGTTTTATAAGTCAGAATTCGATCTCTTTACAAATGAAAGTATGGAGCTATTTATAGAGCCTCTAGTCTTCTTCTCCAAGTTAGGGTTCCTAGAAATTCGGTCCGCAGCGCCTTTTCCGGTGATGCAGCGTGAAAGTAGGAATAAAACCTTGGTCTCCAAGCCATGGCAGTTTCAAGGAGTTGGTTTCTTCATTCCCAAGTTAATCGCTAAGGCAGAGAAGGATGAAGATATTTTGTTGTCGTGTGTAAATCTATCTTATGGGCGTTATCCGTCATTGCCTACCTCGCCCAGGCCTTATATCGCCAAATGGACGTTTAGAATTTAATTGTTTTGGGCCTGTTTCCTTTCTCATATTAATTGGGCTAGTTTGATTTTGCCTTTAAGCCCATTGCCCAGTCCAATAACAAATCTAGCTAAATAAAAATGACAAATCTAGCTAAAATATAATATAATTAAAACTAGCTAAAATAATGAAATACTAAAGAAATCCTCCTACATCAACCTCATAGATATGAGAGCAGCCGTCTTGCATCGAAGATCTGATTCCTCCATTATTTTTATTTTTTTAGTCAAGTAGTCTAGTTGTTAGAAATTTCACGCTTAAGATGGATAAGTGGGATGACCGGCGTTCGAATTCCGACATCCTGCATATATATAATGTGATGTCCTACCAACTGAGTTAAGCACGCAGAACATTCCACGCATAAGGGTACTCAATACTTTAAAATTAAAAAATAAATGTAATAAAGAAAAATGAAAGTAAAATTGGTATTAAAATATCAACTCGTGAAAGATAAATATTGAGTAGCAAATTATTACATTGGTTTTTATTTAGATATATGTTTAATTTCTTCTTGCATTGATGATGAACTCTCAACAGAGTACAAAAAGTGTAGGACATAACTCATGACCCAGTAATATAAGACAATACAAAAAATGTAAATTAAATCAAACCAAACGGATAATAAATACTTTTAAATCAACGCTGGTACAACTAGTCCCTAGTTTATTTATATACCAACAAATGAACAACAATCACAAGCACAACCTTTGGACACATGAGTACAGAAACTAAGTTGCAAAATTAAAGACCGGTGTATGGACAGTAATGTTTTTTTTTTACAATAACAAAATGATATTCATTCATTCAAATTGATAGATTATATAAAAAATAACCACATAATCAACATCGCTAAAAACGTAAAGGATGAATCTGCGAACAAAACTCACAGCATCCGAGTTAATAGTATACAACGGCAAAATGCCTACAACAAATAATATGATAAAGTTAAAGTTACCGAAGTATCCATGCCTCCGGATCTGCAGCGTTGAAGCTCAAATCATTGGTTGAATCTGTAATTGACTGAAGTCGATCTTTTCAATAGAAATCAAATGAACACCGCACAATACAGGACAACAAAAACGTCGCACAAGACGACGAACAACATAACGCCACACTCAGACGGCAAAATCACAAAAAAGAAAACACAAAAGAAAAACTTGATCAATGTGAAGATCACTTATTTAAATAAAGAAGAAAAGGAAAAACAATTATGAGGGGTGATTTTGGGTCAAAAATTGACCCTAAAACCACCCCTCCTTGATAGATCAAGAAGAAAAAAAACTAGGTTAAGGTGGGGGCCAGTAATGTTTAAAACTTGATGGACCAGTAATGTTTAAATCTATATTAAAACCGAAAAATTGATTAAAAAAAAACTGAATATTGCAAACAAAAAAAATGAATATTTTTGGATATCTTTTTGTGAAATAATTTTATCCTTGGTTTTGATGAGTTTTTGACTCAAAGCTGATCCAAGCTTAACCATATGAACTGACCATCAACACAGAACAAGTCCAAGAACAAACAACTCCCTACAGCGGCATCAAGCAAAACGACTCTTTCAAGCCAGAGCCTCCAACATCAAATAAAAAGAATGATGAGGAAAGCTAAGCAGTTCGTAATCAATCACAAGTCTAATATGAATTAAAAGTAACACCAACACAAAACTCAAACCCTTAAAACCTGCAGATTTCAACAAATCCGAAAACAATCGTCACTTTAGAGTTTGGATGAAGGGATATTGAAAACAACCGGTGGAGTGTGTTGAGAATAATATGCCTAAATATCTTCTGAAGATCTTAGATTTAAATATTATTTAGATTTATATTTAAAATATGATAATATTAGGTTTTATGATTTATATTTCTATTTAGAATATTTAAGATTTGTTTAGAATTTATTATAGGATTAGTTTTGTTTTAAAAATATATGATTTGTTTTTATGTAGCTCTATATATAGAGCCATAAGCATAATGAATAAAATAAGAACTTTAGTATTCTTCATATAACTCTATATTTGAGGAGAGTTTTCTCCCTAAATTTATATCTCACCAAATTCCGCAATACAAAAACACAAAAAACCATATCAGTGGCATCCGAGCCAACGTTCATAAGGACCTGTGAAAATGGATTTTTCAAAGGTTGCTCCTCTGATCTTTGATGGAGAAGACTATGATCTTTGGGCGGTGAGAATGGAGGCATTCTTAGATGCTCTAGATCTATCGGAAACTGTGGAGGATGATTACGATGTTTCTTCGTTACCAAAAGATCCCACAGCAGAACAGATGAAAACTCATAAAGAAAGAAAAACCAAGAGGGCAAAGGCAAAGACTTGTTTGTTTGCAAGTGTCTCACAAACCGTCTTTATTAAAATCATGACTCTCAAAACACCAAAAGAAATTTGGGATTACCTAAAAGAAGAATATAAAGGAGATGAAAGGATTCGAAGCATGCAAGTTATGAATTTATTGAGAGAGTTCGAGTTGCAAAGAATGAAGGAGGATGAAACAATCAAGACATACGCTGATAAATTATTAGGTATTGCTAATAAGGTACGATTACTAGGCACTCAATTTTCTGATTCCAGAATTGTGGAAAAACTCCTTGTAACGGTACCTGAAAGATATGAAGCCTCTATAGCCGCCTTGGAGAACACAAAAGATTTGAGTAAAATCACTCTGCCAGAAGTGTTACATGCATTGCATGCACAAGAACAAAGAAGACTTATGAGGGAAGAAAGAACTATAGATGGTATATGTCTAGCAAAAGGTTTTGGAAAGAAATACCAACACAAATCATGTCCTCATTGCAAAAAGGATAATCACTCACCAAAGAATTGTTGGTGGAGGCCTGATGCAAAATGTGAAAAATGTGGTAAATTAGGTCATATGATGAAGGTATGCACATCACAACAACAACAAGGAGATGTTAACATTGCTCATGAACAATATGAAGAAGACCAGGAACTACTACTTGCAATCTCAGGTTTTACAACCAACAAACCGTCAAAAGAATGGCTCATTGACAGTGGTTGCACAAACCATATGACTTATGATCGAGATCTTTTCAAAGAGCTCAATAAAACTTCTATTTCCAAAGTCAGAATTGGGAATGGAGAACAAATTGCAGTAGAAGGCATTGGAACAATTTCAATTAAAACTCATGCAGGTATGAAACAAATTTCCAATGTTTTATATGTTCCTGAAATTAATCAGAATCTTTTAAGTGTTGCTCAGTTGTTGGAGAAAAATTATAAAGTGATATTTGAACATAAAAGTTGTGTGATTAAGGATCAAAACAATAAGGAAGTGATCACATCTCAGATTAAAGGCAAAAGATTTGTTTTAGATTTAATGAAGAATGATCATATTATTGAAGAGAAAAAAGAACTTAAATTCAAAGAAGATCGCGAAGATTCAGGTATTTTGAAGAAATTTCAAGTTAAGGAGGAGAATAAATATGCTTGTGAAAAATCACCTAAAAGTCATAACAAATGCAATGTTTCTACCATGAAGTCCACAAGACACAAAGATGCTAAAGCTTGCGATAAGAAGAAGAATCAAAACAAGAAAAATAATTTTTCAAGAAGCTCAGATTGGATACGCACAAAAGATATTCAGTCAAGGAGGAGTGTTGAGAATAATATGCCTAAATATCTTCTGAAGATCTTAGATTTAAATATTATTTAGATTTATATTTAAAATATGATAATATTAGGTTTTATGATTTATATTTCTATTTAGAATATTTAAGATTTGTTTAGAATTTATTATAGGATTAGTTTTGTTTTAAAAATATATGATTTGTTTTTATGTAGCTCTATATATAGAGCCATAAGCATAATGAATAAAATAAGAACTTTAGTATTCTTCATATAACTCTATATTTGAGGAGAGTTTTCTCCCTAAATTTATATCTCACCAAATTCCGCAATACAAAAACACAAAAAACCATATCAGAGTGGTAGCTAGTTGAGAGAACGGCGGCTGTTTATTTTAGAAATAGTGTGCACTCAATTAATTTGAAGGTACTGTACATTTGAAAGTAAAATAATATATTATTTTACATTGAAAAGTATAAATGAGATTTATTTTAAAACAAATTTTGTTTGTGCTAATGACACTCATTTTAAAATATAACAATTAAATAGTTAGCCTTATATCTCTCCGGAACAATTAAATAGTTAGCAAAAGCACATCATAAAAAATATTAAGTTTCACACCCTGCATGCTGAATGGAACAAAATATATCTTCACATACCGCAAAATAGTTTGTTATAATTTTTTATTTAAATATTTCGCGGATCATAATTGAGGGTGCTTGAAGGAATTCATGATGATCGTGATTGCTTGAGAATTAAAGCAGTGATGGACAATATGATGTCCCAACAATCTCAATCAGAACACAAACAAACAAAACTGTGTAATTAATCCTATTGACAATTCACAACAATATAGTTGTGACTTGTGAATAATGTGTTCAATTAAGAGTACGTAAAATATTCATATCCAAGTAACTTAATGTGAGTAAAATATATGCATGTGATTGGGCATTTTACACACAAGAACCTACTTGGATATTTTACACACCATAAGAATAAAAACTCAAGTTCAATCATGCCATTGTTGGGGTGTTGGTGTTTGGTTGCTTTTGAAATATGCCTTGAATGTTGGATTTATCTTCTTTTATTTATTAATTTAAATAAGAAATAGTTATTATTAAGTGCATATTGTGGTAATTATCCATTAAATTTAAATTGCGGTCTTTATTCTTTCCCTCAAATATAGTAACTGACCATAAAGATAATGTGGCAGTTATTTTTTTTAGTTAAAACTTACAAATTTATTTATATAATATTTAAGATGTTAAATAAAAAATTATAATCAACTATTGCAATTTCCACATAACTTCTATGTATTTTAACAATAAAGATAAAATGTAATTTTAAAAACTACAGAATAGGAGCTATAAAAATACAAGTATAGCAAAGATAATTAGTGTTATTTCAGTGTCATGAAAAATAATTTTCTATTGTTTTATTAGAAAGATTGGACGGTATTTTGTTTTCGTTGACTGGAAAATGTTTTGAATGGATAATCACTGCCAATATTCATGTTTAAATTGGAAAATGTTAATTTGGTCCACAAGTCACATCTTCGCATAGTTGAACAACTTGAAGGGCCACAGAATTAATTGGACAGACAGCCATGCCTATGAAAGACAAAGTATCTTAATTAAACGAAAGGGTGTTTTGGTGACACAAGGATATATGTTAAGGAATTTAGAAATACAAATTTTATATTTTTCTTTTTTAACAACAAAAATATTATTAATAATAATCGGTTTCTGCAGCAGACGAGCAGAGACCGAACAAAAATGAACTACAAACAAAAGTGTCGTATACAGGCGAAACACCAATGAATAAAGCTAAAAACAACACCTAATAAAAGTTCACCGGCTTATGTACAAAAAATAACACTAATTTATGTAAAAAAGATAATACTATAACTTTTAAGAAATTGAATATAAAGCTTTTAAAATGAATGTATTTTTTTGTTAAAAAAAAAAAGTATTTTTATCACTATATTTGGTAAAACAGTACTAGGATAACAAGAGAACACATTAAACTTTGCCACCATTTTAATCGTGGCTTTTTTGAAAGGTATTCTTCTTTCATGCCTTTTTTGGTCTTTCTTTTTTTATAAGCTTAATTAATAAAATGATCCCTTAAAGACATTTTTGGTTTCATATTGGTCCCTTAAAGAAAAAAAGGTCTAAATAGATCCCTTAAAGAAAAAAAGGTCCGAATAGGTCCCTTAAAGACATGTCCGTTAATCAGTTTGGTCTTATTTAGACCTCTTTTTAGGGACCAAACTGATTAACGGAGATGTCTTTAAGGGACCTATTCGGACTTTTTTTCTTTAAGGGACCTATTTGAACCTTTTTTTCTTTAAGGGACCAATCTAAAACCAAAAATATCTTGAAGCGACCATTTTATTAATTAAGCCTTTTTTATATTATTCAAACTATACAAATTGATAAATTTAAACTTTATTAACACTAAATTTTTCGACGGTGCTATGCTAAGCTAAATTCTCCAAGCCTCTCAAAAGCATGGTGACAATGTGTCCCTGATTTTAGGCTAAGATACAATTATTAAAGGGTTCTAGATTCTAGAGTGATTTTAGGCTAATGACTAGTTACTAAAGCTAGGAAAGCTCCCAGAAGCTACAATGAGTATGAACAGAAAGTAATCCAAATTATTGACAACTTTATGCAAGTAAGAGAATAACCTTAACTTCCAAAGTTTGAATTGTAAAAAGGCAGAGGAGTGTTTGAACAACGAACTCTATACTGTATTATTCAGATTCAGACACATAAGAATCAAAATGACCTATTTCTCTAGACTGGTTATAGTTTTTTAGCATGTGCCTGAAAGTATTCTCTTTTTCTTTAAAAGGTAAAAAAGAAAAAGCTTAGCAGGAAAAATAAAGAGACATTTTAATGATGATGGAATTGTTAGATAATAGTATTATTAGAGTTTTAAATATTGGACTTTATGTATTAGCAGTCTAGGAGTTCATTATGAATTATTATAAATTGTATTGTAATCTTTATTTTACTCACAATATGACTATTTGAAACTCTGAATCCGGTGAGTGAATACTCACAATCTGAATCCGATGGGGGAATACTTACAATCTGTCTGTCCGGTAAGCGAAAGCTTGCAATCTGTCTGGTGAACGAATGCTCGCAATCTGAATATCTGAATCCGGTGAGGGAATACTCACAATTTGAATATCTGAATCCGGCGAGGGAATACTCACAATATGACTATTTAAAACTCTGAATCTCTGAAGCTTGAAATCTGAAATCTGAATCCGAAATATGAATCTGAATATTTGAATCCGGTGAGGGAATGCTCACAATTTGAATCCGGCGCGAGGGAATGCTCACAATTTGACACTTTGAAGTTTGAAATCTGAAGCTGAAGTCGAATCTAGTTCCCCACTTCGGTTAATGCAATTAGTTAATTTAGTTTATTTTCAAGGTTGATTTTGTGACAAGCTCAAAGCTTACTAAGCTTTAGCTTGAGAGGTAGTATTAGAAATAAAATATTTAGTTAGAGTTAGTATGATTTTCGTTTTTTGTTTAACAAACTCTCGACGATTATCTGTTAATGCCTCATAAGTTTGAGGGAAAGTGTTAGATAATAGTATTATTAGGGTTTTAAGTATTGGACTTTATGTGTTAGCAGTCTAGTAGTCCATTAGGAATTATTATAAATTGTCTTGTAATCCTTATTTTGTTAAGCAATGTCATTCTGATATTATTGAAACCCTAGCCATCACTATCTCTGATTTTAACATGCACTTTTTTACCCATCCTACAAACAATCTAACTCTCAAATAAATTAAAATACAAGAGGGGGTGAATAGGCCAATACCTAAGTGACAGCTAACAAATATAACTGCCTCATTAAAAATCTTATCCGTAAAACCGGTGAAAATAGGTAAAAGGCAGTGTGAGATAATGAAAATCATATGCATTGTGAGTTCAACACAATTTAGCTAGCAATTATGATGAATCTAATGAATCATAGAAAAAATCTATAGTTACTCTTGTTTTTAGGACTCCAAGGAATATAGTTACTTTTTGGATTTCTTCCTATTGAAATTACAATTTTGACAAAATATGAGGATCAAAAGATACTTTTCGGTAGAATTTATATTATTAGAAGATACTATCTTTCGGTTGAGGGATTAGAATTAGACATTTTTTAGGTAGTGTATGTTTTGGTAATTAATTTTATTGATGTTCCGTCTATATACGACACTTTTGTTTTGTAGTCTTTATTTTACCAATTTCTGCTCGTCTTGTGCAGAGACCTGGTCTATTAATAATATATTGCTGTTAATTAATATATATATATATCTTTCAGTGGATTGAGAAATTATGAGCAATTAAGGAGAGAGAAGAGCAATTATCGTT
Source organism: Trifolium pratense (assembly GCF_020283565.1). Lineage (NCBI taxonomy): Eukaryota > Viridiplantae > Streptophyta > Magnoliopsida > Fabales > Fabaceae > Trifolium > Trifolium pratense. The sequence goes on along the minus strand of NC_060064.1, from coordinate 16,025,127 downwards.
TTTTATTTATATTTAATTAAGTGTAGAGTATGAATCAATAATAAGTTAATTCAAGTAGTAAAAAATTTGGTCCTCTTAAACAAATTATCAGAGAACTAGTTTTTGTTTGAGGCAAATAAATGTTAAAGAACAATGTTGATTCACATGCGCAAAATAGTTTGTTATAATTTTTTATTTAAATATTTCGCGGATCATAATTGAGGGTGCGTGAAGGAATTGATGATGATCGTGATTGTTTGAGAATTAAAGCAGTGATGGACAATATGATGTCCCAACAATCTCAATCAAAACACAAACAAACAAAACATTGTATTAAGATCGTGCAATTAATCCTATTGACAATTCACAACAATATAGTTGTGACTTGTGAATAATGTGTTCAATTAAGAGTAAGTCCTTATGGTACGTAAAATATTCATATCCAAGTAACTTAATGTGAGTAAAATATATGCATGTGATTGGGCATTTTACACATAAGAACTACTTGGATATTTTACATGTTAACTAGGGTTTAATATGCTAGGGTTTACATTACATTACAATGTCTTCACATTACAAAAAGTTATAAGAGAATATTTATAATATAACATAATGAACTCTAACGTACTAGTATAAAAGCTCAGTAGCTTAGGCTCAATACTTTATTATCTAACACCCATCAAGTTAAAGCTTACTAAGTTTTAAGCTTGTTACAAATTAACCCATAAAATAAACCAAACCAACTGATAACTAACCAATTGAGAGAAGCAACCAAAGTGGACAATCATCCGAAAGAAGTAACATCCAAAGAGAGAAACCATCAGATAGAAGCATTCAAATAGATCATCAGAGAGAGACAAACCAAGTCAAACCAATTCATCATCCAATGCAATCTAAGCTAACAATAAACAAACCAATAGAGAGAACTAAATTGAAGAATCAATAGGGAGAAGTACAATCAATCAGAAGAACCAATAGAGGGAGAATGCAATGCAATCAATAAGAAGAATCAATATTGGGAGAAGTGCAATCAAATAGGGGAGAAGTGCAATGCAATCAGAAGAATCAATAGAGAGAAGTACAATCAAATAGAAGAAAATCAGCGGGGAGAATTCATCATACATAAGAAATCAACGAGAAGCAATAAGACAGAACTCAGACAAAACAATCATCAGGGAGAAACATTCAAACAGAGAGAGAAATCATCAGAGAGAAGCATCCAAATAGAGGGAGAAAATCATCGGAGAGAAGCAACAACAAAAGAGAGACGTATCTAGTAGATGAGCAACATCCAAAGAGAAATCTAATCCAGTCCAAACTAACCAAAACCGAATCAATTGCAAACAAACAAATCTAACCGAATTGGTTCCAAATATATTCCAAAAGCCAACCAGAATACTCAAAAGGCAGCAACAACACCAATGAGTCCCAAATTCCAAAAAAAAAAATTAGTGAGACATTACCGCACCAAACAAAACCAACTTAATCACATGCTCCCACAAATTTTCTTCCAATCCAATATTCCCAAAACAATGGCTACCAACAACTTCAAAGTTTATAGCTCAACTAATGATCGCAAGCAGTGCGCCGTTTCTAATGCACCGATTCTTCATCCCTACAAATTCAAAGCTTACCTAATACATAATCATAATCATCTCCTAGTAGTACTGCTATGACATCAAAGTAGCTAAGCTAACAACATTCCAATTTTTTTTTATACGAATCAGACTTTGGCAAACTAAAACCTAACCAACAGATCTCTTGCGACAACAACATATAATCGAACCAATAAAACTTACCCACAAATCTAAATTGAAAACCCAGCTGCTACAACAATCAATAGGGAACTACCAAATAACTAAGGAAAGAACAAATCAAGAGTACCATCCATCAAACAAAAAAACAAATATATTCCCAAATTTTGGGGAACTCAACGGCGGAAGCTAGAACAATTCAAGGAGGATCAAACCATGCTCTGATACCATGTTAAATATGCTTGGATCTCAACCCCAAAAGTTAACTCAAAGGATGAGGTTGCCCTCACATATTTATACACTTCACATCTAGGGAACTTAAGCAATGTGAGACTTCAAACACAACAACCAACATATTCAACACCCACCCACACGCCTAGCGTGATCCAAGGTCAAATGTCCACATTGCAGTGCTTAACCCAGCTCTGATACCATGTTAACTACACAATCAATCAAAAAGAAGAGAGGAATAGAAAGGAACAAAGGATGCTAGAGTTTACATTACATTACGATAGCTTCACATTACAAAAATGATAAGAAAATATTTATAATATAACCTAATGGACTCTAACTTACTAGTATAAAAGCCCAGTAGCTTAGGCTCAATACTTTATTATCTAACATTACACACCATAAGAATAAAAACTCAAGTTCAATCGTGCCATTGTTGGGGTGTTGGTGTTTGTAGTCCAAGAGCAAAGATGTAGCGGGGGTATGTTTTTATTCATAGAAAAATAAAAGAGCAAAGATGTAGAGGCAATGATTAAGGTTTGCCACCATACGAGGGTTAGGATTATAGCATTGACGGACAATGTCTCAACAATCTCAATCAGAACAACACAAACAAACAAAACTGTGTATTGAGACGGTGCAATTAACACCAATCGTGAGTATATAGCAATCTATGACATTAAATATATGTACCTACTTTTTAATATGATTTGATAAGTATCTATAAAAATCTATTGCTTGCAAGAGATTATAATAAGTGGCAAGGGCGCGCGCAAGGATCTCTTTCATTCATTTAGTCAAACAAAACTACAAGAATACTTGAATTTATTGGCGAATTTAATTTACACTTATTGGCGGTTTTAGCCCCAATAAATTATTGGCGGCCTAAGCCCTCTCAATAAGTGAGAAAAAATCCTCAAAACATTAAAAAATATTTTTTTTTTAATCAACATATAACTTGGTGGCGGCCTAAACCGCCAATAATTTAGTGACGGCCTAAGCCGTCGGTAACTTAGTGCAAGCCTGTAACTTAGTGGCGGCCAAAGCCGCCTATAATTTAGTGGCGGCCTAAACCACCGGTAACCTGCAATACAAAATTAAATACCATTCGTTTCTCTTATGCTCAGGGACTTAATAATATCCCTTTTTCTCAACCCATTTTACTCCTACTCGTCCATTTATTTTCATATCAACACACACAAAAACCACAACAATTAAAAACCATTCTCTGCATTTTGGAAGAAGAATGAATGGATAATGAGAAATTGCTTTGGTTTGAGTAATTTTATTTTATTAATTAATAAATATGATTAATTAATAAATATGAAAAAGAGGAATTTGCTTTTCAATATTTTAATATAAATATTGCAAGGTAGTGGCGGCTTGGGCCGCGTATATATGGCTGGACATATAGCTTTTACTTATCGGGGGTCCAGATCGCCAGTAAATTTCGTCTTTTTCATTTTTGACGGTTTTGGCTGGCACAAAATTTACCAACGCCTAATTTATTGGTGTTTTGAGGCCGCCAGTAAATGTTAATTTTGCGGCGGTTTTAGTCATTTTTAGAGGACTTTTGACCGCCAGTAACTTAACTTGCTGTTTTCTTGTATATACACTAAAAATAGACAAAAATATATGCATGATTATATCCTTATTGAGATGGATTAATTATTCCACAAATTAAAAACAAGTATATATGTCCAGTTGGTAGTTTTCATGGACACTATTTATGGAATTCAAGTTCCCTCCATTTGCTATATCCTCCATTTAGCCAATTGATTGCATCAATGTGTGACATGTGGCAAAAGAAAAAATCAACGGCTGAGATTAAGTTATTTATTTTTCAGTATTTTTTAAATAAAGCAGACGAGTAATTCATTTTCATCTTCTCCATCAAAACCCAACGCCTCACCTCCCCTTACTGTACCTGCAACTCGGCGCCTTGTTGTTGCGCTGCCTCACCACCATAGAGTCATCGCTCCGCCACACGCCACCGCAACTGTGTCTTTGTTCTTGTGTCATTTCAGATTCACAATGACCTTTATTCATTTTAATCAATTATAGTCAAAACTGATGAATGTCTCGTTTTATATATGATTTCTGCTTAAAGAAGATACAACATAAAATTTCATGACTTTCTTGTTTTAATAGATTACCGCCAACATTGATGAAATTATTCACCGCCATCAGAATGGAAGAGCACCACCGCGTAATCGAAGAGCACGACAAAGATTTGTGATTGTGGAAAAAATTTATTGAATTTGTGGTGTATTTAATTTTCTAAACATTAAATATTTTCTATCATTAAATGCTATATTTCTATTTTTAGGTAGCTTAACATGTGCCCTTAAAATATAATATATAATAGCATGATATCAAAGCTTTAATAATATTCCAAAGTAGGGAGACATTATATAATGCATAATTAAGTGTACACATTAAAATGAAGTATACAAATATATAAGTGTATAATGCATAATTATATCCTTATTGAGATGGATTACTTAATACACACATTAAAAACAAGTATAAAGGCCTCATGTAAGTGTATTCAGTTGGTAACTTTCAAAGACATTATTTGCAGGAGGTTTAAATTCGAACTCGAGATTCTTCATTCTCCACATTTACGGTACGTGAGTCGAGTCACCAGACTATTTGATATGAAAAACAGAGTAAATACACAATAAAATACAATATGCATTATATCAAAGCTTTAATATTGCATAGTCTGGTGACATAGCATTCTCTAGAGACGATAGTGGACGGGTTGGTTCTTGTTTCTTAGAAGACATTGATGGCTTTTTCTTCAGTAAACCTCGTTTTGCAAATTGTAGATTTCCCATTGCATAAATCCATAGCAAATGTGATATTCCTCTTTTGTTATAACGAAGCACCAAGAAAAGAAGCAATCTATGAAGAAATAATAAGATAACCAAAACTGTTAGGTCCAACCATTTTCCATGACTTAGTGAAACACCAAATAATATTGGCAATACTTGTTCTCCAGTAACTTTTGGGCCTCCAGGTAGTAGAGGATCAAACTCAACCCCTAACATGTCATTCTTGTATTGTCCCTATAGTTGATAAATGCATAGCAACAATCATTGTTATTTGGAGTATATAATTTCATACCAAAAAAAGGAAGAGTTTCCCCATTAAAATTATATGCTATTATTGTGAGTAAGTAGTTGGAGCTAACTTATTTAATTTATGTGGACCCAAATTTAATGTGGTCAGAGAATCCACAGAATCGGTTCATCAAAAGTCATTCATTTTTGTTTCTGTTAATGTAGCTCAATTGGTAGGGATATTGTATGTAATATGCAGGATCAGAGTTTGAACTCTGATACTCCCACGTATTCACTTTAAAAGATAAAATTCTAGTTACTAAACTACTGGACAAAAAAAAGTCATTCATTCTCAAATTGGGTCGCATCAAAGGTCCGTTTTATGGTATAGTCATTATTGTAGATGTTCGGAAAAAAATAATTAATCTAACGGTCTACGATTGACCGCATATTTGCAAGAAAAGTTTTCATTTTTGTCACTTTATAGCAAATATTGTATCAAATTTACATATTGTTGCGGATCTATTTTGATCGGACAGTCCATATTTTCGTTTTGTATTTTAAACTTGTTTGACAAAGTTTAAATAATAAACGTTCAACTTTGATTGAACGGTTGAAATATTCCATATTCCAATGCAAGGAGTCCAAATCCTCCAAGCTCCACCATTATATGGAGAAAATTAAAAGTGTACATGGTACTATATAGTTATGCTAATTAAAATGTGTTCTCAATTTTGCATTAGGTACTAATGGTAAGTATCTTTCTAAAAATAATGAACATTGTACCTGCACTGCCCAAGAAGCAAAACTGAGATAGGACATTGGATAGCGCCAAAAGAACTTAGGAAGGTCATTTAGTGGTCTGAATATTTGGGAAGGCATCATCATGAAAATCTACACAAAACCATCCAACAAACTTATCACCTAGAGTTACAAATGCATATATATATATATATATATATATATATAAGGTTAAATATGTTTTTCATCTTTATATATCGTGTGTTTTTGTGTGCGTGCATGTGTGTTACATTTGAGGAGGAAATAAAGGATTTTTGCTTACTATAAAACCGGTCCCTGTTCCTATACCCGTCATGACATTTGGGATAATTGCGGCCACAACCATGATACAGCTCTCAACAACCGATAGACAGCAAAATAAGTTGATACAAAAAAATGTACAATTTTCAAAACCAGGATGAAATTGAACCATGAAATAAATAACAACTCCAGAGGAGATTGATACTAGAAGGAGGAAAGGGAATGATGATATAAGGTTTGATATTACAAATGCAGCCTCTCCACAATGCCCTTTGGATCTTTCACCATAGAACACCTAAATTTTATTGTGACATGACATTAATTCATTAGGTTGGCAGGAAACACAATAGAACAATATGATATTCATTTTCAATTCTAAATAAATGTATATCTATAAAAAAAAATGAATTACTTAAAAGGCTTCTTAAATATAGTTTTGGTCCCCCTATTTTGTCAAAATTGCAATTTTGGTCCCTCATTTCAGAAATTTTGATCAATCCATGATTTTGAACATATTCAATTTGATGACGTGACAATATATTGTTTACTCTCAACCGCTTGTTTCATTTTAATTGATATTCTTTTGACTTTGTAAGCTTGGTCACGACTCATTTTAACACACTATTATTGAAGACCCTTAACAATTAGACCTTCATTATAATGTTAGGTCACCTAATTTATTCTCATGTCATCAAATTGGATGGTTAAAATCAGGGATTTGACCACCAAAAAAAAAAATTCATGGATTTGATCAAAATTTCTAAAATGGAGGATCAAAATTGCGCAATTAGAAATATGAGTACTACGGTTTTATAAAAATAGGAGGAGTAGAAGTAGAATTAGACCTATTCAAAATTATACCTTCAATTCTACAATGAAAAATGGCAATCCTCCACATGACATACTTATCATGAAACCATAAATGAATGATACACACTTTCCTCTAGCCAAAATTGAGGAGTTGCCAGTGCCAATGTGAAAAAAGAGGGTGCCAATAGTAATTCCTGTAAGTATGTAGAATATTATCCTTAGCCAATAGTAACCCAAGTCTCTGTTCATGTTAAGGAAAGACCGTTTGGTTAATGTGCTAAGTTGCTTCCACCAATTGGCACTGCTTCTTACAATATTGGAATTAGGGGTGTGCATGGTCGGATAATTTGACAAACCAAACCATATCCAAACCGAAACCATTTAATTGGATTTGGATTCATAACCATAACCATATTTTATTATAAACCGGTTATAAAACTGGTTATAAATTTAGTTATGGATATATAACCAGTTATTTTAACCAAACCAAATTTAAAAGTGGTCATTTTTTAAATCCAATTTTTAACCGGTTATTTTTAAATCTGATAAAAAAAAATCAGTTATTTCATTTTAAAAACTGGTTTTAAGACAATTTAAAAAAATCTAAATTTAGTAAAACTTGCGTAAAAAAATAGTAAAGAAATCAAAATTTTATACATAGAATAAATTCCTATATTTTATTTGGATAACATAATTGAATTTCCTTCATTTAATTTTAATAAAATCGACCATAAACCCAAAAATTGACCGAAAAACCGAAAAATCGGCGGAAAAACCTAAAATCGGCTGAAAAACCTAAAATCGACCAAAAGCCCTAAAATCGACTATAAACTCTAAAATCGGCTGAAAACCCAAAAAATTAATCGAAAACCCAAAAATCGACCCTAAACCCAAAAAATCGGCCGAAAAACCTAAAATCGGCAAAAAACCCAAAAATCGACTATAAACCCTAAAATCGACCGAAAAACAAAAAATCGACCGAAAAACAAAAAAATCGACTATAAACCCTAATATCGGCCGAAAAATGGGTTTATAGTCGATTTTAGGTTTTTCGGCCGATTTTGAGGTTTATAGCCAATTTCAGGATTTTGGGTCGATTTTAGGTTTTCGGCCGAGTTTTTTGGGTTTAGGGACGATTTTAGATTCTTCGGCCGATTTTTTGGATGTTGGCCGATTTTGGGTTTTCGGTCGATTTTTGGTTTTTCGGCCGATTTTTTGGGTTTTCGGCCGATTTTAGGGTTTATAGTCGATTTTTGGAATTTTGGCCGATTTTAGGTTTTTCTGCCGATTTTTTGGGTTGCCGTCCGATTTTAGGGTTTATAGTCGATTTTTTGGATTTTGGCCGATTTTTTGGGTTTTCGGTCGATTTTTGGTTTTTCAGCCGATTTTTTGGGTTTTCGGCCGATTTTAGGGTTTATAGTCGATTTTTGGAATTTTGACCGATTTTAGGTTTTTTCTGCCAATTTTTTGGGTTGCCGGCCAATTTTAGGGTTTATAGTCGATTTTTTTTATTTTGGCCGATTTTAGGTTTTCGGCCGATTTTTTGGGTTTTTCGGTCGATTTTTGGTTTTTCGGCCGATTTTTTTGGTTTTCATCCGATTTTAGGGATTATAGTCAATTTTTGGAATTTTGGCCGATTTTAAGTTTTTCGGCAAATTTTTTGGATTTTTGGCCGATTTTTGGGTTTATAGTCGATTTTTGGGCTTTTGGCTAATTTAAGGTTTTTTTTGCCGATTTTTCGGGTTGCCGGCCGATTTTAGGTTTTTATAGGATAATTAGCATAAAAAAAATAGTCAAAAGTTCCATATCAAAAAATGAAGAAATGCGCAAAAAGTCTAATCCAATGGATTTGGACATGGATATGGGCATTTAATTAAAAAACCGGATTTACATAATGGATACCCAACCATTTTTAGAATGGTCTGGTTAATATCTGTTTCCAAATAACTGGTTATTTGGGGTTGGTTTTGGATTTGGATATAGTCATATCCATATGACCGGATATTTTGCACACCCCTAATTGGAATTAGTTGCTTCCTCTTCAATCACCTTAATTTGCATTTAAATTTAGTCAATTGATTAATTAAATAAAAAAATAAAGAAAAAGTAAAATTGGTATTTAAATATGATGAAATATTGAGTAACATATTAATACATTGGTTTTTAGTTGTTGAATTTTTCTTCTTGTATTGATGAATAGCTCTGAATTTTTGTAACTCTTTATAAGTTCCTTTCTAATATCTGTCGTTCTCATTCCTACCGTGGAATTTGAAGATGTAGGCTGTCAATGACAATATTCACATTCAAAAACATTATTATCAATAAAAATGATATAAAAAAGATTTAAATATATTTTTCGTTCTTGCAAAAAAGAAAATCCATTATTTATCTCTAACATTACATATTTAAAATGGGGTAATTCTATGGTACATTTGATAATTTCGAATGAACCGATACATTAGGTCATCAAATTAATAGAAAAATCAATAATTTGTTTAAAAAATAATCATTTTTTTCTATCATTCAAAAAATTATAATAACCAAATGATATTTATCAAAACTATCAAAAATATAAAATTTGATAAGTTTTTGAATTTTTATTCCTCATGATAGTCAATGTTGAATTTTTTTATGAAAATATGTTAAAAAATTAGTTTAATACTCATAAACTATGAAATCGTGTTTTTTTCTTTTGATATTATCATCTCTAAATTACAATAACTAGCTAATAATTTTTTAATTCATAAAAATAATCGTTAATTTATCAATTTAATAACTTAATGTACCGATTCAAATGTACTGTAGAAGCTCTCATAAGTATTGACATAGGAAACTAAAAGAACTAATTTTGAAAATTTTAGAAACTAAAGAAGAAGTTCTCAAAGGAGTATAATGTAGATTTAGAGTTTCATCTCCACTACTTTTTTTTTCTTTTTCGAATGACAAATAGATAAATATACAAGTATAACGGATAAAACAACCAGAATGCATAGCAGAAGTATCAAAAATGCATAAAAATAAAATAAATGATATACATAAAAAAAACGCTAGAAAAGATTCTGAAAAGCAACAAACCACCAAATACGAACTACTAACATTTCTCCTTTCCAACTAACTATTAGAAATTCATAAAGTACTACTATTTGGCAACCATCAAAACCATAAAATTTCTATGCTTACATGGCATCTTGCAAGAGCTTCATTAATGAAGTCAAAATCCAAATTAATGCTCATAAGGAAATGATCTGAAGGATTTCTTTTGATAGGACAAGGAAAACCTGCATCAGCAAAAAACTAATCCCAACGTAGAGATATTTTTAGATGGTCACTTGACCAAATAAACTGCATTTGGTCACATTCACAAAAAATATTACCTTTAGAGCCATCTTAGCTTCTCCAAAATAAACAGTTTCACCATTTGAGAGCAAAAGTAAATCATCAAAAATATTAAAAGTTTCACACCCAGGCTGATGAATTGAACAAATAACAATCTTTCCTTTAAAAGCAATGTTACTTAGAGCTTGAATGACATAGAATGCTGAGGCACTATCAAGTCCACTAGTTGGTTCATCAAGAAGTAACACAAAGGGTTGTGTCAAAATCTCAAGACCAATGCTAAGTCTTTTCTTTTCACCATTACTAATACCTCTTAGATGCCAATTACCAATTTTAGTATTAGCACAATCTTCAAGTCCCATTTCAATTATTGTGTCTTCCACAACTTTGTCTATCTCTTGTTTTGTCATTTTAGAAGGTAGCCTCATATTTGCTGAGTATGTGAGGGTTTCTTTTACAGTTAAAGTTCCCAAGAAAAGTTCCTCTTGACCCACAAAAGACTGAAAATTTAACAAATATACATTATTATTAATTAAAGCGACACAAATGGCATAGTCAGAACTAGTGGAAGTGAAATCAGTTTAAATAATCATTATATTTAGAACTAGTGCATAAAAAATTTCAAAATACAAAATATATAAAACTATATATGCATTTTATTTAAACTCAGGGGATCGATTCGGTTCAAGGGTCAAGCGATTCAAGAAGGTTTTTAAGTTCCAAAATTTTATGCTAAAAAATGGCTTCAAAAAAATTTCATTTGGTTATAAATATATAATACTACAGTTAAATTTCAAGTATTTCTTTAGTTGAGTCTCAAATCCTTTTACATAAAAGTTAGTATGTAATATTTAGATTTTATATTTATTTTTCAGAAAGTCGTATGTAAACTTTTTTATTTCATAAGGTCTCACAATAAAGATTGCTTTAGACCTCTAATTATGTATATATACATAAATGATAAAATCATTACTATATTATTGCATTCAATTTATTAGTATATGATATGATATTGTCTAACCACTTGTTTGGAGTACAAATTTCTCCTTTTCCCGTTGATTTGAATGTTGCCAGCCTCTGTAACATTTGCAGCATGTGTTCCTATAAAACAAAACAGAATATTTATTGCATGCTCTGGTCACTATAGAACATTAACAGACAGTGAGGTTTTTAATCATCAATCCTTAGGCTAATTTTGTACTAATAAATACCTATTTTGTCCCTAATTATATGTAAAAAAAATAGAGAGAGAGAGAGAGAGAGAGAGAGAGAGAGAGAGAGAGAGAGAGACCAGCCAATGAGGTGAGTAAGGTAGTTTTGCCACAACCAGAAGGACCCATAACAGCCATGATCCTACCAGGTTGAGCAAAACCAGTGACAGCATCAAGCAACTTCTTGTTGTCTGCACCAATTGTTACTGTTAGATCTTCCCATATCATCACCATCACCTTGAATAATTTTTTGTTCTAAAATTATTGCTGCTGCTTTCTTCTTTCTATTTCTTCATCAGTGGTCAAATATAACTCTGCTACGTTCAATACTGTGCTCTGCTCTATATTCTATATATAAATATTAACAGGGTGTCTCCGAGTTTTAGGAGGCTTTGTGCAAAATATAAAAGTGACTCTTTAATAAAAAAAATTATCGATTTAAATTGCATATAATATAAAAAAAATATTCTTATAAACATATAAATTATCAATATTAAATCTTGCATTAAATTAAATGGAACAAGAAATATAAAATAATTATCTTTGTATATAACGTCAAAAAGGAATATCATAATCTAAGATTAAATTTTATGCAAAGATTAAAGTGGACTAGAACTATATTTACGAGTATAGATAACTAATATATTGATACTCATGATATTTATGAACATTAATATATAACTATTATTTTAGGGCCTAAAAATTAATCTATTAATATACATCTGATATTTTATAGGTATAAATAATATATAAGTAATATTACAGGGCCTCAAAATTTTGAGGGGAGATTCCATCGTGGGACCAGTATAAAATAGATCAATAAAAAAATTGGTCCATTGTGGACCATAATCATTTATCTTTGGATTGATCGAATCTCCATGCTAATACTCTAATACTCTTGACCCTTTACACCCTTCTTCCTTCCTTGCTTAGGCCTTCACTCTTCATATTAATATTTTCACCCTCCTCATGTTGTTGACCAAATCAGACCCACAAGATCTATAAGCCTACTTAATCTAATGGTTCTCACAAAAAAATTGGATGGTCCATCATGAACCAAAACTGTGATGTGTCCAACCTAAACGGACCCTCCATCATGAGTATTATATTTTTTCTTACCAATTTTTGTAATGTTAACTTTACCTCTCTTTATACCAGGCGCGCGTTTGCGTAGTGGTGTTGTTTTTGGTTGAGCATAGGAACCCAGTTTCCCTCTTTATTTTAAAAAACTTTACCTCTCCACATAGGCCTATCAAGTCAAGGAAAAATTCTCCTTTTACCCCTACATTTAACCCTTTAATCTTACAAAAAACAATCAATATTTCTATTTTACCCTTTCTATTATTTGACTTCATCCCTATGTTTAGTCAAAATTACATACCGAAAAACTAAAAAAATAAGTTCAGGAACTTTAGACACGGTTAAACGTGGCTAAATTTTCCGGTAACAATTGCAAACCAGAACATTGGTAGAAACGACAAACAAAAGCATCTTCAGCAATATTCATAAATATCTAGAGCTTTCATTCGAAGAACAAAATCAAGCACCCCAATACTCTTCAACCTCGTAACACTAGTAGCACCAAAAGGTCCATCGTGTCCACAAGAACTAACAACAACCTTAGCTTCCATATAAGACTGTGTATCATGATTCATTGAAACCAAAGCCCAATTTGTAACAACACCAGCAACTCGACAGCAACAACATTATTGTCTGGAATGATTCAATGTTAATTAATATGTGGCAAACCTACCTTCTCTGCCAGAGGTGCCAAGCATTTACTTTGAAATCGTGTTCAATCCATTCCCACTACCAATTGAGCTTTTTTTTTTGTAACAGCCCGGGCCCCTTTTCTACGTATTTAGTAGGCAATCCCGGCTATCACCTCACGATCTTCTCCACCCCCTCTCTAGTGGAGTTTTTGCCTTCCGTGGGAATCGAACCACGTACCCTGGGGTTCAAGTACATGTTCAATCCATTCTCACTACCAATTGGGCTATGTAGCTCAATTGGTAGTGGGAATGGATTGAATATGTACTTGAACCCCAGGGTACGTGGTTCTATTCCCACGGAAGGCAAAAACTCCACTAGAGAGGGGGGTGGAGAAGATCGTGAGGTGACAGCCGGGATTGCCTACTAAATACGTAGAAAAGGGGCCCAGGCTGTTACATAACCGGCGCTTGCATGCCTCGGAGTGTTCGCGTAGTGTTCTAGTTTCTTTGGGCCTTGCCCTCTTTTTGTAACCAAAAAAATATATAACATAGACATATTTTCAACATAAAAGAGTCATAATATTGACAAATGAACATAAATTATTTATTATGAACTAAACAAACATAAAAAATTTGGAACATGAAAACATATGATTTTTTTTATAGGGACGAAAACCAAAATTTATAAATTTATAGGGGTGAAAAACATACATATTAATGATCAAGTTCTCTTGTATGTATCCCTCCTTGATATCAAGTATCAATTTTAGTTTTTTTGTGTATGTTTATAGGACAATAACTTCATTGAAAACTAGATTTAAGTGGTTGGAAGTATTTGATAAGTGTATTTACATTTTTATTTGATGCAAAAATATTGAAATTATTGGATAATAATAAATTAAAAATATCTTGTACATATTTTAAGACCGTGTTTTCTCATAAGGATTTATTGGATGTCGATGAAGATGATCTCTTTTTTTTTTAATTAAGTATTCAAACACAAAATTAATATTGAGTATTTGGATATTAAATAAAATATTCAATGTTTTAGGAAAATGTTAAACAGCTCCCCAAAGCACTAGTTATTAAGTATATTAATAAGGAAATTTCGTTTTGGAACTTGTACATTAATACTTTAAAAATATAAAAAGTTATCTTCTCAATATTAATTTTGTGTTTGATTTTCTTTTTTAGTATGTTTAACAAGTGCCACGAGGACACGTTTAGTATGACCCCGAAAAATGTTAAACAGTGCTCTCTAGATACTAATTAAGCATATCAATAACTTAGAAATGATCTTGTTCAAATAGGACATTTAAACCATCTCCAAATATGGGTACCTATTTTCGAAGCATCAGTACCTAATATGTACCCTTGTTGGAGCAAAACACAAATGAGTACTCAATAGGTACTGATTCTACAAAAGCAACGATACTTATACTATTTTGGTGGAACCAAATTTATAACGATATAGCGTGTGTTTGGTTCTGCGGCGGAGAGAATTGATTTTGGCAGAATTGATTCTGTAAAATTGATTCTGGCCAAAATTGATTTTAAGCTGAAGTGGTTTATGTTTGGATATATTCATGAAAAAGTGAGTTGAACAAAAAATTTGAGTGTAAAAATCAATTCTAGAATCAGAAGCTACGATTTCTAGCTTCAAGTAGAATCAATTCTAGAGGCAGAATCAATTCTACTTTTGAGAAACCAAACAAGTCAGAATCAATTCTACACGTTCAGAATCAATTCTGGATGCTCCAGAATTGAAACCAAACATACACATAGAGTTATTGATAAGATGTGTTATTGATGGATCTCATTTAAATTTTTTTAAGAAATGTTGGGTTTGAGAGATTAAATATTTATTAGATACTAAAAAAATGAGTGATGTGTACACGTTAAATTTCAAAAAATAGGAGATCTATCGTGAATGTTCTTAAATAGTTTGAATTGACTCTGTAATTTTTATTTTTTTTTAATATATCATTCATTGTAAAACTCGTATTATGGACCATACTGTAATTAATACCCCTTCTTTCTTTATCAAATGCCGTGTGACAATAACAACACATGCATGTATACATGTAATGGTCCTAGATCTCTCTTTTCATTATGTTGTATGGGCAACACCCATTTTTTATTTTATAATTTAGATCGACTTATTTGATATTATCTATCGATATAAACATTAATTTGTAATCGGATTTTTTGAGAGAATTATGACGTATGATATAAACACCAAATTCAAACCTTAGATCTAATATTTTGTGAAATGAAAAAAATGTGGAACTCCCGCATTGTACCGAGCTCATAGACAAATAGTTATAAGGCTCGTTGTGTATCTTTTGAGTGTGCTCTAAGGGTACCACTTTTATAAGTGTATTTTTTTTGTCAAGTAGTCTAATAGCTAAAAAATTCACCTTAAGAATATATTTGGTTCGAAGTAGATGGAGGGAAATGGATGGAAGATAAGGGGTAATCTTAACAAAAAAAATATTTCGGTTTATATAAATCGAAATATTGTGTTCCAAATTTTTTTCCAGATTTCCTGCATAAATTCTGCATGAGACCCTCAACTTCCACAATTTATTTGAAATACTAAACGATGTCCGATTTGAGTAAACGATCACTCGTTTGAAAGCTTAGGGTGTCAAGAATACAAATATAATTTTTGTTTTGATGGTTAACTATCCAATTGGTTCAGTTTGACCAAATAATGGGTACTGGTATAGAAACAGAGCAGAAACTTTTCTCAAACCTGTAGGTAGATTTTCTCATACTATACTTAATGAAATTTAACAATTACGGTGTCAATCTTATAGTAAATTTTGTCTTCTTTACACTAGATTAAAAATCATTAGCATAAGACTTATATTTAGAGAGATATGATAAATTTACCACAGATATCTCTACAACATTTTGCAGAAACGTTTCTCAAACTTGTAGGTAGATTTTCGCATACTATACTTAATGAAATTTAAAAATTCCGGTGTCAATCATGTAGTAACTTTTGTCTTCTTTACACTAGATTAAAAATTATTAGCATACGACTTATATTCAGAGAGCTATGATATATTTATCGCAGGTATCTCTACAACATTTTGCAG
Source organism: Trifolium pratense (assembly GCF_020283565.1). Lineage (NCBI taxonomy): Eukaryota > Viridiplantae > Streptophyta > Magnoliopsida > Fabales > Fabaceae > Trifolium > Trifolium pratense. Next base: position 16,008,878 of record NC_060064.1, on the reverse strand, counting down.
AAACTTTTCTCAAACTTGTAGGTAGATTTTCTCATACTATACTTAATGAAATTTAACAATTCCGGTTTCAATCTTGTAGTAAATTTTGTCTTCTTTACACTAGATTAAAAATCATTAGCATACAACTTATATTCAGAGAGATATGCTAAATTTACCACAGGTAGCTCTATACGAATTTTCACATAAAGTTTTCTTCTTTTTGGGGGGTATATGTTATTTCGGTTTATATAAACCGAATTTTGTTTCCATGTTTAAAAACTTCGGTTCGTAAAAACCGAAGTTTGATGGCAAAAAAATTTCAAACCGCAAAAGGCAAAATAAAATTTTTGAGGGTATAAAAGAAAGGCAGGGTTGGGAGAGAAATGATCTAATTACTTATGGGGAAAGAGGCCCATATCCCCCTGCTATAATAATTTTGTATGACCTTACGGATCAAGTGTTTGATGGTGCACATTACTTACTTGTCTGTTATATTTATATTTGGTAATAACATGCACATCAGCACATGTACACGTTTGTTAATTTATTTTTTCTTTAAAAAGCAATTGGTTTGAATTGTTTTAAGCAAATAAATTTAATGCGTTTCATTTATCGCTAAATGTTCGATATAAAGAGGAATAACATCAATATAGTGGTGACTAGTCCAAAAAATAGTTGTCCTTAGAAGAAAATGAGCCGTCATATTCATTCGTCATTTAACAAACTCCTCCGATTTTTAAATTGATTGCATATATATATATATATATATATATATATATATATATATATATATATGGGGTTTTCTAACTTAGACCCTAGCTAGGTCTAAGTTAGCAAGGTGCACCTTTTCAATTGGACCAAAATACCCATTCTTTTAATTTTTGAAAGAATAGAGCAACAGGGGCATTTCTGTAATTTTACCAACCATATACACGCGCCCCCACATTCTTTTCCCAAAATACCCATTAATAGACGCGGATCCAGTGTCGCGCGCGTACCAAAGGACCATGGTTACAGACCGTTGATTTCCATCAGACAGCCAAGATCTGATCTCATCAAGACTGTCTGATCAATCAGACAACCCAGATCATCCTGATCCATCAGATTCCAGCGCCTGCGCCACACTGGATTACAACCTGGAGAGAGAAAAATTTGCTTTCTAAAAGTAGGGCACGTGTCACACAATGGTTGGCTGGGCGTGATTTTTGTTCATTTAATACTTTGAACTCAATTATTTCGTTGTAAATTAATTTTTTATTTTTTTATTTTTATACCAAAATTCATAATTTTTTTTTGTCTACAAATAGAGACTTGGTTCGTTTGATTTGGACACCGAAAAAAAAACGCAATTTTTCACTACCTTAATCTCTTTTTTTGTCTACTAAATACGTTACTTGTGTGTTGTAATTTAACACGCACCACTCAACCAACTCACTGAAACCATTATACCAGGAAAATAGTAGATAATATTCTGGAACTTTTGGTGTATTTTATGAAATTTTTGGAGACCTGAAACTATTTTTAGTTAATTAAATGAGATAAAACGGTAATTAAAAACTAATGTTTGCTTCTGAAACCATTTTACTGGTAGAATGGTTTCAATGAGTAATTTTATTAATTGTGTTTGCTTCTGAAACCATTTATCTGGTACAATGGTTTCAGAGAGTTGTAATCTGAAACCATTTTGCTGGTAGAATGGTTTCAGTAAGTTGATTATTAGTCATTTGCTTCTGAAACCATTTAGCTTGTAGAATGGTTGCACATAGTTGTATTCTGAAACCATTTTACTGGTAGAATGGTTTCAGTGAGTAATTTATTAATTGTGTTTGCTTCTGAAACCATTTATCTGGTACAATGGTTTCAGAGAGTTGTAATCTGAAACCATTTTGCTGGTAGAATGGTTTCAGTAAGTTGATTATTAGTCATTTGCTTCTGAAACCATTTAGCTTGTAGAATGATTGCACATAGTTGTATTCTGAAACCATTTTACTGGTAGAATGGTTTCAGTGAGTAATTTATTAATTGTTTTTGCTTCTGAAACCATTTATCTGGTACAATGGTTTCAGAGAGTTGTAATCTGAAACCATTTTGCTGGTAGAATGGTTTCAGTAAGTTGATTATTAGTTATTTGCTTCTGAAACCATTTAGCATGTAGAATGGTTTCAGAGATTTGTACTCTGAAACCATTTTCCTAGTAGAATGGTTTAAGTGAGTTGATGTAAGGTAGTGAAAAATGAGATTTAGGTAGTGAAAAATTGGGTTTTTTTTTCTGTGTCCAAATCAAACGAACCAAGTCTCTATTTGTAGACAAAAAAAAATATGAATTTTGGTATAAAAATAAAAAAATAAAAAATTAATTTACAATGAAATAATTGAGTTTAAAGTATTAAATGAAAAAAAAATTAACGCAGCCAATCATATGCTGACACGTGGCCTTTCTTTTTTAAAAAGTTTCTCTCTCCGCGTGTGGGCTGCAGCCACGCGCGCCTGTCGGCGCGTGTGATGCACGCGCGCGGATTTTGTGCAATCACACGCTGCCACGTGTCCTGGGGGGTGGGAAAAGAAGGTGGGGGCGCGTGTACTGTTGGGTAAATTACAGAAATGCCCCTGTTGCTCTATTCTTTCAAAAATAAAAAAAATGGATATTTTTGTCCAACTGAAAAGGTGCACCTTGCTAACTTAGACCCAACTGGGTCTAAGTTAGCAGCCCTATATATATATATATATATATATATATATATATATATATATATATATATATATCATCCTTTTTAAATCCTTTAAACCAAACATACCATAAAGGTAATAAATAATAATAGAGGAATATTAGCCACTGAAATAATCAATGATTTAGGTCCCATTTGGATTAACTAATTTTTAAGCTTATGCGAAATAGTTTATGCAAATAAATAAATTTTTATGTATTATTATAAGTTTTTGAACATAGTTTATGAAAAAAAAAACATCTTATAGAGATGCAATTTTTGCTAGTATAAACTTATGAATTAGAGTTTAATGGACATAAACAGACAGAGTAAAAAACCTTTATACACTCAACCAATAAGAATGCTTCAATCTTCATTGTCATATCAAGACAGTGGGATTATTAAGTGGAGTGACGTGGCAGAAAATATGGTTGTGTTTGGTTGAATGTGTAAATTTTATTTACTGTCTGCCTATATCCATTAAACTTTATGAATTAACATAAAGTTTATTCATTTACATAAGTTATTTTCATAAGCTCAAAAATAAATCAAATTCAAACAGACTCTTATACTTTATTTAATACTAGTACGGTTTTATACATACACACATTACCAACTAATGAATTATATTATACTAATATAATTTCTTTTCATATATAACATAAATTTTTCACACTCCCAATAAAATAACACAAGATCAGCCATTGGTGTTAATATTGTGGTGGAGACATAGCATTCTCTAGAGAAGATAATGGACGTGGCAGTTCTTGTTTCTTAGAAGACATTGATGGCTTGTTCTTCGTTAAATGCTGTTTTGCAAATTGTAGATTTTTCTTAGCATAAAACCATAGGAAATGTGATATTCCTCTTTTGTTATATCGAAGCACCAAGAAAAGAAGCAATCTATGGAGAAATAGTAAGATAACCAAAATTGTTAGGTCCAACCATTTTCCATGATTTAGTGGAACACCAAATAATATTGGTAGTACTTGTTCTCCAGTAACTTTTGGGTCCCCAGGTAGTAGAGGATCAAACTCAACCCCCAACATGTCATTCTTGTATTGTCCCTATAGCAACAATTAATTATTATCAATCATGCAATGGCCACATCTAGTAAGACAGCTCAAGTAAAGAATTTAGGTCCCCAAAAAAGAAAAGCAAATTACTAAGGAAAAAATGCTAGTTTATGGTAGGAAACGGTCTCGGAGAAAAATATACAGGCATGTGAGAAAACAAATTATAAAAATGAGACAATAACTTTGCAAACTCTTCAAAAATTCAAGCAACTATTTTTGCCTTCACTTTGGTATTCGCTTTATGCTTTATTTAGTGTTGGGCCGGCCCTAATCTAAAGAGTCATCTTTATATAAATCGAAAGGTTAAGTGTAAAGCTTTGGATTTAAAAATATGGTTAAATATGTTTTTGGTCCCTACAAATATCTCAAATTTCATTTTTAGTCCATATAAAAATTTCAGCAACTTTTGGTCCCTCAAATATTTTTGACCACAACTTTTGGTCCGTACTGCTAAAATCATGACAGAAAATATTTGAAGGACCAAAACTTGCTAAAAAACTTTATATAGACTAGAAACAAAATTCGAAATATTTATAGAGATTAAAAACTTATTTAACCCTTAAAGATATATTAAAATTTTGCACGTTTGTGAGAAAAATGTTTTGTCACTAATGCAAACATCCCAACGAAAATAGATGAACATAAGAAAAAATGAGTCAAAGAAACTTGATGTATTTGATTAAATATTTGAATTAAATACATTCAGTTTTGTTGACCAACTTTTGTTTATATTTTGGGACGGAAGGAATACATCTTCTATAGTCGGTTTTATGATACAACTAGAGCTGTTAAATGGGTTGGCCCGACCCAGTGTGTCGGACAATATATGTGGGCTAGCCTAGCCTAGCCCGGCCCAGATATTGTTGGGCTACACATTTATGAGTCTGACCCAGCCCGTATGGGTCACGTGGGCTAATGGGTCTGGTCCGACCCATTTCATTTTATTTTTTCTCATTTATTCGATCTTTTTTACATGACTTTGATGTATTAATTCCTCATAATTATCAATTTTATTGAGATATAATTGTATGCAAGTGTAAACAATTTTTACATCAGCACTACATATCAATTAAACTCAAGTTTGATTCTTATAAAAGAAATAAAATCAAATTAATAAATTATAAACTTAAGTTTTTAAAGAATTTTAGGTAAATATGACTTTTTTTAAAATAAATAATGAATGTTTTACCTGCACTGCCCAAGCAGCAAAACTGAGATAGGACATTGGATAGCGCCAAAAAAACTTAGGAAGGTCATTTAGTGGTCTGAATATTTGGGAGGGCATCATCATAAAAACCTACACCAAACCACCAAACAAATTCATCACCTAGAGTGTGTCTTTGTGTGCGCGCATATGTGTGTTATGTTTGAGAAAGAAATAAAGGATTTTTGCTTACTATAAAACCGGTCCCTGTTCCTATACCCATCATGACATTCGGGACAATTGCGGCCACAACCATGATGCAGCTCTCAACAACCGATAGACAACAGAATAAGTTGATACAAAAAAATGTACAATTTATAAAACCAGGATGAAATTGCACCATGAAGTAAATTATTATTCCAGAGGATAGTGATATTAGAAGGAGGAAAGGGAATGATGATATAATGTTTGATATCACAAATGCAGCCTCTCCACAATGTCCTTTGGATCTTTCACCATAAAATACCTAATTTTTATTGGAAAATTCAATAGGTAGAAAATTAGAAAGAAAAAAAAATATTAATTTTAGCATATATATATATATATATATATATATATATATATATATATATATATATATATATATATATATATATATAAACTCATTTGGGTTGGTGGATTGGTATTGGCTTGGGACCTGAGAGTGTGCTCCTCTTGAGGTCTGAGGTTAGATTCTCTTTGGCGCCAATTTGGGTGGGCTAATTTAGCTTCTTCAAAAAAAAAAATATATATATATATATATATATAATGGCAATCCTCCACATGACAAACATATCATGAAACCATAAATGAATGATACACACTTTCCTCTAGCCAAAATTGAGTTGTTGCCTGTGCCAATGTGAAAAAAGAGGGTGCCAATAGTAATTCCTGTAAGTATGTAGAATATTATCCTTAGCCAATAGTAACCCAAGTCTCTGTTCATGTTAAGGAAAGATCTTTTGGTCAATGTGCTAAGTTGCCTCCACCAGCTTCTTACAATATTGGAATTAGTTGCTTCCCCTTCCATCACCTTAATTTGCATTTAAAATTAGTCAATTGATTAATAAAATCAAAAAATAAAGAAAGTAAAATTGGTATTAAAATATCATGAAAGATAAATATTGAGTAACATATTAATACATTGTTTTTTAGTTGTTGAACTTTTAGTCTTGTATTGATAAATAGCTCTGAAATGTTGTAATTCTTTATGAGTTCCTTTCTAATGTCTGTCGTTCTCATTCCCGTCGTAGAATTGGATGACGTAGGCTGTCAATGAGAATATTCACATTCAAAAATATTATCAATAAAAATGATATAAAAAGATTTAAATATATTTTTTATTCTTGCAAAAAAAATTCCTTTGTTGATCTCTAACATTGCATTTTCAAAATGACCCAAACATATGTATCTATGTGACAATATTGGCATGTATTTCTGTTAGACAACTCAACGCGAAAAATAAGTATCGACTAACATAGGAAACTAAAAGAACTAATTTTGAAAATGTTAGAAACCAAAGAAGAAGTCTAATAGTTTGGATTGGACATCGAAAGAGTTATTATGTAAGAGGTTTAGAGTACAATCTTTGTTACTAACATTTCTCCTTCTCTCTAATTAGAGATGTCAACGGGGCGGAGAATAAGCTGAAAGTACTTAATTGAGTGTATTTAAGTACTCCATGTGATCGTTTGTAAAAAAAAAAGTACTCCATGTGATTAAATTTTTGTATCCCCGGTATATTGGCTTACATGTTAGCTATAGCTCTATGTATATCTTAAGAGTATTAAGAAGAATGAATTGAATGGTAGATGGAAAAAGTGGGCAAGTGGAGAGCTATATATATATATATAGAAAACTTAAGACATACCACACACACAAAGTAAGGACCGGAGTTTGAACCATAATCTTGACGTCTGACACTATTAATTTCGGCATTTCTACCAGTTGATCTAGGATTTGTGGACATCTATCTATCTATCATTCCTTCTCATAGAATATAAAATGGGACATACATTACTCTTCCAAAAATTGAACATATTTACTCAACAATGAGAACAATATAACTATATTTTGATTTATATGTAGTATTCATAAACTACTTTTACTTCATTTACAAATTTATTTACGTGACTAATTTTATTTTTACTTTTTTTGGATAAACTACCACAATTCTTTAAGGATAATATATAAATAATCTAAATGAAGCTTCTGTGAGCAACCGAGCATAATTTTGAAAATGAAAAAACTAGAGAAGAAGTTCTCAAAGAATTATATATAAGTCTAATAGTTTGGGTTGGAAATTGAAAGAGTATTATGCAAGAGGTTTAGAGTTCAATCTTCGTTAGTAAGATTTCTCTTTCCGCAAAGGTGGAATTAGGGGGTGGCTAGGGTGGGCCACGACCACCCCTAAAAAATGAGAAATTACTAAAATACCACTGATACATTTATAAAATTATAAATGTATACTACATATATTTGTTTAGGCGCAAAATTATTAAATAAAAACGATAGTCTAGTGGATGTTGTCGTGCTAATACATATCTCTTATATTCTAAGTTTGGTCCAAAAAACAAGTTTTACCCTAATTCCATTTTCCCTCTCTTTTTCTATGTGGTCCCCTCACCTCTTCTTCTAATCTCAACCATTTAAACTAAATAAATCATGTCCATCCATTTTAAATTGATTACCTCCACCATTATTTGATTTTTACAACACATCAATATAAAACATATATAATAAAAATCTTTTATTATCTCTTTTTTTTTTACAACAAATACTATCTCAAAAATATATAATAAAAATCTAATATTGATACGAATGATTATACTATTTTTTTCTTTTTTCTGAAACAGTAATGATTATTATACTATTATATTAGGAAAAGAAAAACTTTTTAAGTGGGAAATATGAACATCTCTTATATTCTAAGCTTATTCTGATAAGCTAACCCTAAACCTAATCATTTTTCCTTTCTTTTTATTGAAGTTTTATATTAAAAAAATTTAATTTGTCTACGGTGAGAATCAAACACGCATCATTTGCTTACGATAAAGTTTTTCAACCACTAGAGCATGTGCTTCAATTGTCATTAAAGTTAAAAACCCTAATATGTGTAACCTAATATTAAATACATTTATAATCTTCTCTTATCTCTTATATTCTAAGCTTATTCTGATACGCTAACCCTAAACCTAATCATTTTCCTTCTCTTTTTATTGCAGTTTTATATTAAAAAAAAAATCAATTTGTCTACAGTGGGAATCAAACCCGCATTATTTGCTTACAATAATCGGTGCATATTTTGTTTTTTCTTTATATTATATATTATGAATTTTTAACGGCCCACCTCAAATTATTTTTCCAGTTCCGCCACAACTTCCCTCTGACAAACTAACCTCTAACAAACTAACCACCAACATTTTAGTTTAAAAAATTAAACTAAAATTAAAGGATAAACTATTTTGCAAGCATTAAAACTAATAAAATTTGTATGCTTACATGGCATCTTGCAAGAGCTTCATTAATCAAGTCAAAATCCAAATTAATGCTCATAATAAAATGATCTGAAGGATTTCTTTTGGTAGGACATGGAAAACCTGCATCAGCAAAAAACTAATCCCAACATAGAGATATTTTTAGATGGTCACTTGACAAAATAAATTGCATTTGGTCACATTCACAAAAAATATTACCTTTAGAGCCATCTTAGCTTCTCCAAAATAAACAGTTTCACCATTTGAGAGCAAAAGTAAATCATCAAAAATATTAAAGGTTTCACTCCCAGGCTGATGAATTGAACAAATAACAATCTTTCCTTTAAAAGCAATGTTACTTAGAGCTTGAATGACATAGAATGCTGAGGCACTATCAAGTCCACTAGTTGGTTCATCAAGAAGTAACACAAAGGGTTGTGTCAAAATCTCAAGACCAATGCTAAGTCTTTTCTTTTCACCATTACTAATACCTCTTAGATGCCAATTACCAATTTTAGTATTAGCACAATCTTCAAGTCCCATTTCAATTATTGTGTCTTCCACAACTTTGTCTATCTCTTGTTTTGTCATTTTAGAAGGTAGCCTCATGTTTGCAGAATATGTGAGGGTTTCTTTTACAGTCAAAGTTCCTAAGAAAAGTTCCTCTTGACCCACATAAGACTGAAAATTGAAGAGATATACATGACATTACCATACATATAAAATAAAATCATTAAGAAAAATGTTATTTCAACACAAAAATTTCAAATAAAAATACGACAAACCTACTTATCCATGTCACTTTTTAATTTTTTAAATATTTTTTGCACATTTCAGAAACCGTGCATAGAGAATGGTACATGTGTCGTATTTTTGTCCATAAAAAGGTGTTTATATAACCTAGCTCAATCATTAATATATGATTGCATCATTTTATTAGTATATACTATACTCCTTCCGATCCTAAATATAGGAGAAAATTTACATTTTAGATTCATTGAGAACCTAATGCATCTAGTCCATAATATGGACCAAATACATTGAATTCTCAATGAATCTAAAAACCAAATTTTCTCTTATATTTAAAACCGGGGGAGTATACGTTATCTTACCACTTCTTTGGAGTACAAATTTCTCTTTTTCCCATTGATTTGAATGTTGCCGGTCACTGCAACATTTGCAGCATGTGTTCCTAAAAAAACAGAATACATTTGCAGCAAGTGAGACTAATTCTTATGCTAAATGCTAATAAATACCTTTTTTATATAAATAACTTTGTAAATTATGCAAAATTTGCAACCCAAAATAAAAACAGAAGATAAAAATATATATTTTTATAAACAAATATTTTTTGTTGACTCAATAAACAAATATTATTGACCAATTTGTGAGTCTAATAATGAGTGATAATTGAGTCTAATAAAAGTACATTCAATTCATCCACCACACAAGGATAGAACCAAATTTTCCAATCCACCCATTTAACAATAAGGATGGTTGGTGATCCATCCAATATTTTTAAAAAATTCAATAAATCACTTCATTCATGAAATTCAATGCGGAGCATTTCTTCTTCTTTTTTGATGAATTTTCGGTGGATCGTAAATTAATCGGTTGTTTTAGGCCCCGTTTGAATTAACTTATTTTTAAACTTATGCAAATAGCTTATGTAATATAAATTATGTTTTATACTATTTTATAAGTTCACGCTAGTGAAAATATTGTATCTTTATAAACTATTTTATCATAAACTATTTTGACAAACTTATAATAATACATAAAAATTGCATAAGCTCAAAAATAAGTTAATCCAAACGGGGTCTTAGTCTAAATTAATCCAATTCATTAATTTTGCCACCTTCTAACTCAGCTATGACTTCTAGGACATAGAAAACTTTTAAATTTTTATACTAAATAAATATACACACTTAAATGAAAATATAAAACAGTTTATTATCCCAAACATTTATATTGAAAATATAATAGGAATTATGATATTCATACACCCATTTAATTTAGTTGACACCTTTCATAATATAATTTTGAACGTTATTTAAATTAATCATCTACTCAGTTGACGAGTTAATCACAAATTTTACGTATAATTAACCAGATGTTGCATGTGTATGAAAATGTGGGTGTCCGTGAAATATATGAGAGAGAGAGAGAGAGAGAGAGAGAGAGAGAGAGAGAGACCAGCCAATGAGGTGAGTAGGGTAGTTTTGCCACAACCAGAAGGACCCATAACAGCCATGATCCTACCAGGTTGAGCAAAACCAGTGACAGCATCAAGCAACTTCTTGTTGTCTGCACCAATTGTTACTGTTAGATCTTCCCATATCATCACCATCACCTTGAATAATTTTTTGTACTAAAATTATTGTTGCTTCTTTCTTCTTTCTATTACTTCATTAGTGGTCACATACAACTCTGATTCAATTTGCTGTACTCTGCTATATATTTATTATTATGCCGTGCTAGTAACAAGCAATACTTATGGTATAATGTTACATAAATGATATTCCACGTGAGTGTTACATTTTACCTTACCAATAATATCTACGGTATAATGTTACATTTTTTTATTTACCCTCTGATTTTTAAGGGAATGAGGCTCCGATAATCTAGAGTTTGACTGTAAGGTATGTAAAGTCTGGGTTGAAAATTATTTCAATTAGAAATCAAACTTAGGATTCTCCTAAACGATTTGTCTTAAAAAAAAAAACTCATTAATTAATCATTGAATTCAATATTTTAGTTTTCTTTCGACAAGTTTTAGTTAATGGGAGAAAGAAACATTTGGGATGGACCTGCTACTATAGTTATTCTTGTTTTATCAAATGTCTGGTCACAACTCTCGTCACATGAATGTCGATGGGTCTCCATTTCCATTTTTATGGAAAAAACACTATTTCTCATTAATAATTGTTTTGGTAAGGACTATTTCTCATTAATAATTGTATTATTATAGTAATAATTTTTGTAAATTATAAAGTGTTTAATTACTTGAGAGGAAAGAGAGGGCCACGTCCCATAGTTGTAATAATTTTGTATATGGATTAGTCGGCTACTTATCAAGTTGGTGTGATATCGTAAGAAGATATTTTCTTTTGTCATCCAGAGCCATCCACCATGATCAATTTGTTTTAAGCTCTGTTAAATATGAATCACACAACAACCACCGACAGCCAGAGCCATCCACCATGATCAACCACAAATATGTTATTGATTATTAAGATATGTGTTTTATCGTCAAAAAATTGATGTCAAATATGGTGTCAGCTTTTTCTTTGTGTATTTTACGATAACCTTCGAGTTTTACAGACTCTGGACTACACGGACATTACTCTTTAGTTATGCTCCAAGGTTTTGCTTTTGCATAGTCATGGGGCAAGTTGGTCATCAATCTTACCTAGCCTCGAGACTGGAATGTAGCGTTTTACACACATCCAGAGGATATATAAGTAGGCTCAATCTATTGCTGAATCCATTGTTATTTGCAAGTTACAGCAAATTTGCCATAACATGTGGAATACAAGAAGTCATATATATCTTTTACACAGGTTTGGCGATGGGGACATCGTCAAGAATAAAAGGTCCTAGTTTACCAGCTCTGAATAAAGTAAGGAACTTTTTGGATACCATCAACCGTGCTTCTGAAGCCTTGTGAGGTATCTTCAATGCCTTCTGCAGTGCACCAAACTGTTCGTCAATCAGGTTCTCCAAGTCTCCCTCATCTTCTACATTGCCATTGAATTCTGCTAGAGTTGAATAGAGTGCATGCTGAACTCCCAACACAATATCCTATGATGGAATAAGAACCAGCGAGTCATAAACGACAAAATAAAATAGATCACAATTATCGGATAGCTACTCACATTGATATACTGTCTAAGGTTCATCATCACAAACTTGCAACATCAAAAGTGAGAAACATAATTCAATATAAAACCTTTCAAGGTAACTTCAGATGCATAACGAAGTAGGATTACAAAAAAAGAGAACCAATCCTAACAGCACTAAACTATTTGCAATTGTAGTCCTAACAGCAATAAATTATTTGCAATTGTGTGTTCATTTTCACATCAAAGACACTCGAACATGTGTTCAAACCACAACTATAAATTGCTCTTTTCATGTTGAACTGCATCTGATTAGATTTTTAGGCAAAAACAAATACGCAATTAATTTCAAGAAGACTGTTGTTCTTGGTTGCTATTAACAGAAGATACATCGGCGAATATCCCCAACTTAATTAACAAAAGTATTGCAAAGCATTTGTAAAAAGTCGGGTTTTTTATATTACAAGAATAAGCTTTTTAACAGTTATTCAAATAGGTGCACAAGGTAAAACCTTTTAGTTTTTACATTATCAGTGGATTCAAATTATATCCCACAAAGTAAATAACCTAACATCATTCAAGACACTAATAAATTATAAAACAACTTAGGAGTAAGCATCTAAGTGTTTAAACATCAAGAGCATCTAAGTGCTTAGAAAATGTAATATAATTTGGAATTTGTCAACCATGGTGTTAAAATTCCAAGCATTAGTAGTTCAAAAATATCATATTCCATTAAGGGTATTTGTTACCTCTACGTATACCAAGTCAGATCTATTAGGCGAACTTCTCCTTTGCTTAAGAGTTTTCAAGTTATATCGATTATTTTCTTCATCATATGAAATCCCATCTATCCTCCTGTTATTTAGTAGGTGTTTCCAGTGAAGTGGAGTACCCCGGGTATCTAAAACTGCCAATAAGTATTGAGCAATACGCTCCTCACCCACCACTGAATCTTTAACAGACCCTGTTAATGAAACAACCAAGTTTACATGACAAAATATACACAAATATCTGTTGCAAAAGATATCATATTCAGAAACCCAACAGATACAGATAAGATATTCAAATACCAAAACTGTTCTGGGAAAATAAAGTAATAGCAATGAGAGATGTAAAAACAAAATTAAGAACAACTAAGATCTAATGAAACAGCTAGTGCTAGAGATGCTTGATTAATAGAATGACAAAATGTGCCATACCCACTAATAGAACAGTGAACTCAAAAAAGGAATGTAAATGGATTGCGATGGAAAATGTGTAATTGTATTAACGAAGCAGAGTAACAATTACAAGGATTTGAGAGTGGAAAATGAGTAAAACAGAATAAGAAACAAAGTAACAAACTAGCAGAGAAATTCTACTAACCCCAAAAGCACAAAGTGCTCCCCAAGTCACAAAGTGACCCCACAAAATATCCACTTCTGCATGAATATTATTCCCTCACTGACACCACCTTTATAGCACTCACTCCCATGCACATCATCATTTGTCCACCTCATCATTCCTAATTCCCTTTCCTTTCTTTGGTTTGGGCTCAACTTCAAGGCCCATCTCTTGATCCATGTTTCTATCAATTCCCACCTCCTTAGAAACAACTTTGTCCTCAAAGTTGAAATTTGCATCCATCCAACTTTGCCTCTATCAAATACAAAGTTAAGCAATCCATAAAAGATGAAGAACATTCTCCAACAAACTCCGTTATCAGCGGCAACTACCATTGGAAATTTGAATTCTATAGAGTAATTTTCCTTCACCAAAAATGATGAATCCCAAGACATCATGTTGAAAGGAAGTACAAAGTTTCTTTCACTTACATAGCCCCATATAACTGTATGCCACAAAGCAAGGTCATATGGTTCTACAACAATATGGATACAAGCCCCATGAGAAATGAAGAAAATTCTCCAGCAAAAATCATAAGCGGCCTTTGACATAAAAACATTGAATTTTCCCGGATCCCATGCTATTCTCAAAACTGATGAATATAATAACATCATTTTCACCTTGGCTAAGACATAAGGATCATAGTGCTTACTCACCTGGAACCCATAATTTCCCTTCATCACAATTAACCATTTCAAAGCATAAATAAATTCCCTTTGCAGCCCTTGTTGTGCAAACTCATCAATCCATGAGTTCCAAATTGTTGATTTTGGTGACACCTTTTCAGCCCACGTGTCACCAAGATTTTCAAAAGTAGACTAGTAAACTTCATTCATGTAACATGCTCCTTGTAATGCATACCAAAATGCAAACCTATCATGCTTTGTACTAAATTGATCACAAATTCCAAATGCCCGAGAAACATGACTATATTCCCCATACATCTCAACTAAAGTAGTTGTCGGAAAATCACCCCAGTTAACACAAATTATCACCACGTATTCCTGCAACAGTTTCACACTTGGAAGCAGAGAAAAATGGGAACACATTGGCAACGTCCTAATGAATTCTTTCAAACACATGGTCTCATCAACACCCTCCAACCTTCCAACTTGCTTAAAAACCGTGAATTTTACATTACAAATAGAGGCACGTACCAGAGGTGGGATCAACCTAAAGCATCTCATCTGCACTTTCGCGTCGAGTCGGATTCCAACACAGGGAACAACACTCACATGAGCCAGCTTAAGTGATCCAACATTACTCCATCTTTTAATTTCTCTCACCCATCTAGAATTGTTTTGGGCCTGACCAATTTGGTTTTCAGTTGAAACCAACTTACAGCATGACCAATTTGATCCTATGTTTTGTTCTTTCAAATTAGTATCTTCAGCTATATGCACCCCCTTTTTCAGAACCCCATTGCTATCATTAAATTGAACCAAGTCCAATAACTCTATTCCAGCCCATATTGTTACTCCCTTCAAAATTCTACAAAAATTAGTGTGGGTCTGACCCATTGGGTTGAAGAAGATACCAACTCTATCCATTGACCTGTTTTCCTTTACTGCATCATTAATTTCCCATTATACCCTTACTCTCTCTAGATCCTTCTCAACTAAAAGAGACATGAAACGCATCGACTCACCTGAGATCGACTCTTCCGCCGTCACAAGTATAATGGCCGTCATCATCACAGGTTTACCGGCATCCGGCGGTTTCGACGGAGGTCGTGGCATCCCATGGTGATGGTTGTTCACTAACCGTGGAAGTGTCGCGAGTTGATCGAAGTCCCGCAATTTTGATGGATGTAATTCCGGCGAGAGTGGATCAGGTGGTTTTGTCTTAGGTGGAGCCGCTGCAAGTCGGCCGGAATCCGGCGGATCTGGAACCGGCGGTGCCTCCTCGAACACACTCGTCTTTTCCTTCCTTCTTTGTACCACACTCACTGTTTCGCCAAACATTGCTTCTCCGCCGTTCTTCGTCACCTCTAACACTGATACACCCTCACCATTCTTTGACTCATAGAGTCATAGTGATTTTCTTCATTCATGTGGTTCTTCCCGATTGGTGGTGTTAATGTGGTAGTTACCGGAAATTCCTGATTTGTCGACTCCGATGATTGCTCAAAATTGGTCAAATTCTGCAGCAATCTGGGTTTAATCTCTTCCACTACACAGTTCACCTTCTGAATCTCTTCTCTCTGCGGAAATGACTTCTCAATTTCCTGCGATGTCTCCTTCAAGCCAAGTGGTTTGCACAATTTACTTAGAATCAAGCCTCTCTGTTGCAGTTGGTGAGCAAACTCTTGCATCGTTGATTCCAATTCACTCATTGTTTCTTCCCAAGCTCCAATTCGATCTCCCATTTTTGGTTGTCGTGACATCTTACGATCACTGGTTCTGGGAATGTGGATCCGGTAGGTCGGACCAATTAATAGAACAGTGAACTCAAAAAAGGAATGTAAATGGATTGCGATGTAATTGTATTAACGAAGCAGAGTAACAATTACAAGGATTTGATAGTGGAAAATGAGTAAAACAGAATAACAATCAAAGTAACAAACTAGCAGAGAAATTCAACTAGCCCCAAAAGCACAAAATGCTCCCCAAGTCACAAAGTGACCCCACAAAATATCCACTTCTGCATGAATATTATTCCCTCGCTGAGACCACCTTTATAGCACTCACTCCCATGCACATCATCACTTGTCCACCTCATCATTCCTAATTCCCTTTCCTTTCTTTGGTTTGGGCTCAACTTCAAGGCCCATCTCTTGATCCATGTTTCTATCACCCACAGAGTATCTAACTAATTGACACTCATTCTATTTCTAAGAACATTTGTATAAAAACAAAAAAGGAATATACAAGAATCATGAAAGTCGTTAACTGCGAAAATACGTTTTCAAATTATCCAGTGGTTTGAAATGCCATAATTTGTTTTTCCTTTAAACATGAAAGTCGTTAACTGCGAAAATACGTTTTTTTCACTCATTGAAAATCCCTCCTCGAAAGAGTTTATTTGATCCACAGTACCCTAATGCTTATTTGGCTATTTACATTTAAGAATCAAGAGAAAGATGCTAATGATTTTCCTTTTTGGCACAAAGTATTATTATATAGATAACTTCAATTGATATAGTACCTGCAAGAGCAAGCTTTAACCCCGTCTCTATGTCTGAAATACTTGGAACAAGAACTCCTGGGGTATCTAGGACGTATATGCTCGGTTTGTTTGCTATCTGAAACATCAGGTCAAAGAAATTCATAGTTTAGTTATGTGCAGCACCACCAACTCAACATAGAAACAGATGGCAAACCAATAATAATAAAAACAAAATAAAGAAGGGTGGAATAAGCACTGCCATTTTTTCACCCTATACTCCTTTTCAAATAATAATTCATTCATATTTTAAATATTCAATCACTTACCACAAATTCGGATTAGGGAAGCACTAAAATTTAATCTCTGTCACATTCTAACTAACCAAACAGAAATTTACAATCGTTTTCCCAAACATAATGACCAGGTATGCAATACTCTTTGGAATAGGCAAACAATAAGTAGTTCGGCACAATGCTGTCAATACCAAATATGCAACCTACCATGACCCAAAACACAGTTAACTTTGACAATTATATTGTTTGTTAGTAGGTGTTTCCTGTTTTTAATGTTTTATTACATTAAATATATCTTTCAATTCATAAGTCAATTACTCACTTCAAAGTAATCTTGATATTAAACAATCAACAAGAATTCAAAGCAAGCAATATGTTACACTTATAATGCTCTAAGGAAACACTTCAATTCAGTTCCTCCATAAGAACATTTCATTTAGGCACAAAGGCACTGACCTAATAATGAAACTACAGAAACAAAGATTACCAGACCTTAAATCCTGCAATATCTTGAGTAACACCAGGCAGTGGACCCACAGCAGCTCGCTTATTCTTCTCCTGCACTACGAAAGCAAATCAAGACACATTACTAAGGGCATGCTTGAATTCCCGTTTTAAAACTGTTTTCTAATTTAAAAGCTTGTTTGATTAAATTATTTTGCAAAAAAGAATAAAAATTGTTTCTTGTTTTTAAAACTAAACATTCAAATCAGATAATGCTTGAGTTTGTTTGGAATTGGATTGACTTATTTCAGTTTATCTAGTTCCATAAGCAATTGTGAGGCTGTATGGGAGAGCTTATCGTAACAACTCATAACATGTTAATAAACTGTTTTCAGCTTATTTCCATAAGCTTTCTAGGGTAGCCTATGAAAATAGTTTGACGTTATTCTATATTTTGTTATAGAAATAGCTACATAGGCCCCGTTTGGATTAGCTTATTTTTGAGCTTATGCAAACAGCTTATGCAATATAAATTAGGTAGGTTTTATGCTATTTTATAAGTTCACACTAGTGAAAATTGTATAGAATTAATCATTGAGATAGAATTCAAAAACCTTACCAGGAAAACGAGATTGCGCAATTTGATGAATAGAATTAATCAAACAAGATTTTCCAACATTAGGAACACCAACCACCATAACAAGTAAAGTAGGTTCCTTCAAAATCGCTTCCTTCAACTTCAACTCCACAAGTTCCAGAAGCTTAGTAACAGAACTCTTACTATGAGCATTTATAGGAATACAATCTTGCTTACACGTCTCAAAATAATTCACCCATTTCTACAAAATCATCATTAATTATCATTATCATTAATTAATCAATAACTTAAGAGAAATCATGAAGAAGAAAAAAAGTGATTACATGCATGATGTTAGGGTTAGCTAAGTCTTTTTTGTTGAGTGCAATGACGCGCCGTTTCAATGAAAGATGAGATTGAAGATCGGAATTGATGGAGGAAATAGGGATACGAGCGTCTCTGACTTCGATAACGAGGTCGGCAAGTTTAAGACGGTTACGGATGGCACGTGTGGCGGCTGCCATGTGTCCTGGAAACCAGTTGATGAGTCCTCCACCGGCGTTGAAGTCCATTTCTCCTAAACCTTTCTTCAACAATCCTTTCAATGCCGCCATTTTCGTCTTCTCTAACCAGTTACTGCTTCTCTGCCTAGTGCCTTCAATTTCTGTGATTCAGAATCTTGTAGCAAATGGCAAGCATCGCTGACGGAACAGACGGAGAAAGTGGAGGCCACGACGGCGGCTATGACTATAGTATGGAAGATGATTGAAAAGGAAAACGGGTTGCAATTTTTCTTCTTCTGTTATTTACTGAACAAAAAATATGGTATTTTGATCTCAAACCGTTCCTTAATTTTTCGACAATTACTTTTACACCTGGCTAATTACTCGGCGCAGTTTCCGATTTTATTTTTTCGCTATTTAAGTAACGGACGTTATAAAAAATAAGAAATTTTGAGAAAAAAATACTCTACAAGATTTTTACCAGTTCTCTATTTAAGTAGCAGATTAATTTGCTTTTTAACTATCAGATGGTATAAAAATGTGAAATTTGAAGAAAAAAAAAACCTCTCTAACATGAAAAATTTTCATTTTTATACATCGGCTACTTAACTAGGAGATTTTTGAGGAAAAAAAAACATCATACATGAAAAATCAAGATTTTTAGATAAGTCCTCTACTTAAGTAGAGGACATTAAAAAAATGTGAAATTTGGGAAGGAAAAAAAAAACACTAAGATGAAAAATTTTCATTTTTATACATCCACTACTCAAGTAGTGGATTTTTGAGCAAAAGAAAAACATTATCCTACCATGAAATTTTCAAGATTTTAAACGTAAAATCCGCTATTTAAGTAACAGATAGAGATATTTTGGTAATTTTGTAGGGCGCCCCCTAGAATTAGTAGGTGGCAAAAGTAAATCTCTAATTTTTCTGCCACATGTCACCTATCTTTTATATTATAAGCTTGTATACACAAGCAAACCATAAACCCTAATTTGTTTTCCATGTTTTCCCTCCATTTTATCATGCAATTTTTATTAAAAAATAATACAATTTTGTCTTTACTAGGATTCAAACCCGCAACCCTTCAATGCAAGAAAATATTTCCAACCACTATGGCAAGTATACCAATTGCGATTAAAATTATGTGCAATAATTGATAAGCACCATAAATTTTAAAAGTATATCATATCAAAATTATTGTTGACTATATTATTCATCACAAAATATTTTTATGTTTTTCCTGATCAATGATTTTTTTTTCTACCGGATCATAAATTTAGAGAATAATTATCATGTGAGATTTGGAAAGTTATATATATATACTATAACACCTCCAACAATATTGAAATCTATTAAAAAAAAAAGCATCTTTCACATTTCAATGTCTCCCCAATGTCTCATGTAACCTTTCTTATATCACTTTTTAAATTATTTATTATGCAGTTTATTAAATTGTAGTTTTTTAAATTTGGAAAAAGAATTTTGTCAAAAAAAAAATAATGGAAAAAGAATTGATATTTTTTTAAATACCCTTTATTTTTACGTTAATGTATCAAAACATAAATCAATTCTGTTTAACTCATTTTTAGCAAAAATCAAATCTATCAAATTCAATTCTGCTAAATCAATTTTTTTTTGCAATACCACCAAACACAACCATAGTCATGTCACTAATCACATTCATTATTTTGATTTTAACATTGCAGATTTAATATTAATCAATGATCAACTGATACAATATGCACTAGCAGATATTGAGATGATGTTACGTAGTTGTGGGAAGAGTTTAAAAGATTATCCTTCAATGCCTAGAGCAGACACATCATTAGTTCCTGATATACAAAATAGTTTAATACACGACAAATTGAATTATAACAAACAATCATTAGTTGAGGAACATGTTAGATTGATGTCAACTATGATTTCAGAGCAACGTAAAGTATATGACACAATTATGACAAGAGTTAACGAAAACAAACCTGGTGTGTTTTTTCTTTATGGTTATGGCGGTACAGGGAAGACATTTATCTGGAGGGCCATGTCAGTCGCATTACGCTCAAAAGGTGAGATAGTTTTAACAGTTGCCTCAAGTGGGATCGCTGCATTGCTTATACCTAGCGGTAGAACATCACATTCAAGGTTTTGTATTCCTCTAAATGTTGACGAGTTTTCAACACGTACCATAGTTCCTAAAAGTCCTTTGGCATTATTAATACAAAAAGCAAAGCTCATTATATGAGATGAAGCACCAATGATGCACATACATTGTTTCGAAGCTGTTGATCGAACTTTAAAAGATATTCTCAAGTCCGTCGATGAAAAAAATAAACACATTCCCTTCGGTGGAAAAGTTGTTGTTTTTGGCAGAGATTTTAGACAAATTCTATCAGTAATACCCAAAGGTACAAGGCCAGAAGTTGTTCATGCTACTATTAATTCTTCGGTTCTTTGGAATTTTTGTGAAGTTTTAACATTGAGTAAAAACACGAGGCTTCTCGGTGGTGCTTCGAGTGCAGACGTTGAACAAAGAAGATTGTTTTCTGAATGAGTTTTGGGTGTTGGCGATGGAGAAATTGGAGATGACAACGACGATGATTTAGAACTTGACATTCCATCAAATTTATTGATTCCAAATTCATGTGATCCTCTTGCTTCTATCGTTGAAAACACTTATCCCCAACTTTTACAAAACATGAATGATATAACGTATTTAAAAAATAGAGCTATACTAGCTCCTAAAAATTTAATAATCAACACAATAAATGATTATATGTTAGATTTAATTCCTGACGAAGAAAAAACATATTTGAGTTATGATACTCCACTCACACAAAATGTAGACGGCCAAACAGTTGATGATGTTCATACTCCCGAATTTTTGAACACAATTTCTACGTCTGGACTTCCAAATCACAAGTTGAGACTTAAAGTTGGAGTTCCAGTTATGCTATTAAGGAATTTAAATAAAAAATTAGGATTATGCAATGGAACAAGACTTATTATTACGAGATTGGGAAAACGTGCTCTTGAAGGAAAAATTATTTCATGAAGTAATATTGGTGATCAGGTTTTCATATCTAGATTTTCTCTGACACCATCTGACGTGAGAATTCAATTTAAATTTCAACGGAGACAATTTCCTATAACGTGCTCTTGAAGGAAAAATTATTTCATGAAGTAATATTGGTGATCAGGTTTTCATATCTAGATTTTCTCTGACACCATCTGACGTGAGAATTCATTTTAAATTTCAACGGAGACAATTTCCTATAATGATTTCTTTTGCGATGACTATTAATAAGAGTCGGGGACAATCTTTAAAGCATGTTGGGATATATCTTCCGTCGTCAGTGTTTTCACATGGTCAGTTGTATGTTGCAATTTCAAGAGTTACTTCTATAAAAGGATTAAAAATATTGATCATCGATGACAACCGTGAAGATACGACTAAGACTTCGAATGTGGTCTATAAAGAAGTCTTCCGTAATATAACATAATTTTCTTTGTATGAATATTTATCCAAAATTATTATTGAACTATCGTTTAATGTTACTCAACTTTTTTCATATACCTTACATTATTGGAATTATCACATCTTATTTAATCATTATATATCTTACAGCTAATCAGACCTGTGCACTGCACGGGTTGATCTTCTAGTTTATACAATGAAAATGAATAATTGGAGCCTTCCAAAATGGAGCAAAGCTGCACTCCGAACAAACTGAAAAAGTTGTTGTGGGCTCAATCAAAGCCAAATCCAAAAAACAATGAAAAGTTTAGTTTTTCATGTACTTAATATATGTTTTTTTTACACCAGAGCGAATTCACATGCATATTACCCAAATTTCTACCAAACCTAATGACTTTTATGTAGTTAATACGTAAACATTTATATTCATATTTATTTTTTTATATACTTAATATAAATTAATTTTTAGATGAAGAGTCTTGTTGTTGGAGGCAGAGTTTAAGAATATCAAGTCACTCTCCTTATACTATTCTCATTACTCATTACAATTTAATTTTGTTTCTAAACAACGTCATTTTAACAAGCATTGTAACTTTTGTTTTGGACTGGGCCTGAGTCTAACTCGGTGTCGTGCTCGGTCAAACTCAACGCGGTGTTCGGCCTAATTACATGTTGGTCCAAGACCACACATCCCACCCAACAGTCACAAAGCTCTCTATTTATGTAACGGCCTACATCGAAATGATTGGTGTTTAATGTCAATCATGGCATCTAAACTGTTATTCCAACAACCATTAGAATCGAGGTTGTCACATTTTCCCTCTCATTAACAGTCATGGATCCGCGCTGAAGCTATATATCTCTTTCATGCAAAGGGATCAAGTACTCTTAAGCCTTATACTTCACGCACATTTTTACTTGAGCATCAAAGGTCTTTCAAGTACAAACCTCCCGCACAACCACTGTTCACATGCATTGTTTCTCCGCCCATAATCCTTCTGACCAAGTACAATAAACTTTTATTCCCCGAGATAGCAATCCGGTGATAAAAGTGTTCAAAAAAGTTGAAACGAATAGAGTCTGGAATTGATGCATCAAATGTGATGGTGGTGAAGATGTGATGGTGGTGGAGTTGTTTGATAAGCTCTCTTAATTTTATGGCAGTGACGAATTGGTTTGTTTTGTTTATTCTAAGATAAATAGTGGCAATGGATCTCAAATTGTTCTTTTTTTCGGTTTTTGAATTTTTTCTTTTTGAATTTTCTTTTTGAATTTTTTTTTAATAATCAAAATTTCCTATCAAATGTCCTTGCACATGTGAAATGTGATATGGAATGACACATCACTGTTTAACGCCACAAGTAAGCATGTTTAACGGCCAAACTTGGCGGAAGGACTTATTTGTTATAACTTAAAGAGAATTGAGGACTAGTGGCCGTTTGTGTGATCCGTATTTTTTATTCTGCTAACGTGTATATATTTGACTATTATGAGTGGAAAAAAATCATTTAAAAAATACACACATTGTAGTAGAAATAAGACAAAAAAAATTCAGCACCATAAGTAATACAAAAAACTTAAAAAACAAACATGTTAGCAATAGAAACCAAAGAAGAAGCTATTAAACCACTTGAAAAATATAAACATTGTAGCATAAATTGAAAGAGAAAAGAAAATAAAAATTCTATTCTTTTTCCCAAATACTCCAATAGAAAGTACTTGCTCCACGTATATGTTTGTTGATCCCATGATCATACATTAATTTGTGAAGACAAACATTCACATTATCCATACTTGAATGAAACTTTGGATAGAAAATTGCATCCTACAAAAATAAACGTTCACATTTACTCCTTTTTTTTTTGTCATCGACAATGCTGCTTAACATGAAGGTTGAATATAAATTCAATCAAGAGTTAACAAAACATCACTAAAATGTAAGGACTTGATATTCTTATATACAACTTTAATCATGAGGTAATTCAAGAGATGAATAATCTTATATTTTTCATCCAACCATGACATAAAGGAATGATTTAACACGCCATAAAGGCAAAAAATTACAAATAATATACTACTATGAAAATGCACTTGTTTGACCCTATAAAAAAATGCACATGTTAATTTAAAATATGCTCACAGCTACTCATAACATTTGTTTGTTCACGCCATTATTTTCTTCACCATCTTCATTGTGAGTGATTTGAGACTGCAATTTCCTATTGAACTTATATTTAAAGAAAACAACAACCTATAGTATTGATTTGATAAATTATTCCAAAGTGGATTGTTAAAATATTTAAAAGGAAAAGGGCTAACATTTTATCAAGTAGTCAATTCTCACGTACACAACTTAAAAAAATTCCTCCTATGCATGATAAACTTTATGAAATCAAGAAATATTATACTTTTTGAACATTAGATTTACTCAACAAAAAAAAATCAATTTTTTTTTTATTGAATAGGAAAAGTAACTAAAAATTGAGTAGTACTAAAAGAAAGATAAATAATAAGACAACATAAGAAACTCATTAAATCAATCGAAAAATACAAAGAAAAACATGTACATCTAGGGGTGCTCAAATCCAAACCAATCCAAATAAAAACCGAGAACCGATCCAAAAAAACCGAAAACCGCAAAAAACCGAAGTTTTTTGGATGTGTTTGGATGTTCTTTTGTGAAAACCGCTGGATCGGATCGGATTTTGGGTTGATTTCTTAAAACCGATCCAAACCGAACCAAACCGCATACATATATTTTAATATTTATTTATCTTTTTATTAGTATAAATATATATATTGCATTAACCTTTTTTTTCATTTTAAATTTTGTTAATACTATATGTTAGTTTAATTTAATCTATTTTTATTTTACTTTTTATATGTTTCGAATATAATTGGTAATTGTCATTCTAAAATATTAATTTTCAATATATTATATGTTATATTTTACATTAAACTTAATATTTATTTTGTCAAAAATGTCAAACTATTATTTTGTAGCGTTTTTTATAATATTTATATTTATTAAAAAAAATTACAATTTATAATTTGGATATCCAAAAACCGATCCAAATTAAACCGCATAATATTGGATTGGATTGGATAGGATTTTTTTTATTTGTCATCCAAAACCGAACCAAACCGCAAATGAATTTATTTTTGGATCGGATGAGTTTTTGCCTCAAAACCGATCCAAACCGAACCGCGAGCACCCCTATGTACATCTTTCACATCATTATAGAAGACTACTTTTTTATCTCCCACTCTCGCTCTTTGTCTATATTTTTGTATTTGTTGCCTCCACCCGTCGTCTCCATTCCAATCCTTCAATTGTTTCTCCTGAGTCATCTCTTTTATGGTAGTTAATTATTACTTTTCTCTTTAATTACCTTTGTTTTTCATGCACCATTAGTCTCAAAATTTCCTTTTATAATATCAAAAGAAATTAACGTTCTGTCAGGTTTGACTAAAGAAAAAAATATACACATGTCAATCAATTCAACATGAAAATTAAAAATGAAAACTTAACCAATAGTAATCTAATATAAATTTTAAATGTTTGATACCACATACTCAACTCTCAAACTTTAAATTCGGGAGAAAAAAATTTGTTCACACCAAAACATTTAAAGTAAAATAAAAAGGTCATCCCAAATACGGTTTACATCAAGATTCAAATCAAAATTCAATGAAAAGAATTTGAATAAAAAGAACACTACTGATTTTTATTTTTTGCAAAAGAAAGAAAAGTTACGGTAAGAAAAACAAAATAACAACGTTGAGAAAAACAAATGAATAGTTCAATATAATGAGTTTTTTATAATTAAAAGTAAAAAAATGAATGAAATGATTGCATTATAATTGAAATATCTAATTATAATTATAGACAAAGAGCGAGAGTGGGAGATAAAAAAGTAGTCTTCTATAATGATGTGAAAGATGTACATGTTTTTCTTTGTATTTTTCGATTGATTTAATGAGTTTCTTATGTTGTCTTATTATTTGTCTTTCTTTTAGTACTACTCAATTTTTAGTTACTTTTCCTATTCAATAAAAAAAAATTGATTTTTTTTTGTTGAGTAAATCTAATGTTCAAAAAGTATAATATTTCTTGATTTCATAAAGTTTATCATGCATAGGAGGAATTTTTTTAAGTTGTGTACGTGAGAATTGACTACTTGATAAAATGTTAGCCCTTTTCCTTTTAAATATTTTAACAATCCACTTTGGAATAATTTATCAAATCAATACTATAGGTTGTTGTTTTCTTTAAATATAAGTTCAATAGGAAATTGCAGTCTCAAATCACTCACAATGAAGATGGTGAAGAAAATAATGGCGTGAACAAACAAATGTTATGAGTAGCTGTGAGCATATTTTAAATTAACATGTGCATTTTTTTATAGGGTCAAACAAGTGCATTTTCTTAGTAGTATATTATTTGTAATTTTTTGCCTTTATGGCGTGTTAAATCATTCCTTTATGTCATGGTTGGATGAAAAATATAAGATTATTCATCTCTTGAATTACCTCATGATTAAAGTTGTATATAAGAATATCAAGTCCTTACATTTTAGTGATGTTTTGTTAACTCTTGATTGAATTTATATTCAACCTTCATGTTAAGCAGCATTGTCGATGACAAAAAAAAAAGGAGTAAATGTGAACGTTTATTTTTGTATGATGCAATTTTCTATCCAAAGTTTCATTCAAGTATGGATAATGTGAATGTTTGTCTTCACAAATTAATGTATGATCATGGGATCAACAAACATATACGTGGAGCAAGTGCTTTCTATTGGAGTATTTGAGAAAAAGAATAGAATTTTTATTTTCTTTTCTCTTTCAATTTATGCTACAATGTTTATATTTTTCAAGTGGTTTAATAGCTTCTTCTTTGGTTTCTATTGCTAACATGTTTGTTTTTTAAGTTTTTTGTATTACTTATGGTGCTGAATTTTTTTTGTCTTATTTCTACTACAATGTGTGTATTTTTTAAATGATTTTTTTCCACTCATAATAGTCAAATATATACACGTTAGCAGAATAAAAAATACGGATCACACAAACGGGCACGGAACGTGCCCGTTTGGCCACTAGTTTATTATAATGGTTAATTGTCAAATTATCCACACAAAAAAAAAATCAAAGATTTTATTTTATTTCCATATATAAATAAAGGATCCATAAATAAATACACTTTCTTTCTTTTTTTATGAAATTTCCATAGATATACTATATATACTAAAATTAGCTAATATTATAATAATCCCCTAAAAAAGAATGTATTCGCCCTAATCAAATCAAACTATAGTGTCATTTTTACTAAACAATTCATAGAATATTCAGTCAAATATCTCATAATTTTATACCATAAGTCATTTTTGAACCGAAATTGAGAACTTCACAAATACAAGAAAAACAAACACCGCTGGATCAATTGAGTTTGTATATCCAACGAACGGAAATGATCCTTCAGTCCAACGTGCCCTACCAATTTGAATTCAAATTCAACCCAACGTTACGATTCTGTACCTAAGCTTCGTAACCCGAACCTAAACCCTCACTATAATCCGAACCAAAGCAAAATAACACTGTCCCATTCCAACTTCACAAATCATAATTTCATTTTTTTTCTCTTTTCATTCTTCAGCTTCGAAGAAAAATGCAATTTTGCGTTTCATTGTTTTTCACTCTGTGATCAATTTTCACAGAACAAAGATTTCTTGTTTTTTCTTCTATTGTTGTTGATTTTGATTGTTGATTGTTGATGATCATCATGGAGAATTGTTCAAGAAGTGGTGTTCATGATTTCACTATGGCTTCAAGAAAAGCTGAAGAAGCAAGTAAGTTTTCAATTTTCATTTTCCCCCAATTCAATTCAATCTTTTTCATCATTACATTGATTATGTTGATTATGCAAAAAAAAAAAAAGTTTTTTTTTTAAATTATTTATTTTGATTAATTATGTTTCCATTTTGATGCAATGTTGATTTGAATTGTGTAGCTTGGAGACGTTATGAGGCAACACAATGGCTTGAAAATCAAGTGGGTCCTCTTGGAATATCAAATCAACCAACTGAGAGAGATCTTGTTTCTTGCTTGAGAAATGGTTTGATTCTTTGTAAGGCTATTAACAAGATTCATCCAGGTGCAGTGCCAAAGGTATTGCATTTTGATTCTATAATTATGGAATGATTAGTGATCAATGATTAATTACATGTTTTGACAGGTTGAATTTGATATTTCATTTTAATTTTGCCATAAATGCTTATAATATGTGTGATGTTATTTTTGTATACTTAAGATTAAGATAAGATTTGACATTTGACATTTGAATTTGATTGTTTGAATTTGCCATTGGATTTTTACTTTTGCCATAAATGCTTACATTTGATGTTGTTTTTGTAAGGTTGTGGATAATCAAGTGCCATTGCAATCACTTACATGGGATTCCCAGCCTTTGCCAGCTTATCAGTATTTTGAAAATGTCAGAAACTTTCTGGATGCTGCTGCAGAATTAAAGGTTCCAGCTTTCGAAGCTTCTGATCTCGAAAGGGTATGTAATTTATGTTCCATTCCATATACATGTCCAAATGCCATTGTGCTTGTTTTCATGTGTGAGCAAATAGTGTCATGGAAATGGAAAAAAGAAAAGAAAAAAAAAAAACTAGTGCTTTATTAGTAAATTTGGATAAATTCAAGGTTTTGAATGACTTTCACATTATCATTTTCATATAGCAATTAGCAACGGATCATGGTCAAATGTGGCTAATGCGGCCTCAATTGAGGTCGCATTGTGGTCATCGAGAAATTATTGATGTTGCGGCCTAGATTGTGGTCAATGGTCATGACTTATGTTTTGAAACCTAGATATATCTAGTTGCTGTTAAGCTTTTGGTTTTAAATTAGTGTGTTTGAATTTGAACAAGTATGCTGGTATTTGTTTTCAGGAAAGTGTAGAGAATGGATCAGCAGGAAAAATTGTTGATTGCATTCTATCACTTAAAGGGTTTCATGAGTCAAAGCAGATGGGCAATCAGAGTGGAAGCAAACACGTGAAATCTCCTTTAGTTTTGCAATCAATCAGTAGATTGCAACAAAGAGCCACAACTGCATTACCCTCTGATGCATGCAGGCGCTTGGATTTGTCTGCAACATCGGAAAAAAAGCCTCCTGCTGAGAATAATTCTCAAAAACGGGAAGGTTCGATTTCTCAACCTTACTCATATTTGTATCTGATTTGAATTTGAATTGAAATTGAATCCTTTAGCTGATGATGGCTAGCTTCTAAAGTATAACATTAATTACCGGACTTTGCTAGTTGGCATTTATTACCTGACTTTGCTAGTTGGCATTTTGCACTTTTTATGGATAATTGATTCAGAATGATGGAGAACTTAATTGATATGTTCCTTGGCTGTATAATCAATCTGTAGAAGTTACTAAAATTGTCAACCGCTTCTTGCTTTACGCACTGGTAATGAAATGGAAAGTTTTTATTGAAATCATAGCATTCAATACATTAATGAGTAAAAGTTGTATGTTCAATTATACAAATCTTTTATATTATAAGTTTGTATACATAAGCAAACTTTAAACCCTAATTTGTTTTCGATGTTTTCCCTCCATTTTATTTTGCAATTTTTATTAAAAAATAATACAATTTTGTCTTGACTATGATTCGAACCCCTAAAACATGTGCTTCAATTATGAAAGAATTTAGGAATCCTAATATGTTAACCATGTTTTCAATAAATTTGAACGGCGGAATTAATCACAATTTTTATTTATTTATGGATGTCTACTTAAGTTTATGTTCTTGATTATGTCTTTAATTTTTTTTTAACCTTTAATTATCATCAATTTTTTAACCTTTAGTTATCAGCAATTTTTTTTTTAATAAGTAAACAAAACGATGGGGTTCCAAAATTATTTAAAAAATATATAAAATATAAAATAAGCACATTAACAAATATAGAATAATTAGTCCATGAAATTTCCTATACTACTCTTATTGAAAATGCTCTTAGAATTTTTGTATTTTATTTTTTATTGTTACATATTACACCTAATTAGACCCATGCACCGCATGGGTCAAAGTTCTAGTTCCATTATAAAAAAAAAAAATTACTGCTTTTGAAAGCAATTAGGTTTGATCTAGTGGTGAGGGATTTGGGTAGTATGCATGAGGTCCTAGGCTTCCTGCTTTTAATTTTTTTGCAATTGCCTTGTAATAAATTTTTAAGCCTAAACTCAATGAACATGAGGCTGTAAATATATTTGACTTGTTGTGTACATCATGGGCTAATTTTTTAATTTAAATAAATAATTTAACCTTTTTCCCGATTCGTTCATTCATACATTTCCTACTATGTGAAAAAAAATTAAGATATTCTACTTTGACAATTGAAAAAGAAAGCACCTGTGTGTATGTATGTGTATTTTGTTTTGATGCATTGGATGCGGACCTTTATAAACTAATTTCATTGGATGCAGCAGAAATTACAGAATCACTTGTCAAGATACTAGTTGACCGTATGCTTGATGCCAAAGAAAATATCGACGGAAAACTTGTTGCTTCTCTTTGTAATGGAGACATGGTAATCATAAGTTGTACTTGTAACCATGTAAACAAATGGGTTTAATTAACATATTGAAATACATCAGTTGCCTAATCATTATTAGTGTTTACTGCAGGATCCATTAATCCTATTTAATCAGATTTTGACTAGTTATTGTGGGGAACAGCCATCTATGAAGGTCCCTGAGGTTAGTTGGAGATTTTCCAAAGTAATCCTTTTTGGTGCTAATTTCTTAATGAGTCATATACTGCAAATTATGTGAGGTTAAGATAAATAATTGAAAACACTCATCCTTGATTTTTATTTTTTGGTTGAAGAATGCTCTTGTCAATATTATAATTTATAATCCTTGATGTATATTGTGGTCTTCTTAAGCTCATGAACCAATGTCGTGGTCAGAAATTATTTATTGTTTGCAATGCCCTCTTCATTAATAATATGTAGGGAAACAATTCCTTAATCTACAAGTCATGTTTTATCACACCAATCTATTTTGAAAATTTAAGGTATAACATGTGAAAGGATATACATAAAGGTTATTCTCTTATTCCATTATGCCTCTTCATTCTATTATGAGAAACAATTTAAATATTTTGAAAAGGACTATTTCATGAAATATTGTGAATGTAAATATTTTCTTTCTATGCCAAAGTTTTCTTATGATACCTAACAAATGAATTCTTGGCCTAAAACAGTTGCCATTGCTACTAAAGAATTTTACAAAAGAAGGGAGTAGCTTACCACCTGATTTCACTTCCAAACCGACAGAATCAAATGCTCTCTCTGCAAGTCAAATTTCCAAGGTACCATCTGTTTTTTCTTTTTTGTTTAAATGCTTTCTCTTTGCGCTTTCAATTAAATTATTTTCCGATTTTTTTTTACTACAGTTATGTCAACTTTGAGTACTAATATGGTCAATGTGCATTTCATAGTGTTACAGAGCTTGCCCCGGAAAGTGCACATGCAATCACAAGCATCTCATAGACATACAGGAAAAAGAACTTCAGGTAGGCATTTGCGCAGCTTGCAATAGGGTTCTACTGCATTTTTCAGATAGTGTACCGTATATATTTACTTTTTAAGCATAGCACGGCCTGCATTTTTGAGGCAAGGTATATAAATCATGTCTTTATTCAGGATCTCAAGGCTTTGAAATTGAAAGTTAAGAATGAGTTTGAAGAGATGCAATCACAGGTTCAGAAATTTTTCAATGATATAGGTATGAATAGCCATTAACTTTGCAAGCTTCTTATTTTTACATCAATCATTCACAAAAATAAGAGATGGATTTTAATGGTTTTGTGTTACTACATGAATTTAGGAAGTCAAGTAAATGAGATGTCAACCAAAGCTCTTGGTTATCACAAAGTAGTAGAAGAGAACAGAAAACTATACAACATGGTCCAAGATTTGAAAGGTTGATTTACTTTTAGATTTAATTGTAGTTAAAACTTAAAGTTCTGTATCTTTTTCACTATCCTTGGTCTCTAAGTTAACTTTGTCTACCTTTTCAAATGCAAAATGCAGGTAATATTCGAGTTTACTGCAGAATCAGACCTGCATTCAGTTCCGAATCCAAGAATGTTGTTGATTTCATTGGGGAAGACGGTTCTCTATTCATTATAGATCCATCTAAAACACTAAAAGATGGAAGAAAACTTTTTCAATTTAATCGGATTTTCGGTCCAACAGCTGGCCAAGGTAGAGTTCTAAAAGCTAAATAATGTAGAATTTGTGTGCGCTTATCATAACCAGCACCCTCTCTTTCTTTCAATCTCTTTGTTGATGAAATTTACTATTTTGTACTCAGACGAGGTTTATCGAGACACTCAACCTTTAATTAGGTCTGTGATGGATGGATACAACGTTTGTATTTTTGCTTATGGTCAAACGGGATCTGGGAAGACTCACACCATGGTAAGATACTTGATATAAATTTTGCTTTAAATTATTATTCGTTCGTTCGTATTATCTTTAGCCATTAACTCATGCAAGAACCAGCAATAACTGTTTTACTATATTTTATTTGCACATGAAAAGTGAGAGTGGTTCCATCTAATATTTTTCTCATGTGGTAGAGCGGTCCTTCCGACGGAACATCCAAGGATATGGGGATCAATTATCTGGCTCTCAATGATTTGTTTCAAATGTCTAATGAAAGGAGGGACAATATAAAGTATGACATTTATGTCCAAATGGTTGAGATTTACAATGAACAAGTAAGAGACCTACTTGCAGAGGACAAAACAGAAAACAAATATCCTTTTTCTTATTCATTATTATTAAATAGGGTCAGAAATATTTTCATGCTTTTGTTCAAAATGCAAAGCAGAGAAATCTGTTTTATTTCTTGTCTTTTGTTCTTACTTCTTGCAAGAAGTTTATATCCTTAATTAAGCTCACATTAGAGATCCGGAGCTGCAACGATGATGGGTTGAGCCTTCCTGATGCTAGATTGCGGTCAGTAAACTCTACCACTGATGTTCTGACCCTCATGAAACTTGGCGAGGTTAACCGCGCCGTCAGTTCTACAGCAATAAACAATAGGAGTAGTCGTTCACACAGGTGAGTTTTCATTTTTCAGGAGTTCTAGAAACTTCTTTCCCTTTCTATATATAATGATTTTGTATGGTTTAGGCACTTATTGATAAGGCTTTTGAATGTGTCTCAGTGTACTTACGGTGCATATCAATGGCAAAGATACATCTGGCAACTCCATTCGAAGTTGTCTTCATTTAGTAGACCTTGCTGGAAGCGAAAGAGTTGACAAGTCTGAAGTCACAGGAGATAGACTTAAGGAAGCGCTATATATTAACAAGTCTCTTTCTTGTTTGGGAGATGTGATCACAGCACTGGCACAGAAGAATTCTCACATTCCTTACAGGAATAGCAAACTCACACTACTTTTGCAGGACTCGTTAGGTACGTACTGGTGTCCATTATGTCGAAGAAAAGCTTTGAAGACTCTCTACACCTTTGTTTTTTCACCATAAAACAATATCTTGATGTTTTCAATGGAAATATCTGCATTATAGGTGGACATGCTAAAACTTTGATGTTTGCACATGTGAGTCCCGAAGCAGATTCCTTTAGTGAAACAGTGAGTACTCTAAAATTTGCTCAGAGGGTTTCCACTGTGGAACTTGGTGCAGCCCGGATGAACAAAGAAAGCAGTGAAGTTATGCAACTTAAAGCACAGGTAAGAGTGTCTACTTAAAAGCACAACATTTGATTGCTTCATTCTGACGAAAAGTTAAAGTAACCATGTTTTCCTCATTTTTTGTATCAATGCTATATAGGTTGAGAACCTTAAGATTGCATTGGCAAACAAAGAAAATTCAAGACCAATGTTTAATAAAACTAAAGAGCCTCTCACTCCAGTAGAAAAAACTCCACTGCGCCTGCGAAGACTTAGTATTGAGAATTGCAGCACGGTAAAGACTGACAAACCTGTGAAAGCTGAGGATAAAACTGGAGCCAAATCACCTTCTTACATTCCCCGTTCAAGACGGCTAAGCTTGGAAGGTCCAAGAACTATTAAAAAAGCATCATCTGATGTAAACAAAACTTTACAGTTTGAGCCAATGTCTCAACAGAAATATCGTCTACAGCAAGATCCAGAAGCAGTGTCAAAGCTAAATGGCCAATTGAGCAATGGCAATTCCAGATCAGATGTGCATGTTAAAGCTCCTTCAAGTCCTACAAACATGTATCAGAAGAGGTTGATAAAAGTTGATAGTGGAGTCCAAATACACCCTCTTCAACTACCTAAAACACCTGAACAACAATTGCTAGATAAAAATGATTCAAACCGAATTGTGCCAACTGACCTTGCTGATTCCATAACAACAAAGGCGATTGGTAGCACAAATGGAAAAGGATCCCAGCTAAGAAGATCCCTTAGAACAATTGGGAAACTGATTAATGGCCCTGATAAGAAGTATATTTTTTTTAGAGGCTTTCTAAGTTTTTTTTTGTTTTTAATATTTCTCAGTGTTTCAAGTGTTTTACCGAATCTTCTACTTTGAACAATATGCAGGAGCCAACAAATTATGGTTGAAGTGAAGTCACCTATCAAGAGCAGCAATCATGCAAATCAGATAAAGTCGCCAATAGCAGCAAGTGAGAGGAAAAAAAGGAGGCAATCTTTAACAGGAATTCAACCATCCGGGCCTAACAATTCGCGAAGATCTTCTCTTGGAGGAGTGAAACCGGTCCCAGTAGCATGTAAGTTAAACCTGCAGAATTGCCATTTTTCATTTCTCATTGATATGGAATAGTTGACAATTTGACATAATCATTGTAACTTAACTTATTTGGGTCTTGAGAAATGAGAAGTACTAATTTTGATCCTCAAAAGTCTCTAATATTGGTTCTTTGTAAGGATACTTTAGTCCTCATCATGGACTACATTGACAGTATTTGAGATTCTTAAAGACTAACTTAATACTTTTGATTATCATAGGCCAAATAAGTTTTTTTTTTTTGTAAAGCATCATTTTGAGCTTATACTCTTCTTAATGTTAATATACTGAGTCTGTTTCATGCATGTAGATGAGAAGGAGAGAAATGCTAGAACACCTCCTCCTGTTCATTCAGAAAGCAAAACTTCAAAACGGTGGCTATAGGAGGATAATAGGTGCTTTGCTTGTTGTTCAAAAAAATAGGTGCTTTGCTTTGACTTGAAGCACACCAAGGCTGGATGGACCTGACCTGACTCTAATTTAGGACAAGCTCCAATTTTGTTGGAGTTTTTTGTTTTCACATTAACAAAGATGCCTTTTTTTTTTTTAAAAAACAAATTGGGGGAGGGAAATTTGAAGTGAAAATTGCAAGTATGGAAAGAGAGTCAGTGTAGATACTTAGATTAAAAAAAATATTCAAGGGGGCTGTCTACCTTATTTTTCATAAGGGCATTCTTGACTTCTTGTAATAATTTTTCATAAAAAATATTCAATTTTATCATTTTAAGTTTAACATGTTGCAGGGTTTCTTTAGCAATAGTAGTATGTCTTAATGCAAATGATACTCTTAATTTTTTAGAGTTTAATCTGCATACATTATCAACTGACATCTAATGTAAAACCATGATTTATCCATAACAGTAAGTGACTTAACAATAATACATAAGTATGGAACTATGGGACCAGGATTCATTGCATTCATAAAGTGATCCATGGTGGATCAGTCACGAATAACATTATAACGAATACGAATTTTACAAAATTCACTGTTAGATTGAAAGTTTAGATCATATAGATCGTCCATAGAAAAATTTAGAAAAATTGAAAATCATTTGATATGTTATTGAAACACATTAAGATTAACGGTTTATTAAATAACGTAAATCTTGACGGGTCTCAATAACATATAAAATAATTTTCAAAAAAATTTAAAAAATTTATGGATGATACGATATAAACTTTTAATCCAACAATGAATTTTGTAAAATTCATATTCGGTAGATCACTTGTCCACGGTGGACCAGTTGTGAAGGTAGTTCACCGTAACATTAGCCTAGAAATAGAACTTATGTACTAAAAGTCTAAAACATTCCATTTAAGTATTCGGTTTAGTTAACAAACCTAAAAATTCTGATAACTGTTTGGTTTAGATATTACTAATTATAGACTATAGTGATGAATCGATGATTTTGTAAATGAGAAAGACAGAATAGAACAAGGATCTATGTTGCGTAGTACCATTTCTTCATAGTTCATAATACGTTAGTGGTCCCTATTGAATCTGCCTAACAAAGTCACATGTGGATAATGCACTTGCCATACTGAGATTCAATCATGTCTTCACCAAGGTATCATCACATGCACAAACTAAGTAGTACATAATCCTCGAAGATAACGTTAGCACATGTCACAAATGTCACATACATACTTTTACGTTCCATCAAGCAACTTTGTTGAGTACAAAGAAAAACTTTGTGATCATGCACTTTGATAAATCTGTGATATTCGGTAGATTTTCATTTATTTGTTTAAGAGTCTCGTATTAAATGAAATATAGTTAAAATATATGCTTATAAATTGTGGCAATCGACTTTATAAATTGGATTGGTAGGATTGAATTAGGTTCAATAAGATAAAAATTTGTTGCATAATCTCCGATTAGTTGTGCTCGTTAAGATAATAATTAGCAAGAGAATCTTATAATTTCACCACATAACTGTTGGTGTGTGTTTAGTTTTAGAATAGGGAGAACAAAAAGTGATTCTAGACAAGTAAAACCACTTCAAAGTTAACTCAATTTTAACTAAGAGTAAATTTTGATCCACTTTATATACATTCAAAGATACATTTCTGCCTTCAATGGTGACATATCCTAGTGCCTTCTGGCCTATGTTAAACAGGAATCCAAGTTTGGAATCCAAGACATCCTTTTCATATTATGGCAGCTTTGCACTGTTGTAAAGATTCCCATTATGTCCTTTACTTTCAATTTAGAAAATGAACCAAAAATACAATATTAGGTTTTGAATAGATATAGGACAACTCTCCTCGTTCTCGTGAGTTTCACTCAGTTAGTAGGAACATCGTATTATATATAGAGGGGTCTGGATTCAAATCTCGAACACTCCACTTATTAGTGAAATTCTAAAAAACTATCCTCTTACAAATAATGTGTTGGAAATCAAGGTTTAATTTTTACTAAAATGGCAATAAACAGATACAAATATTAGACCAATTCTTTATATGTGTCAAACATGGACTCATTCTTTACAACTTCAGAAAAAATTAAGTTAAAATGCATAGACTAATATCAGATTATATAAAAGAAGCTTTTCTTTTGAAAAATGATTAGTTATTGCAATATTTTCCTATTAGTACTCATGAAAAAGTTTATCTAACCTAACAATGCCCACAATAATTGACTGAAGTTATAACAAAATAAAAGAAAGAAAAAACTTTGTTAGTTTGGCAAACATCATCATAATCAACTTTAATCTCTCAAGAGAATATGAAACCATCCAAATTTGACAATTGAATTTGAATTGTAGCAAACAATAAACAACGTTACATGAGTATTATCAACACACCAAAAATGATAGAATAACAAGTTGCTGTTTTTTTTCTTACTTACACATCCTAGTATCATAGTATGTATACTTAGTCCTAAGTACTTGCTGTACACAACATGCTAAGAACTTTACAGGTTGTCATAATATGCATAAGAATGTTAAACAATTCAAAACCAAAGAATTTTTTTTTTACATCAAAGAATGTGAAACCGTGGAATCGAAAATTTCACTGTGGTTGGTGTTGAAGATTCAAATTTGATCTGAGAACGGTGTACTCGTAAGCTCTATGCAACCTTTTTCTGAATCTTCTAAGGTCCAATTTAACATTTTGGCTATCAAGATAAATCTTCTTTGTATATTCCCACCCTTTCTCTGTAATGCTATCAGGGTCTCTCAAAATAGGATCATTTTTATCATATTTACCATATAATGAGCTTTCTTTTGGATGAATTTCGTAACTGATGTATTTCAAACCAAGCTTCCTTGCAGGTTCGCCATAATAAGTATCTGCAGCCCAATTTGTACCAAGAGGAACAACTTGAATGAACACTGAACGAGGTTTCATGAACATGAAATGTGTCATTGCTGCTCCATGAACACCGATCATCACATCACTTTCATTTAGTACTCTATAAATCTTTGCCAATTCTGTTGTTTGTTTAGGTTTTAAAACTTTTACCTTGAAACCAATTTCCTCGGCCATTTTCACTAGCAAATTCTCGTTAGTTATAGCTCTTGAACCGCTTCTAGAGACAATAACCAATTTTGGTTTCGTCCGTGCAATTTCATGTAATCTTTGTGAGGCTTTTGATCCTGGTTCTGATGATGGAGATAAGGAGATTTGTCGTTGTTGGCGCAGTTTCTCTTGAGCTTCCCTTTCCTCGTCTTTAATTAGTCCTTTAATCCGAGGCGAATAAGCTTTGTCCAAAAGGTTTCTAAAATCAACAATGTTTTTGCTACCTTCCATCGATGAAGAATCCACAGCTAGTTCATCGTGGATTTTGAGACCAACAATGGCTTCGGAGAAACAATGAGTCCTATTGTCTTCACTAAAATCAATCGGTGGAAATTCCGATAAATGAGAAAGGATGTCACCGTATTTTGTGATCCACCAACTATGATATTCAAGTATCACAAACACAACCTTCTTGTTGAAATGCTGTGAAGTGATGTACAAAGGTATGATTCCATCATTGAACTCATGATAAACATTGCCGGTGTAGCCTCCGTTAGAAAAAAACACTGCAGGAACATCATGTTGCACATCACAACCTTGCACATTACCTGAATTCACTTTCTTTGCAACAAGGTTCAATTCATCAATGGTGTCCATTACACTTGTCTCCCATTTTCTAGTATAAGGCTTTATCTTTTCATGTTGGAGCACTTGTTCCGCTTCATTTTCGCCTTTTCTAGCTTCATCAGTCCGTGAAACATTATCGACATGGCTTATTGAGTTGTAGAGGAATATTGATGAGGATGAAGAGTGTGTTCTTATGTCACCTTTCATCACACATATATCAGAACGGTAACCGCTTCTATCACAACATATAGTTCCTGTAATGAAGTAAGAAAAATGATTATTTTGAGAAAATAATATAAAGAAAAATGTTACAATGAGAATATGGAAAATGGAAAATAAGTACCATTTCGATAAATTACTTAGTTTAAGTCGAATCATTTGGGAGAACCCGAATTCGAATCCCTGCTAGAGCAATCTTAGTCAGACTTTAATTACCTCTCAACCACGAATTACCAGGGTTCCTTGCTATAGGAACGAGATGGTAATTGTCTTAACCCTACAATTCCTAAGGAAAAAAGCTCTACTAATCCGGAGTTCGTTCAAAAGAAAAATAACATATGACCAAAGATTGTTCCTGACAGGTATTGAACTCGGGTTCTCCTGATTGATTCGACTTTAACCGAAGCTCGTTAACCAGATAAACTTAACCACTTTGGTTTATGTGGATGCTATATGACTTAACATGTAAAATCACACTAAACAATCATAGAAAAACAAGAAGAACTAAATAATGGTTTACCAGTTGAAACAGAAGAACATGCAGAAGCTTTTACATCAACACCATCTTGGTTGCTATCATTTTCAGGTCCATAAGAATCTGAAAAAAAGTAAGAAAACAAGATCAACACAAAGCAAAATAGAAGACAAAAAAACAAAAAACAGAGGAAAAAGAAACAAGTTGAAAAAACAAGTTTAGATTAAGAGATAGTACTTACATAATAGGGATAAAGAGAAAGAGGGTCCAAGGAAAAAAGGTGCGAAAACATAGCAACAAGAGAGAAAAGTGATGAGGAAAAGAAAAGACAACAACTTTGGTCTTGTTCTTTTGCAATAAACAGAACTAGAACAATCCATGAGATGATTTAGTGACTCTTCATCTTTGATTATGTAGTCTGTTGGTTTTCTGAATTGATGGTAACGGTGGTGATGAACCATTTTTGTTGTTGTCACCTTTTTGAGAGAGAAAAATAGAAGGATGGAAAAGAGGGTTTTTGGAAGAAAGTTAGTAGTATAGTTGAGATGGTTTTATTGTGAGGAGGAGAAAGAGAATGAAAGGAAAGAATTAGGAAAGAAAGAAATGAAGGAAGGTTTGAAAGTTTGGGGAAAGTGAAATGAACTCGGTTTTCTATGTATGTAGTGTAGTTGTAGCTATATACACAGACACGCATACATGATATGATAGCAATACACAGCGTACAGAGAGAAGTGGTTTTGTTTACGTTATTCGACTCGTTCATATCTGGTTGGCTGGTTAATGGCTTTTGTCCAGTCTATTCACGCGGACAAATGTTAAGACTTTCACTATATTCCTTCAATTTTATTTTTTTTAATAACTTTATATTGTCATATTTTTTTTTTTTACAAAAAGTTATTTTGTTATTTTAGAATAAAAAGTTGTCACCTGATTTGATGAAAAAACGAAAATTTCAGTTTTTGTCCGGTTCTTTAACTCCAGCATGTGCGGTATCATGAATTGTTTTAAAATTTAACATAGTATAACTAAAATTATCATGTCCAGTCCCTTATTTTTTATAGATCAAAAACACCCTTAGCTTTTTAGGGGAATGAGACTCTGATAATTCAAAGTTCAATAATTTTTTTTTATTTGTCATATCCTAAGACATTAATTAAGGAATGAGTGTCTCTGATACACTAATTAAGAAAATAAAAAATAATTTTATATAAAAAAATATTTTATATTTTTAAAAGATTGAATTTTCAATATCGTTTTACAATATCATATTTATTTTTTTAATTAGTGTCTCAGATACATTAGTTGACCTGAAAACAATCAAAAAATTAAGATGCGAGAACACGAACCGGAGACCAAAAACACCATGCCAAAACCAACGGCAATCATAAGACCACAACATAGAGAGACTGGGTTTTTTGGACACGTTATTCTACTTTGTACTTTTTTTTTACAAAAAGAGGCTAAGGTCCTTCTAATTTGGACTACTTTTTTTTTTTAAAGTAGTTTAGTAGCTATAATTTCATCCTTAAGATCGATAAGTGAGATGATTGAGGTTCGAACTCTGACTCCCTACATATATAATGAAATGTCTTTACCAACTGAGTTAAGTTTATCGGAATATGTTTTATACTTTTTATTATTTTCTTTTGTTTCAAATTATATATACTCTAGCCATTTCCTACGAGAACAAGTAATTGTGAATTATTTTATAAAATTATTCTTTATCAATGATAGAGAAAATATAAACAAAAAATAGTAAAAATAATAAATATTATAAATTTATAATAAGAAAAGAAACATTAATATTTGATTGGTATCATAAGATGGCATATGAAATTAGACAAACCATTTTTGCTAAATGACAATGACACATAGTTAGGAACATAGGGAGAAGTAGGTTGAAGTATTTATGAATATATTTGGTATTAATTTGTTTTTTTTTTGTCAAGGAGTCAAATGATTAAAAATTTCATCCTTAAGATGGATAAGTACCGGATGATCGGAGTTCGAGCTCCAGTTTCCTACATATACTATAATGCAATGTCCTGCAATGTCCAGCCAACGGAGTTAAGTTCATGAGACGTATTAATTTGTTTTTTATTTGACTGTCTTTGACCTTAGAGTTAGGATTCATGACATGTAATTACCTTTTGTTTTCTTGAGTCTTGTTGACACATAGTGCTTTTGCTTTGGATAGTTTTTCATTATATATTTTTAAGGTCAAAAGTATTTATGGGTTCTTAAATTTAACATTTGTAATAAATTGATTTTTATTAATATTTTTAAATTTTAAATTGATCTTTTAATTTTGTGATAGAATATACGTTATTATTTTAATGATGATCATTCGTTATAAAAATGTTCATATAATAGTTTACCGAGTAATATGACATTGTGCGCATGTGTCTTGAAGGCTGTAAATAATGTTTCCGAAGATATTGATCATTCATTAAGCTTGATGAATGTTTTCTAAAGGGATATTATGATAGTACATTATTTGCGGCGGTTGGTAGTGATCCAAGTAATCAAATGTTATCGGTAACAATAGCAGTGATGAGTAACACTTATAAACATTTTATATAATAGTTGATTTAAAAGAGTAACTGTACAATCTGTAGTATAAAGTTAAAGACCAATTTGATACTAGAAACATTAAAAAAATCGATTTAAAACTTTAAGAAACTAAAAGAAAGCCATCTATTATAAATTTTAAACTTAAAGACGCCAAAATACATTTGGTCAATTTTTGTAAAGTTGCTAACATGTGCTCTTATATTAAGATTCAAATGTACTTATTTTTTTTTACTTAAGTTCAAATGTACTATTAAAATA
Source organism: Trifolium pratense (assembly GCF_020283565.1). Lineage (NCBI taxonomy): Eukaryota > Viridiplantae > Streptophyta > Magnoliopsida > Fabales > Fabaceae > Trifolium > Trifolium pratense. The sequence continues at coordinate 15,966,381 of NC_060064.1, read as the reverse complement.
TAACGAATACGAATTTTACAAAATTCACAGTTAGATTGAAAATTTATATCATATGAATTATTCATACAAATTTTTAAAAAAATTAAAAATAATTTGATGTGTTATCTAACTTTGTATGAATAATCTATATAATATAAACTTTCAATCCAACCATGAATTTTATAAAATTATATTCGTTATACATTTATTGAGAAATTGTGCATCATGTATGGCTTATCTAACTTTTATTTTAGGTGAAGTCCTATCTACTTTGCATAAACCACTTCCAAATCACTGCGGTCACATCTCCAAAAGAAAATCCTGTTGGGTCTTGTTAACATGTGCCCTAAGGGCACATGTTAAGATATACCAAAATAGAAATTCAACATTTAATGATATAAGAAATTTAATGTTTCAAAAGTCAAAATGCACAAATTAACATTTAATAATTTCTATTTTTACTTCCTTAACATGTGCCTTAAGGGCACAAGTTAACATTCTCCAATCCTGTTATACAAACAAAGATATGGGCAAAAATAAACTGAATACAATAATGGTGAATTTAGGAGATACTGTAAAAATCATTTGGATCCTTCATGTGCGGGATCACGTTATTCCTTTCTTTGAGAACTGTTGGAACAAAGAGCACAATATTGTGTGAATTGAAAATAAAATAAAATGTTTGAGTCCCACATCGGGTATTAGAACATATTAGTATGTATTATAGTATTATATACTAATGTGTATTTTGAGTATAAATATAATAATAGGAAGAGTAGTAGAAAAAGTCAAGCATGTGTTCCTATTATGTAGCATTAGTTATTCTCCTTTGCTATATAAGTGTTAAGTCCTTTGAGAAAAAAAAAAGAACCTAATAGAAAGGGTCAAGCCTAATTAACCATTAGGAAGTTTTGTGACGGCTGAAAAAATGGGATTCACGTTCCCAAATAATTAGAACAGTCGCAGCCTTTTTTTTTTATAATTGTTAAGCACATACTATATGTTAAGAATTAAGTAATGGAGGAGATAGGATTATTATCATAGCATGTCATGGATTGGTGACAACATGGGTTTTTGGTTTCTCTCATGTGAGTGTATCATGCTCTTCTGTTGAATATTAACGCTGTACGTGATTGTCCCAAATCTCTCCTTCAGGTAAGCTACATTTTTACATTTATTGAAAATGTTCAAGTGGTTTTGCGAAAAAGAAAAAACCTAAATATTGACTCACGTATGTCAGTGTGTATATTTGCTACATAACAGATCATGAATGCACCACTAGAGTATACCATTAGATTTTATTTTGTATTTAGTTAACCATATTGTTTTTGATTAGTAAGGTGGTTGCTGCATACTTCTGGTTGTATTTTCATGATCTGTGTGTATAAAATTTCTTAGTCATAACCAATTCATATGACTACAATGGTATTTCAATTAGGAATTAAATTGAAATCAAAGAATTAGGCTATTAATTTAGCTACTTGTTTTATGTTCTGTTAAGTGGTGAATAATACTAGTATTAGTATTAATTATTATTATGTTTCAAGAGTGATCCTAGTATCATAGTTCCTTCAAATTTAAGAATGGTCATAACACCATATTCCCTATGATAAGAATGGTCTCAGTACCATATTAGAATGGTCAAGTAGTACCATATTAGAATGGTCAAGTAGTACCATATTAGAATGGACTTAAAACCATAGCGCAATGGTTTTAGTACCATATTTGAGGGTGTAATTCTTGCCCGATATCTACAGTGCAGTATTTATCGGTATCAGTAGAGAACTGGGCTGTTTTATCCTGGAGACTTCGTGGTTGATCGTCTGCCTTGCACAATTTTGGGCAGTGCCGCGAAACGTCTTAAAGAAAGCGTATTCACCCGCGACTCAGTCCAGTAATCTCTTCGGTGGCTGAAAATTATTTTTAAAGATTTTGAACTTCGGAGACAACAATTTTAAGACGTTTCTTTTCTGCCATGTCTACCGAAGAAATTACTGGCTCAGATTATGATATTGCGGACTAGAACAAACCGTTTCGGTTTGATGTAAATCACTTCAAATATTGGCAACAAAAAATTATGGTTTTATAATAACAAAAGAGTTGCTACTTTTGAAGAAAGTGATTCCAATTTTACTTTAAAATTGAACAAGCTATAAGGATAAAATGGCTAAACTATATTCCCTCGAATTTCTGATAAGATGTCTTCGTTTTGAAGAAGAAGCTAGAAAGCAAAATCAGAAAAATGAAGTGCTTGTTGTCTTGAACAACAACACTAGAAAGAAATTCACAGGTCTGAAGCCAACTGGCAAATTATTCAAGAATCAGATACACAATGTGAATTAAAACTCTATTAGAAACAGAAAAAATCATCACTTTTACTGATGACTGTTCAAGTTATATTTTCATACATCTTATGAAAAATAATAATGAGTGATGTTTTTGACATGTTCCAATTATATCGAACTGAAATTGAAAAGTAATTCAATGAGAAAATCAAATGATTTTGATAGAGGCACAAAAGTATGATTCCCACATTTTCAATGAGTATGAAATTATCATGAAACAACTGCATCTTACTCTTTTGAGATGAACGGTAAAGTTTAAAAAATTTATAGAACCTTTACCGAGCTAGTTATTGTTGCAGTCATGCTTAATTTCAATGTTGCATCTCATTATATTAGTGTGAGAAATTTTATTAATCGATTGTTTTGTGCTAGATAGAGTGCCTAATTACAAGAACAAAATTTCTAATTATGAAATTTTGAAGAAAAGACAATCTAAGCTGTCTTATTTTAGAATTTGGTTTATCTGGCCTATGTTTAAATTCCAGAAACCAAAAGTTAAACTCACTAGTAGAGCCTATGAATATGTACTCATTGAGTGTATAATTGATAGTAAAGCTTATAGGGTTTATGACCTATATGCTAAAATGGTGATAGAATCAAATGAAGTTGATTTATATAAAAATAAACTTCTCTTTAAATTGAGAAATAGTGGGGGCACTAGTGGGGGTATTGCAGCTGATCACATTCCAGTGATCAGAAGCAGTGATGAGAACATCAAACAAGATGTTATGAACCTCGAAGAGGTAAGATAGCAATAGTTGCTAAAGAGTGTGAACCTTGTTACATGGTTTATACATTAGAAGAGAATTTAACTAGCTTTCAAGAAGCGTTGTCTTCCTTGAAGGTTGATATATGGCAAGAGGCCATAAAAGATAAGATAAATTCTCAATGGTCTAATAAGACTTGACATTTGAAAGAATTGCCTCCTTAGTACAAACCAATGAGTTGTAAATGAATTTTGAAAAATAATCTAAAACATTATAGAAATTTTGATAAATACAAGGCTCACCTTGTAGCCAATGGTTTTAGATAAAGAAAAAAGATAGATTTCTTCAAAAGTTTTTCTCTGTCACAATAATAACATCCATAATGGTACTAAAATATTTTGATGTTATTTATAACTGAATAGTACACCAAAGGGATGTCAAAACTATTTTTCCTTAGTTTTTACCGTGACTGGAAGAAGAAATTTTTTTAGAACAACCTGAATATTTTGTAACTCTGAGGTGGCAAGAAAATTAAAGTCTATAAGTCATATAGTACTTTATATGGTCTTAAATAAACCATAAGAAATGTCATGAAGAGTTTGACAATTTGATGATATCAAATTATCTCTAGTGAATGAAAGTGACAAATGTACTTACTATAAATTAGTAAATAACATTTGATTGATCATATGTCTCTATGTAAGTGATTTACATGTTTAGAGAAAACATTCGTGTTGTGAATGGAGTGAAACCATTGTTGTCTAACAACTTTGATAAGAAAGAGTTCGAAAAGGTAGATGTAATCTTAGTTATTAAGATTATTAACTCATAAATGAGAATTCTTTAAATCAATCTCACTATGTTGAGAAGATCTTTAAGAAGTACAATTACTTTGGCAGTAAACGTACTTGCACACCTTACGATACAAGTGTTAAATTACTTAAGAACACTGGTGAAGGTGTTAAACAAATTGAGTATGTGAACATCATTGGCAGCCTTTGGTATGTCACTGATTGTATTAGACCCGACATTGCATATGGCGTGGTATTGTTGTGCAGGTTTATTAGTAAACCTAATAATGAGCATTGATATGCTATTGACAGGTTCATGAGATACCTTAAAAGGACCATGAATCTCAGATCATATTAGCAGAGATTTCTTGTTGTACTTGAAGGATACAGTGATGTAGATTGGAATATATTGTCATATGATTCCAAAACAACTAGTAACTATATTTAGTATATAGTAGAGAACTGTATCTTGGAAATCAAAGAAACTGACCATATTGGCTCTGTCCATTATGGAATCTGAAGATATAGCATTATAGACTGCTAATGAAGAAGCAAGATAGTTGAGATACTTGCAAGCTGAGATTCCTTTATGGAATAATCTATACCAGATGTGTTGATCCATTGCGATAGTACCGCGGCTATTGCATAAATTGAGAACCGTTATTATAACGGTAAGAGACGTCAAATAAGAAGAAAGCACAACATAGAGAGAAAGTTACTCTCTAAGAGAGCTGTAAGAATGGGTCATGTACACACTGATGAAAGTTTAGCAGATCCTTTGACGAAAGGAATAGCTAAAAATGAAGTCCATAATACATCAAAGAAGATGAGACTAATGCCTATGAATTGCTCATAACGGTAACCCAACCTAAAAGACTGGAGATCCCAAGAATTAGGTTCCAATGGGTAAACAACAAGTTGTGAGTGGTAGGAAATGATCATGCAAGTTAAGAAGCATGAATCCTGAAGCAGAAGTGAAAGGATGAGATAATAGAAACTCTTAATGAGATCTATACTCTAATATGAGTGGAGTACCAAGCTTCAGGAGTACTCCAGATAGACTCACCTATATGAATGTGGAACTGAGGCCGGTTCCTATGGAGTTTTGGGGCGAACTCCTAGAGCGTTCATGAAACCGGGATAGTCGTGCATGGCCATTAAAGCACGGGCTTTTAAGATACACCTTAAGAGAGGTTGTGTGCGGGTTTGAGAAAAATCTGAGATAGAGTTCAAGACAAGCGTCACTCTTGTTAAATCGGGCTCTTACTTGCTATGTGAAGGTTCAAGACAAGCGTCACCTTTGCTTATGCACAATCTTATCGAAGCGTCCTACGCTATTTTGGAATTTTCTTTTAAATTCAAGTGGGGGATTGTTGGAACAAAGAGCACAATATTGTGTGAATTGAAAATAAAATAAAATGTTTGAGTCCCACATCGGGTATTAGAACATATTAGTATGTATTATAGTATTATATACTAATGTGTATTTTGAGTATAAATATAATAATAGGAAGAGTAGTAGAAAAAGTCAAGCATGTGTTCCTATTATGTAGCATTAGTTATTCTCCTTTGCTATATAAGTGTTAAGTCCTTTGAGAAAAAAAAAAGAACCTAATAGAAAGGGTCAAGCCTAATTAACCATTAGGAAGTTTTGTGACGGCTGAAAAAATGGGATTCACGTTCCCAAATAATTAGAACAGTCGCAGCCTTTTTTTTTTATAATTGTTAAGCACATACTATATGTTAAGAATTAAGTAATGGAGGAGATAGGATTATTATCATAGCATGTCATGGATTGGTGACAACATGGGTTTTTGGTTTCTCTCATGTGAGTGTATCATGCTCTTCTGTTGAATATTAACGCTGTACGTGATTGTCCCAAATCTCTCCTTCAGGTAAGCTACATTTTTACATTTATTGAAAATGTTCAAGTGGTTTTGCGAAAAAGAAAAAACCTAAATATTGACTCACGTATGTCAGTGTGTATATTTGCTACATAACAGATCATGAATGCACCACTAGAGTATACCATTAGATTTTATTTTGTATTTAGTTAACCATATTGTTTTTGATTAGTAAGGTGGTTGCTGCATACTTCTGGTTGTATTTTCATGATCTGTGTGTATAAAATTTCTTAGTCATAACCAATTCATATGACTACAATGGTATTTCAATTAGGAATTAAATTGAAATCAAAGAATTAGGCTATTAATTTAGCTACTTGTTTTATGTTCTGTTAAGTGGTGAATAATACTAGTATTAGTATTAATTATTATTATGTTTCAAGAGTGATCCTAGTATCATAGTTCCTTCAAATTTAAGAATGGTCATAACACCATATTCCCTATGATAAGAATGGTCTCAGTACCATATTAGAATGGTCAAGTAGTACCATATTAGAATGGTCAAGTAGTACCATATTAGAATGGACTTAAAACCATAGCGCAATGGTTTTAGTACCATATTTGAGGGTGTAATTCTTGCCCGATATCTACAGTGCAGTATTTATCGGTATCAGTAGAGAACTGGGCTGTTTTATCCTGGAGACTTCGTGGTTGATCGTCTGCCTTGCACAATTTTGGGCAGTGCCGCGAAACGTCTTAAAGAAAGCGTATTCACCCGCGACTCAGTCCAGTAATCTCTTCGGTGGCTGAAAATTATTTTTAAAGATTTTGAACTTCGGAGACAACAAGAACACAAAAATCAATATCACCGTTTGCTTTTTTCTTTTTTCAAAAAGAAGGCAACTAATTAGCCGCATTAACTTTTGTTTAGACTTTAGAGAGATAAATGTTGAGAAAAAATAATATTGTTAACCGATCGATAATTGGTTCAATAATGATTAATGCTATTTAATAGGGAGAACCACGATTTGATTTTCTGTAACTGCGACTTGGAAGAGAAATGGAGTCACACCTCACACGAGCTAGATTAAATGGTCCGGTGGCCGGATACCGATTATAAAAAAAAAAATTACCCTGACTGAGTCTAAACTATCAACTAATACAATAATAATTATATTTTTTGGCACACCACTCAACTTTATTGATATAATAATATAAAAACTAAAATTATTTTTATTAGTTGTTGCTGTAAAATTAATTTGAAGCAATAGTGGATATCTTTTAAACTCGTAATTTTTTATTCATTTTCCAAGTTTCTTCTATTCTTTTATTGAAAAAAAGTGGTTATAATTCTTTTCTTGATCTTTTGTCAAAAAAAAAATTCTTTTCTTGATCTAGAATCATCCATGTACATATTTTTCTCATCTACTTTGATATAAGTAAGTGGTTTTTACATAATTTAAGTTTCTTTGTTCTTTTTTATCTCTAAATTTCATCGTTTTAGTGCGACATTATTTCAATGGAAGATATTTGTTGAAATAGAACTAAATACAAAATTTTGTACCAAAAAAAAAACTAAATACAAAATTGAGAGTCTTAGAGAAAAGATACGGAGTATTTATTTCAAATGTTGATTGATTGATTATTTCAAATTTCCCATAGTCAATTGGTTTAACTCAACATTAATGTTGACGGACTTATCTATCTTCGTTCCATCGAAATCTACCTCTCATACCACATGAGAATATACTCACCAGAGCCAATGCACCATACCTTCTCGAACAACACATTTAACATTCCAATTGCTTCACCGGACATAACTCGAATTATATCCTATACTTTTCTTTGACTCAAAAACAACAATATTCATTCATTCAAATTTATAGGGAATACATCAATCGAGATTCTGATTGATATCCTATACTTGAATGAACATAAATGACATAATCAGTTTGAAGGAATATCTATCTTTAAAAAACCTAATAAATAGAGATTCCACCCTTGCTTACCAAGCATAGCAAGATTAAAACCTATGAGATTTTTAAAGCCAATGCCAACACCATTCTTGTGCTTAGATAATTTATTGCATAATAGTCGATGCACACCTCTTCCGCTCGAACCACAACATGTTTCTATTTTATCACTGAGTGAGAAAGGGAATGAATAATATGGTCCATAACATTGGAGGGGATAACTTGCAACTACAAATTTTATTATAACTGCCTTACCCCTTACCTTATTTGTAAAGACATTTGTTATTCCACAACTTATTTTTTCTTCAAACTCTATCCTTGATAAAAAATCAATTATAAATGAAAGTTCAAAATATATTTTTCAGTACCGAGATCTTGACTCTCAAAATAATGGTTAGAGAATTTTGCACAACCGGATGAACATTCCTGCTATAAAAAATCTCCAATTTTTGTATGTTTATGGATTGACCACTAACACTTTTGGTGCATTGAAGAACAAGAAACAATCATTTGCAAAGAGTATGGGAGAAATAACAAAACTTCTCTTCTTCTATTTGGAGAATTAAGAGAAGGGATATTTTATGAAAGATAAATAAAGGAGGGAGGAGAGGTGTGAGTATAAAGAAGGAGATGCAGATAGAAACTTTTTCTCTTTTTTTAATGATAATGAGGGTCTAAGCCCGAAGAAAGGAAAATTACACGGGAATCAATCTAGGGGTAGTTATCCCCATTACATCAGCTAACAACAAATCTTTGAAAATTTCTCTTCGCACCCACCCATTTTCTCGCGCACCCCCCAAACTTCCAAAATTGCCCCTGCAATGTTGACTTCGGGGACTACGACTCGAATTTTTTCTTGTTCGGAAAACGTTTTCCGCTCGCTCTTTTTTCGGAAAACGTTTTCCGCTCGCTCGTTTTTCGGAAAACGTTTTCCGAACAACTGGGTTTTATACCAGAACGTTAAGAACTCTTGTCAGTTTCTATTTTCTTCCATTTTCTGCGAAAGGTTAGGGTTGCAAAGGGAGAAAAGGAACGCATAGCTTGCATCTACATCAACAAATATCATCAACCTCTGATCAATTAGTATGTTACTGTTATCTCGAATTCTTATTAATTGTCATCCAATTTTCCTCAACCAATTTCATCCAATTTTCATCAATTTTCATTTGCATCGAAATTTTGTTGTTATCCATTGTTCATATGAAAATTCATTCGTTATTAAGTGATTAAATTGTTGATCATTCGTTTTTTAAGACAAGTGTTTGGCTGACTTGTAGCATAAACTCAAGCATATGTTGTAGATTTGGATTTCGTACTCTATGTGTTTGTAAAAATGTGTGAATGAAGATTGGTAATGCATATGCTTGAAATTGTGTGCAATATAATTCGTGAAAACTACTGAATTGGAATGGAATGCATAATGTATATGTTTGAGTTTGGAAATAACCAAATATTGTTGAATTATTTATCATGGTGTTTTGTTTTGTTTTTATTTTTGTTTAGATATGGAACACAATATTGGAAGAAGCAGGCTTGGTAGACCGAGTCAGGCACATTCTTCTGCTCGACGAGAGGCTGCTGCCGGCAATCCTCCTGCTAAAAGAGGTCGTCGTAGACAAGGACAACCTCCGTCTCAAGGAACACATGATAATGAAGCGGGGGGGTCAGGTGCGACACGATCACGTTCAAGGCGACAACAAGTTGATGATGTTGACGTAGATGCAGCTGAGGATGGGAATGTAAATGTTGGTCAATATTTGGCCGATGATGCAGACTGGCTCGATGAAGATGAAGATGAAGAACCACGGGAACAACAAATGCAACAACAACCACCACATGAAGCACCACATCAACCACCACATGCACCCAATTTGCAACCAGAGGATGGCTATCCGGGAGGACCTAGTAATTTTTCCTTATTAACGGAATACCACAAGCATAGGGCAATTCCGATATGGAATGCAGAGCCTGGTGATGAAAAGGTATATAAATTATTAATTGCATATGATTTATTAAATAATTATTTGTTTTTATATCTTGATATAAATTTATGTATTAATTTTCAGATTTTGAAGAAAAGTATGCGGGCCATTACCAACGGGAAGAGGGTTATCAACCTTCCAAAAATGGATCGGAATGTGGACTGGTTTTGGAGAGCCATAGAAGCAACCGGCTTAGAGCCGCTAACGAGGACCAATTACAGCATAATAGACCACGGGGTTCTCACTGCATTTGCCGAAAGATGGCATTCAGAGACTAGCACCTTTCACATACCAATAGGTGAGGTTGGCATCACATTGGATGACGTCCAATGTCTGTTACATCTACCGATCGAGGGAAAGCTGTTGAACCACAGAAAGATATCAAGAGCTGAAGGAGTTGAACTTGTGAATACATATCTTGGAGTGCCTGAATCCAAATGTTGGGAATTTTTTATTGATACACACGGTCCGCATATAACTTATGGAGATCTAGCATTTGTGTATACTACAAGATGGGAGGAAATTGACAAAGCTGTGAGTGAAAACCGACCGATGCATGAAATTACGGTGTTGAGGCAGCAGTGTATTAGGGCTTTTTTGCTGTTTTTGGTGTGCACTACCATATTCAGCAACAAAAGCCAATTCTACGTCGACGTAGTTTATTTGAGCTACTTTCAGGATTTGTCGGATGTGAATCAGTGGAATTGGGGTGTGGCTGCTTTAACATATCTGCAGCACTATTTGGATGATTCGTGCAAGGCCGGTGGTATGCAAGTAGCCGGATACTTGTCCTTTTATCAGGTAATTAGTATTTTGGTTGTCATCTATTTTCATAATTATACTTTTCGAAATAATTTAATTTTATTGTTTTTGTTTGTAGGGATGGATAATGATGCACTTTCCAAAAATGACTGTGTGGCGTAGAGATCCGAACTACAGAGAGGAGATGCCACGTAATGCCACCTTCAGCACTGGACAAGGACATAGGGATCCTGTCCTGTATAGGCAATTTTTGGATAACATGCAGGTTTCTGATTTTGAATTTTGTCCATACGATGGTCACCGTCATGTGAGACCCTTGATTGATGTTTGCTGGTTTTCTGGTTGGTTGAGGTGCGGGTCATTGAAGGCAAAACATTTACCTGAACGTGTGCTGCGACAATTTGGTCATGTTCAAGGCATTCCAAGAGACCCTGCTGCGGGTGCTCCAGCTGGGATGAGTTTGTTGCAGATTGATCGAGTGTTTATGGAAGAGGTTGAGATGAGAATGATTGACGAAGAAATGAGAGGACCGACTGTTGTGAGAGCATGGGATCATGTACCTGGCTATATATCATGGTTCTACAAAGTCTCCCATCCGATTATGCGTCCGATCGCTGCCCCGAAAGCACCACCTAGACCAGCAAACTTAGAGGTGCTGATAGAGGAACAAGAATCGCAGTCAGTTCCTGATACTTTGGATATATGCCGCAATGTCAGAACTGAGCTACGACGCGCACTTGAAGCAAATGAGGCATTGCCAGGAACTCCGATTTATGAAACTGTGAACAGGGTGCTTGGGTTTGTCGAACCAGCATTTTTGTACCGATCAAGGCGCAGACTACCGGGTAGAGGAAGATTTGACCCACATGATGCTGCAAGACGCTTTAATACTCAGTGATAACTAGTTTGTGTGTATTTGAATTTTAATTTGTTTACTTTTAAATTTTGTAATGTGTTAAGTCACTTTGATTGGATTGTAATATGTTTGGGACATCTAACTTTGATATATATAATTTCGTTTGCATCATGTTTTGCGTATAAACCTGTGTATCACAATTTATGTTTGATTATTGGATGGATTATTGAAGTTTTACAGGTTTTTGAATTAAGTTATATAACATAACTTGGTTATAACATAAGTCAGAATGTTCTGATCATGTGTGCCCAGAATTCGGAAAATGTTTTCCGAACTTTTTGGCGTCCCAAAAAAAAAGGTTCTGCGTTCCGAACAGTTAACACATTTGTTCGGATTATAGTTTCCGAATTACTGGGAGTTTTAAAATAAAAGAAGAAGCAAAGGAAATTTTTAATAATTGCGGTAATTTTTAACAATTCCAAAATACACATCTATAAACTACACCGACAAAATTTAATCTCGAACTTTTTATTATTTAACACATTACGATACAGAAAAAACCATACGACATTGATTATATTAAAACGCGAATACATTAAAACTAAACGTCAATACATTAAGGAAATAAACTTATACAATAGAAATAAACCCATACAAATAAAACATGTTCAACGGGATGTGCATCATTTTGTAACTATTAATGTAGCATACATACGGGGAAATTTTGGATCAATCTCTATGCAGTTGAACATTTCTTCCACATCTTCATCATTCTTCAACTCATGCCACTCGTATTTCCGTGGTGCATCATCGTATCCTCCAACATGGTCCGATGCCAGATCGATGTATGACTCCGAATACGCTAGTTTATCAATTTTGATCTGCCTTGCATATTTATAATGATACATGACTTCAATCCTGTGTTTGAGAGAGCGAAGAGTTGTTAAAGTGTTATTCAATTCAATGTAAAACGGCTCGTCATTGCCGCGAAACTTGACAGAAAACTGATGCGCTTTTGGTACAGAATTAGGAATTGGACGAGTTGAAACATTCATTTTGTAAACATGTATTTTTTAGAACTGAATATGCATAGACGTATTTATATTAAACCTTGGTTAAAAGTGTCGGTGGGATCTCGGCCGTTAAAAGTGTCGGTGGGATCTCGACCGTTAAAAGTGTCGGTGGGATCTCGACCGTTAAAAGTGTCGGTGCGATCTCGACCGTTAAAAGTGTCGGTGCGATCTCGACGGTAAAATATAACTATAATTAGGAGAAAGAAACTCTGCATTTCGTATAACAGGTCAATTCGGAACGCAGAAACTGAATTTTTAGGAGTAGTGTTCGGATTATATTTTCCGAATTACTGGGACTTTTATTCATAAAAACCAGTTGCTGGACAGAACCAAGTAGTGGAGTACCTACTACTCTGAATATTGCATTTCTCGCAAATAACCTGTTTAAGCCACATTTATAATCATCAAAATCAGACGTACACCAATACAAATAAATATTTCGACAATCAAATCGAACATCGAATATTACGTAATGTGTTCAAAATGTCCAATGTTCACCTACTTTACAAAATTTGTTCAAAATGTGTTCACTTACAAAATGAGTCTAGAGTGACATCCTAAAGTGACATTCTACGCCGCAATCGCGCTAAATCAAAAAACATTAATTAAGTTAAATAACATAAACTACAAGCAATCGATTGGACATTCTTTAGAGTCTCCCTTTTGAAGTTTACGTCTCGGAACAACAGCGCCTTTTTCATTATCCATCAATGCCACGAAATCCGCTTGTCTATCCACGAAACTACTCTGCCACGAAGAAGCTTCCTGCGTACAATACTTAGTCCACGTCTTACAGGTCGGAGGTAATGGACAATGTTGCTTCAACTTAACATAGACAAAATGATCTGGAACCCCTCCGATACATAAAATCTTAGAATCCGGGTCTTGTGGAGGAGTGCCTCGCAATGGAAAAAAAGTTTCACTAGCTCCAGACCTTTCACTCTTAGTCAGCAACACTACTACCTTGTTGAAGTATGAGGCAATGATGTGCCCCATGTCTGGAAACGTTAGCCACTTTTCTCTAGGTGCCATGCGCCGACTAGACCTTCTCGTCGGTGGAAAGAAAGCGTCATATAGATATTGATAACGCTCCATAGAACCAAATATCGTCAAATATTCGTCCTTGTGCTTACTTAGCTCCTTTTGCAAGTTTAGTCTAATTAGCTCATAATCAGCTTGATTGTTGCGAGTATCCAAAGCAATAACACGAAATCCGCAGAAACCATCACCATCGACATCAACTATATCCTCAATATGCGAATGCATGAACAATGGCATTGCATCAAGAAATGGAATATGTCGATCTTCGATTGGATTAACTTTACCGGTACGTGCACCCTTTTGTTTGGAAGATGATGGTGTTGCTTGTGATGATTGGCTAGGCGGAAATTGCACCTCCACATGCTCCCAATAGGAAGGAGACCGAGTCATCGAACTTTCCCCGCAAGCACCCTTTCTTTTTACCCCTTTATTCTTTCCAACCACAACCGGAGGTTTCAATGACGTAGACTGTGGGAATGCAATCTGTCGCAGCTGTTCTCTAATTTGTATTTTCATGGGGACATCGACTGTTCTCAAACGCTCCTAAAAAAAATATATAAGTAATTATCATTCTAACACATTATATAAATACTTATTGATAATTTTATTAGTTGTAGACGAACCTGAATAGCGTTCCACTCCGCCAAGCAAGAATAGTCATCAACTTGTTGTTCAACATCCTCCCGGTCATTGAAAACCAACTTCTTCCAATGGTTGTTAATCTCATCCAGCCTAATAGGTCGGTTGTGGCGAATTTTTTTAGCAAGAACACAAGCACACGGCAATCCATGGGTGCGTTGTAACACACAACCACACTTTTTGCTATCCATGCCAACTTCCTCAGCCCTCTTGGCTTCTTCATGAATGTAACCCAATGCAGTTCTTGAAACCTTATAAACCACTAAATTGTACATCGGCTTATCATCATATCTGTTCTCTTGTAACGACAAACTGATCCCAAAAGTTGCTTGAATCTCAGTGTGTTGGTTAACCAACATATCATGTATTGCTCCCCAAACCTTGACAAAATCACCATTTGTATCTAACAAGTATTTTTTTAGCACAGCATGTGATGACTCAGCTCGGTTTGATGTAGTATTACCAAAATGCATTACACGGTTTGTCCACGCGCTCACAACTTTCTTTTCATCAGTGTCTAGAACCGTTTTTTTGACATAGTTATAAAATCTAGGCCACCTTTCGCATACGGTTCTAAACTTTAAGACCGCTTCAGCATATGCTTCCTCGGTTGGAGAATTCAACACTTCGTAAAACTGAGACATTATGTTTTTAACAACGTCCCCTTGCTTCTCCTCCTCACCATGTTTGATCTTACAAAGCACGCTGCACCTAGCTGAGACATTTTTCTTAACATGAAAGCGACAAACTAGCGGTGTTGCATTTGGAAATACATCGGGAATAGCACTCATCAATGCGGCATCCCGGTCAGTCACAATAACCTTCGGTGCACTGTTTTCGTCCACTAAAAGTTGCTGCACTTGTTGTAGAGCCCAAACAAAATTGTCATGTTTTTCATTACTTAGAAAAGCAAAACCAAGTCCAAATGTCTTATTAGTCGATGTGTAGCCAACAATCTCAAACAATGGCATTTTGTACCGGTTGGTTTTATATGTGGAATCCATAAGCAAAACATCGCTAAAAGTATTGAACAGTTCGATAGATTTACGATGTGCAAAAAAAAGGTCTTGAATAGTATCAGACTCACCAGTTGTTCGAACTTTGAAATAATAGTTGTTTTCCTCCAGACATTTCAAAAGTTGTTGCATTTCACTCCTTGGCCCCCGAGCTGCAAGTTTCAATCTATGCTTGGCATTGTACAATTGCTTGATGCTTGTCGCACTATCTGGATTTCTCTTTTTCAATGTAGACATGATGTTTCTAGGTGGGATTTGATTTCCGGTCATTTCGACAACCGTCTCCTTCTCTTCGGGTTTCAAACGCCCCGCAACTAGGTGACCTTGTAAAGCTTTATCCAACACATGGTTGTGAATGCCGGACACAATTGTAAGATTCCACTCCTTTGATTTCGGCAAATAACCACGGAGTCTAAACGGACAACCAATTTTCCTCGATCCCCTCTCTTCGATTGATACCTTTTTCTTTGCCTTGTAGTTCGATGGTCTGTACGCACCTCCCCTTTCACAACCCAACACAAAACTTGGCTTCCCACTTACCAATCCTTGGTCCGATCTTACAGTTACAACTGTAAAATGTAACTTTTCAGCTTGACCCTTAACCCACTTAATCAACTCATCTCGATCCTTATATGTTTCTTCCGGCACAAAATGCTCACTTGTATCAATGTGAATAGCTGGTGCTTCACACTCAGTAGCTTCATATTTGACTGGAATTGCACAGTTGATGGGTTCGGCATCTTCCACCGGATCTTGTTTACGTAAGCCAAGTACAACCTCCCTCGACTTCCACCATATCTACACATAACACATTTATATCTTGTTATTATGAATAACACAAATAGGCATTCCATTATGAATTGTTAGATTAATGTGGAAATAAAAAATGATCATATAAAATAGTACAGTAGCTGCAAATTTGAAAATTCAAACTCCCAGTAATTCGGAAAACACGTTCCGACCGTTTTTGAGGTTTGTTCGGAAAACGTTTTCCGAGCGATTTTGTCAGAAAAGGGTTACGAATGACAGTCTACATATAGCATGGATATAAAAAAAAACAACGGTTCAAACTAAAATTTACCTGGATTTGGAGCCTCCACGAGTATTGAAACGTCTAGGCAAGGTTGCAATCTTGATTTTGAGCCAAAATTCGAAGGAAACAAAAATTTTGTTGGGTGAGAGTTTTAGATGGAGTGATTAGGTGAATGAGAGAAAGCTGTAACGTTCTGGTATAAAACCCAGTCGTTCGGAAAACGTTTTCCGAAAAAAGAGCGAGCGGAAAACGTTTTCCGAACAAGAAAAAATTCGAGCCGTAGTCCCCGAAGTCAACATTGCAGGGGCAATTTTGGAAGTTTGGGGAGTGCGCGAGAAAATGGGTGGGTGCGAAGAGAAACTTTTTCTCTTTTTTTAATGATAATGAGGGTCTAAGCCCGAAGAAAGGAAAATTACACGGGAATCAATCTAGGGGTAGTTATCCCCATTACATCAGCTAACAACAAATCTTTGACCTCGGATGGACATTCATTATAATAGTCAAGACATTAAATAGTCATATCTAAGAACGTGGACACCAGTGAGCCCAATAGCTTTTGTTTTTCACTAACTAAGGAGTATTTATTTTGTATACGGAGATCATGGTTATGCTACACGAGCTAGAGTTATGCTGGGAAAAAGGATTCCGGAGTGTCTCTTGCTTCTCCGACTCCTTACGGACTGTTACTCTTGTCAAAAACGGTGTTTCGCCTTATCATAAGTTTGCAAATGAAGTTACTAGCATTCAACAACTTTTGGATAGAGATTGGGTTGTTGTTGTTAACCACATGCTCCGCGAGGGCAACACGTGCGCTGATATTTTGCCCAAGAAGGGAGCTAACTCTATCTCCCCTCTTATGAAGCTTGAAGCCCCTCCTACTGAGTTGTCTAGCCTCCTCCTTGTTGATGCTTGGGGAGTTGCTTTTGTTAGAGATTAGTTTTGTTTTTTGTTTTTGTTTGTGTTAACTTTTCTCTCTTGTAACCAAAAAAATAATTTAAGTTTCATTGTAGTACCTTAAATTTTTGGTATGCTTAACTAGTGCCCCGAGACATTGTTTAGCATTTTTCATTTAGAAACAAATCAATAAAATAAAAATAGAAAATGTTGGCACATAACACATTCCAGAATCCAAAATACAAAGATAAAGATGTTTTTTGTGAATCCTTAAAGCATGGCACAAAAGTTGTATACAATAAAAGCATGACCACTTCATTTGCTGTACATATTCATTGGCAGGGGAGTTTACATATTCATTGGTAGGGGAGTTATCAAATTTACACACTCCAAGTCTGTAGCTGACTAATTTACACCTTCAAACAAGCACCAAACTCTTCATAAAACAAGAGTACATACATCATTTGATAAAAAAGTAGATGACAATTGCATACAATAGTTGGTCAATAAACACTGTCCGTCAAGTGGAAACCCTAGGTTGCTTGCATCCATGCTCCGGTAAAAGGTTACCGGCTGCAGCTCTTTTTGGTTTCAACTGCAATGAAAAATGGCGATATGCAGCTGTTAGGCCTCTATATGGAGATGGGTGGCTATTGCACATTCATGTGCATACCTACCTTACCTGTGCCAAAATAAACTTTCAAAACTAACCTTTTCCCGAGCGTGCTGATAAATGTGCCTTAGGAGGATATTTTTAGCTTCAGTGTTTATTACTGTCATAAGAATTTTACACAGGTTAGCAAACTGTCAATTACTAAACACCGAATAAATCAAAAGAATCAGGCTGGCCGAAAATTTGCAGCATATAGCTTTGTAAAAAAAGGGAAGAAAACTGCAACCGCAGTTAATAGAGTATGTTTAGGGGAAAATGAATAGATTATCAAATAAGTACTGCGGAACATTACAACAGAAGTAGAAGAAAGTTATTGTCACTACCTTGATCAGGTGGTGGAAGGGTTCTGCTGTGAGTAGGATGATAAGTAGGTGGTGTCGTTTTCTGCATGAAAATAAAAATTTCATTTCAACAATGCAAAGGAAAATATATGATTAGGTGATCCATTATACGCTTCCGGACAGAAAGAGTAGCAAATTGAATGAGAAAAAACGGTTGCCCGAAAACACTTATTTGAAAATACTTAATTTCACTTTACAACAAACGAATTGGAAACAACACACACTTTGTTCCTCATTTGGCGAGAAAAAAGGTAAGAAAAAAAGCTATCCATTTATAGAATGTTTTACTTCAAGATCAAATCTTTCATATTTAAGATTCCTAGTCAAATATGATTGGAGGAACATCTTCCCCAATTTGCAACAGGCCAACAACTAATGGCTCAATTTGAATCCAAAGCAAGAATTACTTATGCATTCTAGTATTGTGGCAGGATATCATGGAAACTATGGCTGAAAGCCATGAGGATTTTTATTGATAGAAAAGACAAATCAAGTATAATTCTAGTCTTTTCAACAAATTAGAAATAAAAGTAAAACTCTTCTGTTACTGACCAAGGAAAAAAAAGGAAAATCATAATATGCCATGTCATTCTTGAAAAGTCTTGAACTTTCAATTCTTTTGCGGTTATTTTGACATGCAGTTAAGTTATTGCGATGAAAAGGATATCTTCTTAGAGACGATGCTGACGAGTTCACCTCATTCCAACAACAAATTGCAGCACATTGTTATTCTAATATGAATTATTACTCCCACGGTCTCATATATATAAGCAAACATTCCTTTTTCAGGTTCATTGAGTAACTAATGATTATGGACCAAATACATCGGTTATTCAATGAACCTGGAAAAAACACCTTTGCTTATATACATGAGACTGGAGGGCGTATAATCATCCAAATAACTTCCAAAAACAATCAAAATGTCACAATGTACTCCTCCATGTGGTAAAACAAAACAAACTTAAATACCAAAACTTTTCAAATAGATGTTTTTAATCTCAATCTCTTCGAGGTGTAAACTCAAAAATTGACGAACTATTTTCAAAATTGAGTGGTGTGATTCAATTATGTAGTCTGCTCAACAAAGAAATTAAAGAACGCAAACGCAGTGTTGTCAATTGCAGATCGTGGAAAATAATAGGCCTTTTGTCTTGTAAGGTAAGGTTTCCCCACACTTATAAACATATATTTAATTCTCTCTCTCTCTCATCCAATGCAGGTAGATAGACGAAATGACAAAACTATTATAAACTTATACACAAGTAAGGGAACCGGGGTTTAAAGATGTCCGGTCTAACAATTTCGACATTTTTGTCGGTTGACCTAAGACTTATGGATCCTAGGCAACAGTGTTATTACAACCAGGATAAATGTAAATCATTTTATACTAAATAAATAAATATCGTATTACAAGACAATATCAATAACATAAGGTAACAAAACAAAAAACACAGGATCATAATAATACAACAGAAATTTGCATGCTTAAATAAGCTCTACCAAGATCATCAAATACCTACAGTTTTATATATTTTGATAAAATGATGACGGAAAAAAAAAACACTTACAGAAGAACTAGAAGGATCGGAAGGACGAATCTGAGTGAAGTTGTTTGGGTTATAAGATGGTAAATTACCGAGTACTGAATCCATAAATTGCTACCTATTTGTGAGTTATGATATCAGTTTTTGAGATCTCTCTCTCTCTCTGTGGTTCTCCTGAACTCAACAAGAGAAAAAAGATGAAACTCTCATTCTCTTGTCGCTGTTGCCACAGTACAATTATAGAGTCTGAGAAGAGAAAAACACTTGACCATGTAAAGACTAAAATATCCTCCACAGTAGTGTTGGTTAGTGCTAACATTGAACAAAGGGGATGGATGATGTTACTGAGATAAATGTGTGGACTTGTGTTCTGTTTGATTTGTAAAAGTTAAATATTGAACAGAATCACATGATAAAATAACACACCACAATGTCCATGTAAGCCCAGCTCGGTCGATAACAACATTCCACTATATTTTGTATGATGTTTGTCTTGTGTAGATGATAAACGAGATGTTTTCTCTCCCCACCTCCGGTGAATTTTTTATCTCCTGAATTTTCAATTTTGCACTTGAAAAAACTTCGGTATGTAGAAACCGAAGTTTTTTTTGTCTTGAAAACAAATTTTGATTTCTAAAAATCGAAATTAACTCTGAATTTGCACTAGTAACCGAATTTTTCTGCAAGGGCAAAATTGGAATATTTGGGGTATAAAAGATTCACGGGAGGTGGGGAGAGAAAACATCGACAAAAGATTGTCCGGTAATTTAGTGGGACAAAAATTCAGTTTTGTTCAATTTTTAAAACAATTTTAGTCTAGTAATTAGAAATTTTACCTTAAAATGAATAGGTGAAATATCCAAGATTCGAACTCACCTTCTACATATATAATGTAATATCCTCCTACTATCTTATCTTTTTTTTTTTGGTACAAATGCTAAAGAAAGAAACATAAACAAGAATAGAGCAAAAAAGAAAACTAGTGACGATGGTACTGCGTCCTCTCAGAGTCAGATCACAGCAAGTCGTCCATTCCTTCCGGTGGGGTATTCCAAATCTTCAATTTCATATCATTACTTGAGCCAAATTTTGCTAGAAAATCTGCACAAGCATTGCCTTCTCTTAGAGTATGAGACAAATTCACTTCCCAATCCAAGTTCAACAACTCTTTAATGTTAACAATCACAGGAGCATACAAGTGAAATCTATTCATAGGCTTTGAAATGAGATCAATTGCTATCCATAAAGAGAATTTTATCTAAGCTCACAAGAATATTTTAAAGAGAATTTTAAAATCAATTTAAGTTGTTTTATCTGATTGATTTTTTTTTTAACAAATTAAACATACTCCAAATAAAATATTGAGCATGGAAAAATACTTATATAAGCACACCAACACCATGAAATAAAATTCATTTAGACACAAACACATATAAACATTCATATTATTTATTTTAAAAATTACTCATTGCTAAATTCTTTCATGTATTTTTGCGCAAATAATATTTATTTTTGGTGTGACTAGATAAGACTTCCCAAGTTTATGTTATTGAATTGAAAATGTGAGGTTTGTACTCCAATATTCTTTTCATGTTTGTTTAGAGTTTTAAAAATTTATTTTTAAATATTTTGTGTTTCATAATTTCTCACTATTACTCTTATTAATTTTGAAAAACTTGAATCAAACAACGTTTTAAAAACATTTATAGGAAACTTTTGTCAAAAAAAAAAAAAAAACATTTATAGGAAACTTAAATTCTTACCAAACACTACCAAAAACCAGAAAAATATCCAATCTTCCAATTTTATGGATAGCAATTTTTTTATCAAGTATTCTAATGACTAAATTTTTATCTTAAAAGTAAATAAATGAAGAACTTGAAGTTTAAACCGTAACTTATCTATAGAACAATGTCTATACCAACTAATTTATGCTCACTAAGACTCATATATAGTAACTTTATAATGTGATACTTATACTCGTTGCATTCCTGAATATTTGTTTTATCCGTAGTTTAACTAAAATAAATTACTATTAACAAAGAAGTTGAATTAGGAATTTTTTTTTTGTTGACAATAACAAAATGATATTCATTCATTCAAATTGATAGATTACATCAAATACAACCACATAATCAACATCGCTAAAAACATAAAGGATGAATCTGCGAACAAAACTCACAGCATCCGAGTTAATAGCATACAACGACAAAATGCCTACAACAAATAATATGATAAAGTTAAAGTCACCGAAGTATCCATGCCTCCGGATCTGCAGCGTTGAAGCCCAAATCATTGGTTGTATCTGTAATTGACTGAAGCCGATCTTTTCAATAGAAATTAAATGAACACCGCAACAATACGGGACAACAAAAACGTCGCACAAGACGATGTTTTATAGATCATGAATCTTTTATAGATTCAAAAGCATGTCAATCAGAGGAGACGATCAATTATTTTGGTGGGACTTCGAACAAATATTACCAATAATTAGGTAAAGAGGTAAACATGACATACTATCACCCGCCATCAATTCGTCAAAGTTGTGGAATTATTTCAATGTTTTGATACTTACAACAAAAAAATGTATTTACATGCTTCAACCATTCCTACTGAACATATTGAAATTTAAATGTTTGCATAATGGATTTTTTCAATAGTAATCGAATTGGGCATGCCAATGAGAATGTAGAAATTAATTATAATATTTTGGATGATCTATTAATATAAGATTTAGCTTATCCTTTGCATTCTCTTATTGATTTTGTATATTTTGTTTTTTTTGGAGATTATTTTTCGAGATCAAGGGATAATTGCCCTAACTTTAAATTCAATCTAGCATTTTAACGATTTTCTTTTATTATTGTTCCCATGTGTTAAAATAGTACTCCTTCAATTCTTTTATAAGATTCAATTGAGTGAACAAAAAAATTGATTATTTAGTTTATAATATGAACCAAATACATTAATTTTGTTAATCCAATTATCTATTATTAAAAGGACCGAATGTAGTATTTTTTTTTGTGATATCATTTATGTTTTTTTATCTACCAGCTTAGACCATATCCAATGGTGGACACTTATTTTTTTAAGTACCAGTACCTAATAGGTATCATAAGAGTAAACAGTCATTTTAGTCCTCGAAAGTGTCACTCACTGTCAAACAAGTCCTTGAATGAACGAAAAGTAAAAAAAACTCCCTGATTGTTCATTCCGTTAGTCAATTTAGTCCAAACCGTTAAACTTCTGTTAAGTGTGATGGTGTGGCATTATGACTAGGATATTTTATTAATTTGCTGATTTTATTAATGTCCATTTGGGTTTGAAGATTGGAAGAGCATTCAAATAAATTGATTTTTGGGCTCTTCTCTTTCCCAACAACATCCGTGTATTCTGATTACCCCATCTCGCTATGGAATCTCGAGATTTGACCTCGACTTCTCCTTCCTCAACCACACCATCTGCATCGTTACTTCCAGCACCGAAGTCCACAACGACATTTTCGCTCTCATCGTTACTTTCAGACTCTTCTTGTTTCTGGATTTGAATTAGGTTGGGTTAGAAGGTTATGAGAAGAGCAGAACCATGTTTCTATGTTGGGTTTGAAGGTGAGATGGGTTGGGGATGGTTTTTTCTCCAGATGAGCTGTGTTAGATTTTGTAAATTTTTGTTAGGTTTGGATGATTTTTGCTTCTTGTTTGCCATGCTCTTAGAGATGATAATTTCTTCAAAAGCGGATGATGTTCTTGTTCTTTGTTTCCTTGTTGTTGCTGCTTTTGTTAAAGATGTTTTAGGGATTTTGTGTGTCAGATTTGATTTCTAAGTTAGTAGAATTTGTTTTAGTATGAATTTGTTTTAATTTTTTTTGTATTTTATTGTATTTTCTTTTTTAAATTAATGTTAATTAAAATAAAAGGCAAGTGTACTAAAAAAAATTCAACAAATCCTTAAAGGTTTTTTCTTCTCTACCCTCACATAAATTGAGGGCATATGCCCTATGCTGATGTGGCATGATGTGGCACCAATGAAATTCATCCACATGTATTTAAGTCAAACATAATTAATTTTTTACCACAAAGTAATTTTGACTATTTTTATTTTTAAATTAATTATATTTTAGGTATTATATTCTATGAATTTACATTTTGGTCCTAATTGCTTCTAATTTGTTTACTTCTTCTTCCAATAGTTTTACGCTATCTAACACAACTTTCTTCTGCGCATAAAAAACTTTCAATTCATCCAATCGTTTGCTTCTTCTTCTTCCAATCGTTTATACTCGTTTTTAAACTTTCTAATTTGTTTGCTTCTTCTTCTTCCAATCGTTTATACTCATTTTTTACCACTTTAATTTGATTTCACTTTCAAACTTTAGATTCGTTCTTTGTATGGAACCTTCAAGCTTTAGATTCGTTCTCTGATTTCACCTTCATTCAAACTTCTCCTCAGATTCGTTCAACCTTCATCTTCGATCTTCAAAATCTAGGTCCAGTTTCTCATTTGTTTATTGTTAAATTATTTAGGGTTTTTGAAATTTTAGTATGATTTTGAAATTTAGTAATTAGGTTTTTGAAATTTCAATCTTCGTTCAACCTTTAATCAAGCTTCAACCAAGCTTTCAATGTATGAAATTTGTATATCAAAATGAATATGAAGTGAATGTTTGAAATTAAGTTTTCACAGTTTTTTAAGCGGTGTAAACATGATTCTGAGTTGAGAAGAATTTGATTGATGATCGTTGACTAATAAGGAATATAATTCAATAATTATTACCATATTATTGATGATTCAAATGAATTCAATAATTATTAATAAATAAAAAAGATTTGTTTTGCCTTTCAAGAAAGGAAATAGAGACTAGGTACCATTTGAAACTTATGAAGACAAAAAACAAATTCTATAGAAAAAAAAATAGTATATTGTTACTCTTAAATATGATGTTTTTTTTGTTACATATAAACGAGATATACAACAAATTATTCGGTCTTTACAAAAAAAATAAAAAAATATTCAGTCTTAAATATGATTGTTGATTGCCAATGTTTTAATTTTTTAATTTTATTTATTTAGTTTTAAATTTATTGGTTGAAAATTTTAGAGATTAAAAATTTATTTAACCATCTATAAAAATATATTTATTTAACTCTTGAACTTGTTTAGGGTTTATGTGATCACAAGTAAAACGTATAAATAGTTCATCTGAACTAAAAGAAAGGTCGGATCATTGTCGGAAAACAAACACACAGAAGCTCGACCGATCACAAATGCGGTCTACCTGAAATTTATCCGATCAAAATGAAAAGGTTCGACTATTTTAGGAAGACTAACTAACTCTTGAACTTGTCTAAGGTTTAGATGATCACAAGTAATAATATAAATAGTTCATTTGAACTAAAAGAAAGGTCCGACCATTGTCGGAAAACAAACACACGGTAGCTCGACCGATCACAAGTACGGTCTACCTGAAATTTATCCGATCAAAATGAAAAGGTTCAACTATTTTAGAAAGACGGACTAACTCTTGCACTTGTTTAGGGTTTGGGGTTTTAACTATTGATCAGCAGTAAAAATATAAATAGTTCATCTGAACTAAAAAGAAAGGGCGGACCATTGTCGAAAAACAATCACACGGGAGCTCGACCGTTCACAAGTGCGGTCTACCTGAAATTTATCCGATCAAAATGAAAGGTTCGACTATTTTAGGAAGACTAACTAACTCTCGTACTTGTTTAGGGTTTAGGTGATCACAAGTAATAATATAAATAGTTCATTTGAACTAAAAGAAAGGTCGGACCATTATCGGAAAACAATCAGACGGGAGCTCAACCGATCACAAATGCGGTCTACCTGAAATTTATCCGATCAAAACGAAAGGTTTGACTATTTTAGGAAGACGAACTAACTTTTGAACTTGTTTAGGGTTTATTGTTTAACTATTGATCATAAGTAAAAATATGAATAGTTCATCTTCTGAACTAAAAGAAAGGTCGGACCATTGTAGCAAACCTAAACCTAATTACTTAACCTAATTTTGGTGGTAATCGATTTTAATATATTAGTAATAGATTTGATGCATATTCATCTTATTTTTTCTATAATTTTTTTATTTACTATTTTATTCTCTTTTTTCTTTTAATAGTATTGATCGTATTAATCTGTTTTGTTGCTATTTTTTTTTAGTATATATTGCTCTGTTTTGTTTCTATTTTTAAGGATATCATTTTTTTTTTTGTATTTATGTTATATTTTTTTTTTTGTATTTATCTTATATTCTTTCTATATAATTTTTTTTAGAAACAAAATAGGAACAATCTATCCATAATTTTTTTTTGTTGTATTTATCTTATATTCTTTTTTAGATGCTACGCTTAAAAATAGGAACAAAACAAATTATAAATAAAAACAAAATAGAACAATCTATCCATAAAAATAGGAAAAAAGAAATTATAGAAAGTTTAGTCAATAAAAAAAATTATAGAATAAAAAAGATATTCTATAAAAAAAAAATGTAAACAATATTTTCATCAAAAAAAAGAAAAGAAACATTAACAATTTTTTATAAACAAAAAAAAATTACTACAAAGTTTACTCCTAACCATTAATAATAATATAATAAAGTTAATTAATATCAAAGTTACTAAATTAACCTAAATATTCCTAATAAAATTTCTAATTTTTTATTAATAATATATATGGGACCATTATTTGTTACTGAAATATAAAAAATTGAATAAATAAGTTTACAAGAAATATTTAACACAATAATTCCACTTATATTTTAACAATATTATATAACAAAATTTTTAATTTTTAATTTTAAATAAATTTTCTACATAAATATTAGTGACAAACTCAAATATTGTTTCCTTACAAAAAAAAACTCAAACATCGCATAAAAGTCAATAGACCCGTGCGAAAACACGGGTCTTTAAACTAGTTTTTTAATTAAAAAAATTAGAAATTTAATTAGGAATATTTAGGATAATTTAATAAATTTGATACATATTCATGTTATTTTTATTGACTATTTTATTCTCTTTTTTCTTTTGATTGATTATTGAGTTGATCATATTAATCTATTTTGTTACCATTTTTATGAGTATAGATTATTCTGTTTTGTCCCAATCTATAATCTTGTTTCTATTTTTAAGCATATAATTTTTTTTGTATTTATCTTATATTCTTCCTATATATATTTTTTTAGTAAAATTACAACTATTGATATAAAACTTGCAACATGGTTAAAAGTAATAAGGATAAATTAATAAATTTGGTGATAATCGATTTTAATATATTAGTAATAGATGTACAAATGGAATTATATATTTAAATTAGATATTAGTTTTTTTTTTCCATTTGTTGTTTTTTTTCTATTATTATTTTTATTTAAACTAACATTGATATACTTTCTCGAGAAAAATAAACTAACATTGATATATATTTATTTTTTCGAGCCAATAATATTGATATTTCTTCTTTTTTTTACTCAATAACATTGATATTTTTTACTTCAAAAAAAAAACATTGATATTTTTTTTTACTCAATAACATTGATATTTTTTTGTTTTTGGTATTCAATAACATTGATATTTTAGAATAACTATATAACTTATAAAAACAAGCATTCAATGATCAAATTAATTATAAATAACAAGCATTCAATCAGTAAATTAATTGTAATTATTATTTAATAAATTAGGTATTTGAAATTTGAATGTCAAAATAGGAGCCACAACCACAATAACATTGACAGAGTAAAAAAATAGCTTGAAATGCATGTAACAATATGATTTCACTTTCTATAACTTGCAATGTTTTGCCGAACGCTCCACCTCCTCCAACGCAGACGTAAACTGTTTTAAATAGAGGAAAGTAATCAGAAAAAAAATCAACAAATTAAATATAAATAATAAGTTGAACGTAACAAATATAATACCCACCGAGGTATATTTAGGTGCACTTTGTATTCCCGCATGCCGAACGGTGTTAGAATGTGACGGGTGGATGCCTCCCGGAGAGAATTGTGCAAAAAAAGTGTTGTTTTAAATAGAAGAAAATAATCAGAATAAAAATCAACAAATTAAACACAAGCAATAAGTTGAACAATTATAATACCCACCGGTGCATAACTAGGTGCACTTTGCTTGTGTGATGAATGAAAATTATATTTTACTCTATTCAGATCAAAACCAAGTGCTACAAGCTTGTTTGCTTGTGTGAATGAAAAATATATTGGAAAACTTGTATTCATTATTCAGTCTTCACGTTAGATCAGGGAGAGGTCTTCACATAAGCAGTAACATTTATTCAGGGATTTACAAGATGATTGTATGCAGTGATAAGAATGGAAAGAAACAGTGATGATTGTAAAATTTGGTGGTTGAAGCTTGTTGTGATGAAATTTGATGGTAAATTGATGTTTTTACCCAAATAGCCTAAAATATAATTAAAGAAAATTAGTAACCTAAAATATAATTAATTAAAAATAAAAGTAGTCAAAATTACTTTGTGGTAAAATAATATTTATGTTTGACTTAGATACATGTGGATTAATTTCATTGGTGCCACATCAGCATAGGGCATATGCCCTCAATTTATGTGAGGGTAGAGAAGTAGTCACCATCATTAAAACATCCTAGTTAGAGTGCCACATCAGCATATTATAGGACACATCATCATGAGTTAACAGATCTTTAACGTTTTGGACTAAATTGATTAACGGAATTAACAATCGGGGAGTTTTTTTTATTTTTCGTTCTTTCAAGGACTTATTTGACAGCGAATGACACTTTCAGGGACTAATGTGACTGTTTACTCGTATCCTAATTGTACCAATTCTACAATAAGAAGTGATACCTATTTTGTTTTTGTGGGTCTCATTTATAATGATGTATAGTTATTGGTGGAATGTGTTATTGGTGAGACCCATTTAGAACTTTTTAAGAGATGTTGGGTTGGAGAGATTGTCTACTTATTAGATACTATTATTAAAAAAATTATAAATGAGTGACGTGTACACGTGAGATCCAGTTAAGTGCTCAAAAATGAATATCTCTATTGTGGATGTTCTTATTGACTAAACTCAAATATTTTAAATGTGGAAAAAGAGTCCATGTGACATAACTCAAATGGTAGAGACATTGTATGTATGCAGAGATCATAATTCAAACATAAAATTCTAAGCATAAAACCACTTGACAAAAATAAAATAAAATAGAAAAACATAAAATTTAAAATTCAAATATAAACCATTGCATATGATCATCTTTGTAGTTACCAACTAAACTGTACTTATTTAGTAAAAAAAACTAAACTGTACTTATTTAGTAAAAAAAACTAAACTGTACTTATGTATTTATGTTAATATTAATTAATTAGTAGTTAATTTATGGGTCAATCTAACCATTGCATATGATTGAATATTTTTTTTTAAATTTCAAAAATTAAATATACTATTTTAAAATTATATTATCATTTTTATTTTCCTAACTATTGCGTCAGAAAACTATTTAAAATTTTCCTTAATTTTTAATTAATAATTAATAATAATAAACATATAAACACTCCAAGAATCAACTAAACTAAAATCTTAACACTCTGAAATCGTCCAATCTAACGCAGCACGAAAGCCGCATGACCTTACCAAACCAACAAGTCTCACAAACCGAACCCACATTTTTCTTTTCTTTTTTATCTCATTTATTTATTCTTAATATTTATTTTCATTATTTTATTTATTTTCCATTATTGGTTAGTACTTTATTTCATCGCCGCCTATAAATACCAAACCCACATCTTCAATCAAATCCTCCATTATTTTTTCTTCTGTTTCAACTCGCGAAGAAGAAAAGAAACATAACGAACGCTTAACAAAAAAAAAAAAAAACGATACAAAATGAAAAATCTCACTTCGATCTAACAATAACTGAAAGAAGAAAAATTAAATTAAATCAAATCAATTTTCTCTACAAACCCTAGATTGCGAGAGAAAAGAGAAAAAGCTTCGCAACCATGTCCGATGCATTTTGCAGCGATTGCAAGCGAGCGACGGAGGTTGTGTTCGATCATTCCGCCGGTGATGCTGTTTGTTCGGAGTGTGGTCTTGTGCTTGAATCTCACTCCATTGATGAAACCTCTGAGTGGCGAACCTTCGCTAACGAATCCGGCGATAACGATCCTGTACGTGTTGGTGGTCCGAACAATCCTCTTCTCAGCGACGGTGGTTTGTCTACTGTCATTGCTAAACCTAACGGTGCATCTGGAGATTTTCTCTCGTCTTCTCTTGGTCGCTGGCAGAATCGCGGTTCGAATAATGATCGTGGCTTGATCCTTGCTTTCAAAACTATTGGCACCATGTCAGAGAGGTCAGCTAGGGTTTCATACAAAACATGTGTGATTGATTGATTGATTGAATCTCATAATTCAGTTTTCAAATTATTATGGTTGAACTTGAAATGAACTCTCGTAATTTGGTATTTTTCTTTATTATCATGTATGAGATTAGTTTTTTTTCATCATTTTTTTTGTTCATGATTGAGGAAATTGTGAATTTTTCTGACATTGTTGATGATTTTTTACAGGTTGGGACTCGTTCCAACAATCAAGGTATATTTCGTCTTCTATTTCGGTTTCTGTTTTTTTATTTTTTATTTTTATCTTCACATTGTGTTAATCATTAAAATTGAAGTTTCATGAATCTGTGTGTACGCACTGCAAATGTGATTTATTGATTGATGACTATGATTAACTCAAGCACGGAGATTTCAAACACTATGATATCATGCATCCACTGTTGTGGCATTTGTTAAATTAGATTAGAATTAGATAGTATTGGACTATCATGCTGATTGACAAGAATTTGTAGCGTGTATTATTAGTATTAGTATTCAAAGAAAAAACTGCAATGCTTTTTCTAATGTGGTTTGTAATTTTCATTGTCTGGCTATGATCTTTTTGAAATTCGTTGAGAATGGTGTAGAAGTTCTCCAGGAGGCAAACATTTAGATCCTGTATTGAAAATCTATGAATTGTTTGAAATTTTCTGTGGAAATTCACTTGGTTATAAGTTGGCGAAACTTCTCTGGCAATTTTTAATTTTTAATAAAGTGAGTAATGATGAGTGATGACTGAATGCTATGCTATCCGACGGAGAGAATGAGCTAGATAATGTTTCTTGATGTAGTCTGATGTGTCAAGCCTGTTAGAACAACTTTTTAGATTCTTTGTATTGTATCATTTGCACCTTGAAACAAAAGTTGCGGTTTTTTCTTATCTTCGACTTCAAATTTTGTGTAAAGTTAATATTTTTACTTCTCTTATGTTCTTTTTGCAATTGATTTAAAGGATCGAGCCAATGAGATATATAAGCGGGTTGAAGATCAGAAGTCTAGTAGGGGAAGAAATCAGGACGCGTTATTGGCTGCTTGCCTCTACATTGCTTGTCGACAAGAAGACAAGCCGCGCACTGTAAAGGGTACATCCTATGATTCTTTTAACATATAGATGCTTCCCTATACTTTTTTCCCTGTATACATGAGCCTCCCTGAACCCTGGTGAATTTCAAATAGAAATTTGCTCGATTGCCAATGGAGCTACCAAGAAGGAAATTGGCCGAGCAAAAGAATACATTGTGAAACAACTGGGTTTGGAGAATGGTGGTCAATCTGTAGAAATGGGAACAATTCATGCTGGGGACTTTATGGTGAGTTTTCTTTATTGTTGTGTACTTGTCTAGCACAGCTTTCTACTTCAATCAATGTGTAGTGCTGTAGCCCACTCACAAATCTTATCTTTGTATTATGGCTCTTAATAGCATATTTGGTCCCTTATCTTTATCTTAGGTTTCATGTTGGTCCTCTATGTTTTAAAAGTTTCCATTTGGTCCCTTATGTTACTTAGGTCAACTTAAGTTCGTCCTTTTTATTAAATTTTGAGGCAATTTCGTCTAACTTTCTGTTAAATTTGAGTTAATTTCGTCTAAAATTTCCACTTGACACCCTCCTAAGTTGTCAACGTATGCAAATTTGTTAGTTACATGGATGATTTGAACTGAAATTTGACTAAAAGGACTAAATTGAAACTTTTTAAACTTAAGGGGACCAAATTGAAATTTAAAATAAACATAAGGGACCAAATATGTAATTAAGCCTTGTATTATTTATTACTAACATATTTTTTCCCTCCAACTTTAGAGACGATTTTGTTCTAATCTTGGTATGAATCACCAAGCTATTAAAGCTGCTCAAGAATCTGTTCAGAAATCAGAAGAATTTGATATAAGGTAAATTTAAATTTGACTTATTTCTTCGGATTTTTAAATAATGAAAGAGATGTTCACCGGCTTGTCATATAGTGTAGCTTCTAAGAGAAAATTAGGTGGCAAAAGTGAGAACTCTGGGCAGGGTAGGGGTTCTGTAATAGAATGAAATCATCATCCAACGGTATTATCTTTAGTTTAGGGCTAAATCAGTATTCTAGGGTCTACACTGTGCAGATCAAGGTTAGATTTAACCCTAACAAAATGTTTTTAAGATCAATATCGTACGTAGGATGGGGTGTGGGATTGTTACAAGCATTGTAAGATTCTACCAAAATGAGAAGTTATACACACACAGTTCTAGAATATAGGCCGGGCAGTATCCTTCAGAAGTGAGAATGACTGGTTTAGTTTAGTTGTTGGTTGGATTGCACCGATGCCTTCAATGACCTCAGTACATCTACGCAGGAGGTTGAGTTTTGAGTGAATGGACAACTTGTGATTTTTGAAATATTTCAACTGAGCTATTCAATCAGTTATCTTATGACTATAAGAACAACTAATTTTTAAATTATTATATCTACTGTTAAGTTTGGTGGTGTCTGGTGAAACCATATATAATGATGGTTCACCTATTTAGGTTCAGTAATCATTCAACTTTCAGTCTATTTCACAGCACCTAAATTTTTTATGGATTCTTTACATTTTCACAATATTGAGATGAATATTATAATACAATAGTTGATACTAATAACATTTAATATGACAGGAGAAGTCCCATATCAATTGCTGCAGCTGTTATATACATCATTACTCAGCTTTCGGATGATAAAAAACCTCTCAAAGGTCTGTGACAGTTCTTCAAAAACATGAAATACAAACGGATTTGATTGCTTTATATGTTTATGAAAATTGCTTCTCCAAATTCATAGTATTGATGCCATGATTTTTTTAAACTGAAAAACATTTGTTATTTTTTAAACAAATTTTTAAAGTTGTACAAAGGACATGCAAAAAACACTCCATGCTGCTGCACCAATTAATTATGTGATCAAGTGCCATACAATACAATAAATTATACATATACTGAATACTGATGCTACAATTTGTATATATATCTATACATTTCAAATTTTTTTGGGGGAGTCAGATGTCATTGAAAAACTCATCCTGTGTATATTTAAGTTAAGTACTCAGCTCTATTTTATGGCAGCTAATTGCTAAAGCTATTGCTTTGTTGCAGATATATCAGTTGCCACAGGAGTTGCAGAAGGAACCATTAGGAACTCATACAAGGATCTTTATCCCCATGTTTCAAAGATAATACCAAGCTGGTATGCAAAGGAAGAGGATTTAAAGAACCTTTGCAGCCCTTAAAAAACAAAACAGTAGCGGCCATATTTAAACAACCTAGATGTCATTGAAACAGTTGTATTGGATGTATTGAACTTTTGTTTACTTTTTGTCTGAAATGAAAGCGCCTCTTAATTATTATAATAATAATTATAATTATAATTTTGAAATTTCTGTTGTAATTAATTGCTTCGATGGATATCCTTTAGCCTCCCCATTCAATTTGATATCTTTAGATAAAACTTGCAAGACCTTGTTGACAAGTACAGATTATCCCCTAATGGTGCTGAAATCATTGGGGTATATCTTTGGTGTCCAATTTATTTAAGGTGGTTCATGATATTTGATTGGCAATTTTTATATTATATATTTGGTACAACTTGGCAATTTTATTAGAACTGCTTTGGTTGTTTGCTTTTTGTTGTAATACAAGGTTGCAAGACCCTTTGAAGACTTTGAAAAGTAAAATGAAAGTAGAAAAGGTATGAACTTCACTTAATCAGAAAGCCTTTTTAATTTTTTATTTATTTATGTAACAATTTTTTTTTTTTGAAACAAAATTGTATAACAATTTAAAAGGTACACAAAGTGGAACACCATTTAAGAGTGGAAATAGGTTCGACAAAGACTTTGCTTAAAATTGTTTGGTATGTGTTACGTAAAAATTCATCCAAGTATAACTTGATGCCATATATTGCTTAAATTTATGTAGAGGTGTAGGATAGGAGGGATAAAATGTTTATTAAGTATTAGCATTAAAAAAAATTATAATTGAGTGATGTGTATACAT
Source organism: Trifolium pratense (assembly GCF_020283565.1). Lineage (NCBI taxonomy): Eukaryota > Viridiplantae > Streptophyta > Magnoliopsida > Fabales > Fabaceae > Trifolium > Trifolium pratense. Next base: position 15,932,489 of record NC_060064.1, on the reverse strand, counting down.
GAATCTCACTTAAGTACCAAAAAATGGAGTTCTCTATTGTAGATGTCACTGTCATACCATGTAAGCTTCCATATATCCTTTGGATCTGAATCCTCTCCCGTGTTTGCCTCTCCTGTGCAGTTTTTAACCGTTGGATTGATCCAACAGTTGATTGACAAAAAGATAATTAAAGAAGAGAGAAACTTCATCTTCTTCAATTTCCCAAGGATCCAGATCCATATCTCATGTCATAAAAGTAAATCTAATGTCAATTATAAGGATTTGAAATTGCCCTTTCTTCACCTGCCTCCTCCTCATCCTCTCTTCCTTTCTCCAGAACCATAAGAAGAGGCATAAATTTGATAAGGCATCATTGCATTTATAAACATCCTATATAATGCAACAATTATCAATGATCCAGATATGATATATGCAGCATAAGGAGACAATGCAGGTCCAGAATATTCTTGTGATAAGGTCTAATTCATTCATTAAAATATCTCTTATTACCAGCAAATTGATGCAGTAAAACACACTCAATGTCAAAATGAATATTAAAAATAAAATAAATAAAATAATCTTTGTGAAGAGTATAGTTTGCAATAGCTTCTTGAAAAACACAGTCCGCGATTCCTATGAAATAATATCATTTGCTTCCATATCTAAATCAAACTAAGTTGAGGTAGGAAACTAGTGGAAACTTCTTCTGTAGTTCTGTGGTCTTTTCCTCCTGGTTTATTGACCAAAACTGTGAATGTAAGAATACAAAACAGTTCAATATTATCTTGAGGATTTGCTCCGGTGGTTGGTAATTTGAACCATCACATTTTCATTCATTTTTTATCTTTTCTCTTTGCTTTATTTTATTTTTTTCACATCCACAAATGTATGTATGATACTACTGCCCTGTATTCCGTGTATAAGTAAACTATTTCTATAACAAAAAATTAAATAAAGCCGAGCTGTTTTCATATGAGCTATAAGTTGTTTTTATAAGCTAGTTTAGGAAAATAAGCCGAAACAAGTTTTACAAGTACTTATGTCTGGTATATAAAGTCAAATAAGCCTATCCAAACAAAGCCCTGGTATTAGAAGAGCAGTTTAGCTTACATCATCCAATCACATTCATCTTTGTCACGGTAAGGTTCCATAACAAATTCAGGGAAGCAAGCAGAACAAAGAAAAGTCACATGCCACCAACCTTTGAGTACTTCAAACTTGTGCTGATGCAAGCTTGTACTTTTTTTAACAGACACTACTCATTGGAATCTTAATTTCTTCAAACAATAAACAACTTGGTAAGTTGCATATAAACAACAAACAACTTGGTCCACGTGACTAAAATAAGTTGGTTGACTTAGACCAGACCAGACTGGCAACCTTTGTCAGTTGACTTCAGTATATATAGTCTGGAGTTGAAGGTACAATTATTAACACAACCACAACCACAACCACAAACCTACATCCCAATCCATTTCTGCTATTTCCCGGTTAACCTTGACATGGCTGAAACATTCTTGTTTGATATTACTCATTCACTGTTAGGGAAGCTTGCTTCTTATGCTTTTGAAGAAGTTGCTCGTGCCTATGGTGTGTACGACGATCTACAAGAGATCAAAGACACTCTGTCAATTATCAGAAGTCTTTTGTTAGATGCGGAGGAGAAGAAGAATCAGCAGCATGCTTTGCGTGAATGGCTAAGGCAGGTTCAAAACATATGCTTTGATGCTGAAGATGTTTTGGATGAATTTAGTTGGCAAGTCAAGCTAAAACAAGCTGAGGAAGTTTCTGGAAGTACTAGGATGAAGGTACGCCGTTATGCTTCTTCGTCTAATCCACTTGCTTTCCGTTTTAAAATGGCACATCAAATTAAAGATATTAGAGGTAGATTGAATAAAGCGGCAGCTAATGGAACTGGGTTTGGGCTCGTGGGAATTGGTGTTGAGCCTGGAATTGCTGTGCAAAGGAGAGAGATGACTCATTCCCATATTGATGCTTCAAGTGTAATAGGGAGGGAGAAGGACAAGGAAGCAATTATCCAGCTTTTGATGCAACCACATCCTCACAGTGAAGGTGGTAACAGCCTGTGTGTTATTCCCATTGTGGGTATTGGAGGCCTGGGAAAGACAACACTTGCAAAGTTGGTGTTCAATGATACGAGGATGGATGAACTTTTCCAATTGAAGATGTGGGTGTGTGTTTCTGATGATTTTGATCTCAAGAAGATCGTTCTTAAAGTCATCAACTCAGCTTCTGCCGCTTCTACTCTCGATTCAGCTTCAACTGTTGCTCACCAAGAGAACATAAGCCACCTTGAAATTGAGCAGCTACAAAGTCGTCTGAGACGTAAACTTTTTGACAAAAAGTTTTTACTTGTGTTAGATGATATATGGAATGATGATCGTGTAAAATGGACTGACTTGAAAGATTTGTTAAAAGTTGGCACAGCAGGAAGCAAAATCATGGCGACAACACGCAGCAACTCAATTGCTTCGATGATGGGTACGGTTCCCTCCTATGTTTTAAAAGGTCTTTCCACCAATAAATGTTTATCTCTGTTTGTCAAATGGGCTTTCAAGGAAGGAGAGGAAGAAAAGTATCCAAATCTAGTCGAGATTGGGAAAGAAATTGTGAAAAAATGCGCAGGGGTTCCACTTGCTGTGAGAACATTAGGAAGTTCCTTGTTTTCAAACTTTGATTTGCACAAGTGGGAATTTGTAAGAGACGATGGATTATGGAATTTAAAAATGAAGAAAGGTGATGTCCTACCAGCACTACAATTAAGCTATGATCAAATGCCATCTTATTTGAGGCAATGTTTTTCTTTTTTTTCCCTTTATCCCAAAGATTTTACATTCCATAGTGATGAAATTATAAATCTTTTGGCAGCCCTTGGATTTGTTCAACCCCAAAATGGAAGTGATAAGATAGAGAGGATTGTAAGAGAGTATATGGATGAATTAAATTCAAGATCATTTCTCGAGGATTTCAGAGACTACGGCTACGGTTACAAGTTCAAAGTACATGATTTGGTACATGATCTTGCAATATATGTTGCGAGAGAGGACTTCTTCGTAAAGGTAATCTCCGACACTCAAAATATACCAGAGCAAGCAAGACATTTATCAATTTTGAAAAATGTTTCACTTGACCATGCTTTGTTCCCCAAGTCCAAAAGAGTGAGAAGTATATTACATCCTGTTCAAGGAGTGGGTCTTCAAAGTGAAGATCTCTTGAATAAATGGATATTAAGATACAAATACATAGTGTATTTAGATTTAAGTAACTCCTCTTTTCACACACTGCCAAATTCAGTTTCCAAATTGAAGCACCTGTGTGTTCTCTATATTCGACATAACCACCAAATCAAAAGACTTCCCCGTTCTATTTGCAAACTCCGATGTTTGCAAGTTTTGTCCCTGATTGGATGCACAGAACTTGAAACATTGCCTGAAGGAATCGAGAAGCTGGCAAGCCTTCGACAACTGTATATAACCACAAAACAGTTAGTTCTGTCACTGGATGAAATTGCAAGCTTGAAACACCTTCAAGCTTTGAGTTTATATCATTGTGACAATATGGATTTTATGTTCATAGGGGCACAAGCACAACTCAATTCCCTTGAAGCATTGTATATTCGATCCTGTAAGAGTTTGAAGTCGTTACCGCTTTTTGCTTTCCCAAAATTGCAAACGCTGTTAATTGAAGATTGTCAGATGTTCAACCTGTCGTTGAACAATGAAGGACCAATCCGAAGATCGAGGATCAAACATCTTCATCTTAAGCGTTTTCCACAGCTTCTGAATCTGCCTAGATGGATTGAAGGTGCAGTAGATACTTTAGAGACCTTGAGAATTCGAAAATTTTCAAATCTCACGATGCTTCCTGAGTGTCTAACATCAATGGCTAATCTCAAGAGCCTCTATATTGATTGCTGTCCTCAACTTATGAGTCTTCCAAGTGACATGCATCGTCTCACTGCACTTGAAGAATTTCGCATATATCGTTCTCCTGAATTGTGCCGAAAATGTCGGCCCCCATCTGGGGAGTACTGTCCCATGATTGGTCGCATCAAGCGAGTTTCTGTCGGAAAACAATGATGAAGTCATCGAACTTGAAGGTAAACATGTTAGTGTCTGTTTGTTCATAAATTGTTTCTTTCGTTTGTATATCATTTCAAAGAAATAGATGCTGATCTGGTTGTATATCCTAAACCATATTCTAGTTGAAAACATGTGGTTAGAGCTGAAATCGAATATTTTATATATGATGTAAGCATGATGCTGTATGGTTTTATTAACACTGAACTAGATGTTATTATTAACCATGATGATTCCTAATCACACCTAGTATAATGAGGCTGTGCTGTACAAGGTTTGCCGAGTAGGATGATTATTGATTAGTTATGGATTGGTTATTTCCATTAGTTATTTCTAGTAATGTCGGTTGGTTCAAAGTTTAAAGCAATGCAACAGATTTGCTTAAACTTGACTCAACTCTTTCTGTAGGAGTCCTTTTCACCAATAGAATGAGATCACATTTCCAACTTCGAATATTAACAATGTCAGAACTTTCATAGTGATACGGTTTCATGAAAAAAATAAGCGTATGTTTGGTACATATCAGCAAAAGAAGATTTTTGAGTAACATCTGCTTTATTTATAGGGCAAGGTAGATGATTTGTGGGTTCAGAAGGTCCAGCATTCAGAAAAGGGAGAGCACACCAGTGGTTGATGATGTTGGAGAACAACACTTTTCTTAGGAAGTTTGATTATTCTATTCCATTCTACATTCTGAGTATTCACAATTCACAAACATATTTATGAAAACTCAGCATTTGTCATTTGTTCAATTTGAAGGTGATTTAATTGACTTGTACAATAATATATTATGTAATAATGTAAATATGCACTAAACTTATTCTTTCCCAATGAAAGAGTGGAACTGAGCCTAATGCTGAATATCCTCTCCTTTATAAGCAAGTCATGATTTATGTAGCCAAACAAGTTAGAAGTGTGTGAGATTGTAGGGTAACCTTTTTTTGCTTGCATACTCTCACTGTTAAACCTTTACAAGATACATAAAGCTTGAAAGATTAACAAAATATATATTAGTCCTAGTTAGTATCTGATAACATGGTAACAACCACAAAACACATTTTACATCTCTTAAAATTATAAAAACCGATCTTCATTCTATTTGAAGGCTGATCATATTGTATGAAAAATATTAATTTAACATTTTCAGATACAGAAAATTTCAAAACTGGAGTTCAGAGTTGTCTGAGGCCTTGACCACTATATTCCTCATTGCTGCTGAAATTTCTTCATTTTGAAGGATGGTCTCAACAGTTTACTATCTGCTTTTAATAAGCTTGCAATTTATCACTGTCCTAAATTGTCATCTTTAAAGGATACATTACTTCCCCTAATGGAGTTCAGATATACCTTCCAATATCATCTGTCCTAAACTATATGGAATATACTGACTTATAGATGATGAATACTATTATTGATCCAAAATATCTAACAGTAATCAATCACTAATTAATTGATGATGCTTAAAGGTAGAGGAGGAGGGAAGCCCATATATTAGGCTTTTAATTAATAGTTATATAAACTACATTACTTATTTCATAATGTATGCTAAATATTTGGCAAAATAATCACCATGAAACTTTTGAGTCACTGTATTTACGTTTTGGATTGGCAGGTTTTGTTGGAGTGTTTTAAAAATATGAAATGGGGATACATGAGTTAAATGCCTTAACTCTTTGCTCATGTCTCCAATAAGTTTATACAACTATTATTCAATAAATGCAAGAAGTTTGAAAGATCAATCAATAACTTATTGATCCTAATTAAGAGAAAAAAGTATGTTTTTGTGAAACTAGCAGCACTTCTGGTTGCAAGCTCTAATTGTCAAATCTTTGCAACCGGTATTAATCTATAGATGCATGTGATTTGAAAGATCAACCAAAAAATTTATTAATTCTCATTAGCCTCGGCGACAACTCTCGAACAACCACAAAATTTTATAAATCATTTTAAGGGAATAAAATATACATGTTTAATTATTCTGGCGTTAGTGCTTATGCTAGCTTTGTTTTTTTGCCACTTTTTAAAAATCTCTTCATTGTTTCTTCCAACAACTTGTTGTTTTACCCCCATAATTGGCAAGTAAATAAAGATGGCTATTATTGCTATATTATTGATATGAAGAAGGCACAGCCGCCACAACAAAAATCTTAGACACCGTTATAAAAAAAAATAAAAATCTTAGACACCAAAAGCATACCAGATCTTTCCTCATTACCATGCCAGAATTATTTGTCTTCGATATTGCTGATTCTCTGCTCGGAAAGCTTGCTTCCTATGCTTATGAAGAAGCTTCTCGAGCATATGGTGTGTATAAAGATCTACAAGGGTTCAAAGACACTTTGAAAATTGTCAATGGTGTGCTGTTGGATGCTGAGCACAAGAAGGACCAAAAGCATGGGCTGCGTGAATGGCTGAGACAGATTCAAAATATATGCTTTGATGCTGAAGATGTATTGGATGAATTTGAGCTGCAAGACAAGCGAAAGCAAGTTGTAGAAGCTTCTGGAAGCACATCAAATAAGAGATATTAGGTCCAGATTGGATAAGGTAGCATCAGATGGGACCAAGTTTGGACTTGCAACCATCAATGTCGATCTCGGACTTGATGTCCAAAGGAGAGATATGACATATCCTGATGTCGATGCTTCAAGTGTAATAGGAAGAGAGGGCGACAAGGAAGAAATTATGAAGCTTCTGATGCAACCGTATCTTCACGGTGATGGTGATCAAAGTCTGTGTGTTATTCCCATAGTAGTAATTGGAGGCTTGGGAAAAACCACACTTGCAAAGTTGGTGTTCAATGATAAGAGGGTGGATCAACTTTTCCAATTGAAGATGTGGGTATGCATCTCGGACGACTTTGATATCAGGCAGATAATTATTAACATCATCAACTCAGGTTCAGCTCCAAGTGTTGCTTTTTCTCACCAAGAAAATATTAATAGCTTAGGTATGGTGCACCTTGTAAGTCATCTGAGATCTAAAATTTCTGGTCAGAAGTTTTTACTCGTGTTAGATGACATATGGAATGATGATCGTGTAAAATGGATTGAGTTGAAAGATTTGATAAAAGTTGGCGCACCGGGTAGTAAAGTTATGGTGACAACACGTAGCAATTCAATTGCTTCAATGATGGGAACTCTACCCTCATACATTTTGGAAGGTCTTTCTCTAGATAACTGTATATCTCTATTTCTGAAATGGGCATTTAAAGAAGGTGAAGAAGAAAAATATCCAAATCTATTGGAGATAGGAAAAGAAATTGTGAAAAAATGTCAAGGAGTTCCACTAGCTGTAAAAACATTAGGAAGTTCATTGTTTTCAAAATTTGATTTAAATAAGTGGATATTTGTAAGAGACTCTGAGTTATGGAATCTAGAACAAAAGAAAGATGACATTTTACCTGCACTGAAGTTAAGCTATGATCAATTGCCATCCTATTTGAGACAATGTTTTGCCTATTTTTCTCTCTATCCCAAAGATTATACCTTCAGTAATTATGAAATTCAAAATCTTTGGATAGCACATGGATTAGTTCATTCTCGGAATGGAAGTCAAGAACTAGAGGATGTTGCAAGAGAATATATAGATGAGTTAAACTCACGATTATTTCTGCATGACTTTAACGACTTCAGCATTATTTGCGAGTTCAAAGTACATGATTTGATACATGATCTTGCACTTTATGTTGCAAAAGCGGAATTTGTAGTGTCAGACAACCATACTCAGAACATTTCTGAGCAAGCAAGACATTTGCCAATTGTTGGAAATAATTCACAAGGCCATGTTTTGTTTCCGAAGTCACGAAGTGTAAGAACTATACTATTTCCCATCAAAGGAGTGGGTCTTGATAGTGGAACTGTATTAGATACATGGATATCAAGATACAAATATTTAAGATATTTGGATCTTAGTGATTCTTCATTTGAGACTCTACCCTATTCAATTGCTAAATTGGAAAACCTCCGAGCTCTCATTCTTTTTGGTAACTGTAAAATCAAAAACCTCCCCCGTTCTATTTGCGAACTCCAAAATTTGCAAATTTTATCATTATATGGATGCACTGAACTTGAAATACTGCCTGAAGGATTAGGGAATTTGATCAGCCTGCGACGACTGGTTATATCCACAAAACAGTCTGTCTTGTCAATTAATGAATTTGCAAAAATGAAACACCTTAGAACTTTGGGTTTTTATTTTTGTGTCAATTTGAAGTTTTTGTTTAGCAAGGCTCAACTCTCATCCCTTCAAACATTGCTTGTTGTATCATGTGGGAGCCTGGAGTCCTTACCTCTTTCTATGTTCCCTAATTTAGAGACTCTATATATTGGTGACTGTAAGAACTTAAACTTGTTTGCTGACAACGAAATACCAATTCAAACATCGAGGATGAAACATTTGTTTATTGGGGATTTTCCGCAGCTTCTGGCATTGCCGGGATGGATCGTAGGTGCTTCAAACACTTTAGAGACCTTGGAAATTAGCAATTTTCCTAATCTTAAGATTTTTTCAGAGTGTTTAACCACAATGTCTCGTCTTAAGAGGCTCTATATTAGTGACTGTCCTCAAGTGTTGAGTCTTCCAAGTGACATGCATCGCCTCAATGCCCTTGAAGATCTGCGCATATACGGTTGTCCGGAGTTGTATAAAAAATATCAGCCGCAATGTGGTGAGTACTGGTCCATGATTTCCCACATCAAACAAGTTTTCATTGGAGAAGCAAGAGGAGAGGGAGAATGAAGTTATTGACCTTCTTGAAGGTAAACATATTCGTCTGTCATTTCCTTGCATGACTATTAAAATTAGAAATTTTCCTTTAAAATCGATCTCCATAATTTTAACTCTTCTTTTGAGCGTCTTTTTCAACAATAAAATGAGAACGCATAATTCCAACAGTAAAATTTTGTGATTTTTCATTAAAAAAATATAGTAACATTTCCTTTATTTACCCGGCAAGGTAGGTGATGAGGCTGACGGATATGCAGCTTGAAGGTACAGGCAGTAAGTGAAGGAAGTTCTCTAAAAGTTGCAAGTGCAGTTATTTAGATGGAAGTTGCTGATCAAGAGTCTTTTGTTTTTGACACTTTGTAGACATGCCATGGCATTGGCATATAACCAGTTAAGCCCCAAAGAAACAAAATCTCCACTTTTCAACGAACCTTTAATAATCAACACAGCTAAGCAAACAAAAGTCAAATGCCACCAACCTTTGTGTGCTTCAATTTTTTATTGTACTTGAAATTTGTTGTCATGTTTAATGCTTATTCTACTGACGTGACATTGTATTATTGCATTGGTTCACCTATGAATAAAATAAGTTGGTATCACTGTCTAGATTGGCAATCTTTGTTAGTTGACTTTTGAATGTTTATATGAACAAAGATTGTATCTGAAGTTGCTATTACCAAAACCACATACTTACATTCCAACTTCATTTCTTCTCTTTCACAATTTACATTAAAAACATGGCAGAATCATTTGTGTTTGATATTGCTGATTCACTGCTAGGGAAGCTTGCTTCTTATGCCTATGATGAAGTTTCTCGAGCTTATGGTGTGTTTGATGATCTAAAAGAGATCAAAAACACTTTGTCAATTGTCAGAGGTCTTATTTTAGATGCTGAGTATAAGAAGGACAAAAAGCACGGGCTGCGAGAATGGATGAGACAGATTCAAAACATCTGCTCTGATGCTGAAGACGTATTTGATGGATTTGAGTTCCAACACAAGAGGAAGGAAGTTGTCGCAACTTCTAACAGCACTCAGATGAAGGTACGACACTTCTTTTCTTCCTCTAATCCAATTGTTTTCCGTCCTAGGATGGCACTTCAAATCAAAGACATTAGGGACAGATTGAATAAGGTAGCAGCTGATGGGAACAATTTTGGTCTTGGGAAAATCGATGTTGGTCCTGAACTTGTTTTGCAAAGGAGAGAATTGACTCACTCCCATGTTGATCCTTTAAGTGTAATTGGGAGGGAGAATGATAAGGAAGAAATTATCAAGGTTTTGATGCAACCACATCCTCATGGTGATGGTGATGGTGACAAAAGTTTGTGTGTTATTCCCATTGTGGGAATTGGAGGCTTGGGAAAGACCACTCTTGCAAAGTTGGTTTACAATGATAAAAGGATGGATGATCTTTTTCAGTTGAAGATGTGGACTTGTGTCTCTGATGATTTTGACATCAGTCAAATAATTATTAAAATCATCAACTCCGTTTCTGCTTCAACGTTCACTCCAGTTTCAGCTCCACCGAGTCTTGCTCCTGGTCACCAAAAAAACATCAATAATTTCGATATTGAGCAGCTACAAAGTTGTTTAAGACCAAAACTTGTTGGTCAGAAGTTTTTGCTTGTGCTAGATGATATATGGAATGATGATCGTGCAAAATGGATTGAGTTGATAGATTTGATAAAAGTCGGTGCAACAGGAAGCAAAATCATAGTGACGACACGTAGCAACTCAGTTGCTTCAATGATGGGTACAATTCCCTCGTACGTTTTGGAAGGTCTTTCTCTAGGGGATTGTTTATCGTTGTTTGTCAAATGGGCATTTAAGGAAGGTGAAGTAATTAAATATCCAGATCAAGTGGAGATTGGAAAAGAAATCGTGAAAAAATGTGCAGGAGTTCCGCTTGCTGTGAGAACATTAGGAAGTTCCTTATTCTCAAAATATGATTTAAAAAAGTGGCGATTTGTGAGAGATTCTGAGATATGGAACTTAGAACAGAAGAAAGATGATATTTTGCCTGCATTAAAGTTAAGCTATGATCAAATGTCATCTTGTTTGAGGCAATGCTTTGCTTACTTTTCCCTTTATCCCAAAGATTATACGTTTTCTTGTGATGATATTACTAGGCTTTGGATAGCTCTTGGATTAGTACAGTCTCAGAATGGGAATGAGAAACTGAAGGATATTGCAAGAGAATATCTAGACGAGTTAAATTCTAGATCATTTCTTCAATATTACGATAACATTAATATTCCTGACTATTTCAAAGTACATGATTTGATACATGATCTTGCTGTGTATGTTGCAAAAGAGGAGTGTGTAACAGTGGACTCACATACTAGGAATGTACCTGAACACGCAAGACACTTATCAATTGTTGAAAAAATTTCAGCAGACAATGCTTTGTTCCCCAAGTCCAGAAGTTTGAGAACTATATTATTTCCCATCGAAGGAGTGGGTCTTGACATGGGAACTTTGTTGGATACTTGGATATCAAGATACAAATACTTACGATATTTAGATTTAAGATATTCTTCCTTCAACACCCTGCCTAAGTCAATTGCTAAATTGGAGCACTTGCGAGTTCTCGACCTTACTCATAATTTGAATATCAGAAGACTTCCCCATTCTATTTGCAAACTCCATAATTTGCAAGTCTTGAAACTCACTGGATGCACGGAGCTTGAAACATTGCCTCAAGGGTTGGGGTTGTTGATTAGCCTTCGGGAACTTTACATAACCACAAAGCAATCAGTTATGTCATTGACAGAATTTGCAAACTTGAACCACCTTCAAGATTTGACTTTTCATAATTGTGACAATATGAAGTTTCTATTCAGCGAGGCACAACAACTATCTTCCCTTGAAATATTGTCTGTTAGTTCATGTGGTAGCCTAGAGTCCTTACCTCTCTTTATTTTTCCTAAACTACAGACTCTGATTATTTCAGACTGTCAGATGATAAACTTGTCGTTGTACAACGAAAGTCCAATCCAAAGTTTGACGATGAAGCAATTATATATTGGAAATCTTACGGGGCTTCTGACATTTTCTGGTTGGATTGAAGGTGTTGTAGATACTTTAGAGACCTTACAAATTTATGAACTTCCCAATCTTAAGACACTTCCCGAGTGTCTAACAAGAATGACTCGTCTTAAGAGGCTTCAGATGTTTGACTGCCCTCAACTGTTGAGTCTTCCAAGTGATCTTCATCGCCTCACTGCCCTTGAAAATTTAGTCATATATGATTGTTCTAAATTGTTCCAAAAATATCAGCCTCAGCTTGGTGAGTACTGGCACAAGATTGCTCACATAAAAAATATTGAGGTGGACGAATGAAGTCATATCTCCCCTTTAAGGTAAATATATCACACTATCATTTCCATGACCCCTTTCTAAGTTTGGGCTAAAAATATTTTCTTTTAAAAGTAACATTTCCTTTATTTTTTAAAAGTAAAGGAAACATTTCCTTTAAGTTTGGCACAAGATTAAAAGAGAGTATATTTTTTAAAAGTAACATTTCCTTTATTTACCGGGCAGGGTAGGTGATGAGGCTGGAGTGGAAAGGGGATATGCAGCTTGAAGGGAGATCCAGTGAAGACAGTTATATAAGAGTTGTATTGTAATCATAAGTCACTTGTGATTGTTTTGATTAATCATGGAAGTAGAGCTTTGTCTCAATTAATTGTAATTAAGCAACTATCTACGGATCAAAACTTTGGAAGTAGATCTATATATTCATTATTATTCTCCATTTACAAATATTTTCAGATAATCAACATAAAATCAAAAGTTATAGATGACCAATTCACAGAGTTTCTAGTTGGCCATTCACTTCAAATTCAACTAATATGAAATAGCAAGTTTGTCAAAAAAAAAAAATCAAATAGCAAATGATAATACTATTTCCACAGCTATCAGGAGTCTTTATAATTAAGAGTTTCTAGTCTGCATTAACAGCATAGCATGATGGCTTTTTTTATTCCTGCCATCTTCAAAGCTTTTGCAATTACTTACTGTTGGAAAATATTTAGTTTCCTAGTTTGTTATTTCTAGGAGATTCTAAGCTTATCTATTATTTCCTTTTATGTTTGTACTATTCCTATTTAAACCAGCCTTGAGCTGAGGAATAACACATAATAGTATTCACTTATTATTTTCTACATGGTATCGAGAGCTCCCGATTTTGGGGGTCTCGCTTCCGCAAAACCCTAGCCGCCGTCGTGTTTACAATCCGACCACGACAACTGATTTTGTGCGGTACTGTTCATACGGCACTGTTCATCCAGTGGTACTGCTGCACCGACGGCACTGTTCACGCGCACTGTTCACGGAATTACTGTTCGCGTGTACTGTTCACCGGCGTTACTTTTTTCTTTGCTGCTTTCGGTACTACTTGGCTAAGATTATTAATTATGACGTTTTTTTATTCTCGACGACGATCATCCACTTTCAAATACCGTCGTGAATGCAAATATTGTCATCGTTTGGGACATACTATTTTTCAATGTTGGAAATTACATGGTCTTCCGCGACCTTTAAATCGGAAGAACAAAGGTGGAGGTGAGGGTCATACATTCCAAGCCAGTAATTCTGATCAAGAGCAACAATCTTCTTCAATTCAGCTTTCATTCACGATGGAACAACTAGACAGACTGTACAAAATTCTTGAATCTAACACTCTTTCTGGCTCTGTTGCCCCAAAAGGTACTTCTGCCCTTTTTAGTGTTAGTCCCAGTCGTGCTTGGATAGTAGATTCTGGTGCAAGTGATCACATGACAGGTGATTCTACTTTGTTTTCTTCTTATAGTCCATGTGCAGGTAACCATAAAATAAAAATTGCGGATGGATCCTTTTCAGCCATTGCGGGTAAAGGTTCGGTTGTGTTGTCTCCAAGTCTAACCCTTAAAGATGTTCTTCATGTCCCAAATCTATCTTGTAGTCTCATGTATGTCAGTAAATTAGCCCAAGATAGAAATTGTCAAACTAATTTTTTCCGTACTCATTGTGTTTTTCAGGATTTGAACTCGGGGAAGATGATTGGTAGTGCTAAGGAGAGTGGAGGACTCTACTACTTCGACATTGAACCTGAATCACAACTACCTTCCAAACCAATAAGTTCATGCTTTGAATCTTTTTTAGTTCTGAATAATAATAATGATGATGTTATGTTATGGCATTCACGATTAGGTCATCCTAGTTTTCCTTATTTAAAACACTTATTTCCTGAGTTATTTCGTAATAAGGATTTGTCCTTGTTTAAATGTGAAGCATGTGAATTTGCAAAACATCATCGTTCTCATTTTCCATTACAGCCCTACAAACCATCAAAACCTTTTTCTGTTATTCACAGTGATGTTTGGGGCCCTAACCGAACGAGTACACTTTCTCATAAAAAATGGTTTATCACATTTATAGATGATCACTCAAGAGTTTGTTGGGTGTACTTGTTAAAGGGGAAATCTGACGTTTGTCAGGCCGTAAAAGATTTTGTTAAAATGGTGCAAAATCAATTTCAAACAAATATTCAAGTATTTAGAAGTGATAACGGCAAAGAATATTTTAACACAATGTTGAGTGATTTTTTTCGTGAAAATGGAATTGTGCATCAAAGTTCATGTCCTAACACTCCCCAACAAAATGGAGTTGCAGAAAGGAAAAATAGGCACTTGTTGGAGGTGGCTAGAGCTTTACTTTTCGCAAGTAAAGTACCAAATTATTTGTGGGGTGAAGCAGTTTTAACTGCTGCATACTTAATTAACAGAGTGCCCTCCAAAGTTCTTAATTTTCAAACTCCAATTCATATTTTCAAAAAATGTTTTCCTAATGATCGTGTTTCAAACGATTTGACCTTAAAAATCTTTGGTTGCATTGCATTTGTTCATGAACATAAGAATATTAGCAAACTCGAACCGCGTGCTATAAAATGTGTTTTTGTTGGGTATTCTCCAACCCAGAAGGGATATAAATGTTTTGATCCAAAAAACCAGAAAATGTTTGTCACCATGGATGTTACATTCTTTGAAAACAAACCTTTTTTTGACACGCATCTTCAGGGGGGAATTTAAATGAAGATTCGTTTCAAACTGAGGACATGAGTTTTTTTAATAATTTATCTTTGCCGGTATCACAAAGTTCTAAGACTTATACTTCTGCACCAACAAAAAATGGTCATGATTCTTTATCTAATCCTACTCCTGTTATGAGTAGTGAACTTGGTGAATCCGAGCCTAAATTTTCTCATGAAGAAAACAATGAGAATCTTGAAAACGATGATAATGGTGATCTAATTGAAATGCCACAAAATAATGAGTCATATAAAGATAATAGGTTTGAAGCAGGAAACAAGACTTGGAAAGGAAAGGTTTTTGTGAGAAAGAATCACAAAGAAAGTGATGAGTCCACATCTCAACACTGTCATGAATCTGAACCGGGGGATGATCAACTTCCTAAAAAAAGAAAAGGTAAGTCTATCTCTGTTTCTGAGAGTCGTATTTTGTATCCTGATATCGATGATCCTGTGGCTGTTAGAAAACCTGTTAGATCTTGCACTAAATACCCATTGTCCAATTTTATATCATATTCAAATTTGTCTTCGTCTTTTTCTGCCTTCACCTCAAAATTGTCTAGTGTAGAGATTCCAAAAAATGTACAGGTTGCTCTAGAAGTTCCAAAGTGGAGGGAAGCTGTACTTGAGGAGATGAAAGCTCTTGAAAAGAACAAAACCTGGAGTGTTATGACACTACCGGATGGCAAGAAGACGGTTGGATGCAAATGGGTGTTTACTGTGAAGTATAATTCAGATGGGTCAATCGAAAGGTACAAGGCTCGATTGGTGGCTAAGGGTTTTACTCAAACCTATGGTATAGACTACTCGGAGACTTTTGCTCCTGTTGCAAAATTGAACACTGTCAGAATTCTCTTGTCTCTTGCTGCTAACTTAGATTGGCCCCTACATCAGTTGGATGTTAAGAATGCTTTTCTCAATGGTGATTTAGAAGAAGAAGTATATATGGACATTCCTCCTGGCTTTGAAGACAAGTTTGGATCAAATGTATGCAAACTAAATAAGTCTTTGTATGGATTAAAGCAGTCTCCTAGAGCTTGGTTTGAAAAATTCACTTATTCCATGAAGAAACAAGGGTACATTCAAGGACAAGCTGACCACACCTTGTTCACAAAGTTCTCACAAGATGGAAAAATTGCTGTCCTAATTGTTTATGTTGATGATATCGTCCTTACTGGAGATGATATAGTTGAAATGGCAAGAGTAAAAGAGAAATTAGCATTAGACTTTGAAATCAAGGACCTGGGATCCATGAGATATTTTCTTGGTATGGAGGTTGCTCGATCAAAAGATGGTATTGTAGTTTCCCAACAAAAATACATTCTAGATTTATTGAAAGAAACAGGAATGAGTGGATGTCGACCAGCAGATACTCCCATGGATCCTAATGCAAAACTTTGGGAAGAAGGTAGTGTTCCTGTTGATACTGGAAGGTACCAGAGATTGGTTGGGAAACTGATTTATTTGTCACACACTAGACCTGACATTGCTTTCTCGGTTAGTGTAGTAAGTCAGTTTATGCATTCTCCTTTTGAAGAACATCTTGAGGCAGTCTATAGGATACTGCGATATTTGAAAGCAAATCCTGGAAAGGGATTATTTTTTAAGAAGACTAGTGAAAGGAATGTGTCTATCTTTACCGATGCTGATTGGGCAGGTTCGATTACTGATAGAAGATCAACCTCTGGATATTGTGCCTATGTTTGGGGTAATCTTGTGACATGGAGGAGCAAGAAACAAGGAGTTGTAGCAAGAAGTAGTGCAGAAGCTGAGTTTAGAGCTATGGCTCAAGGTATATGTGAAGGATTATGGATCCACAGAGTCCTAGAAGAGCTTAAGATGAAAATTGAGCTTCCATTGAAATTATACTCTGACAGTAAAGCCGCTATTAGCATAGCTCATAACCCAGTTCAACATGACAGAACCAAGCATATTGAGATCGATCGACATTTCATAAAAGAGAAGTTAGATGCCGGAATCATATGTCTACCTTTTGTAACTTCGAGTCAGCAAACTGCAGATATCTTAACCAAAAGTTTGGCAAGACCCACCTTTGAGCATTTGATCGGCAAGTTGGGCATGACAGATATCTATGCACCAACTTGAGGGGGGGTGTTGGAAATGTTGGTGTAAGCCCTAGAGGCCAATTATTTATAATTGCATAATAAATGTATTGAATAATTTACTTATCAAATAAAAGGCTTTTCTTTATTAATTTTATATGTTAAAATGATAAAGTCCCTAGAATAGTCAGTTCATTTATGGAACGTTAAGTATGACTTAATCGTGAGATTCCATTGAATATAAGAACACTATTCTTAAACATATCCATAGTCAAGCTTTATTGTGAAATGAGATAACGTTAAAGCATAAAGACTATTATGTTGGTAGACTGATGATCATATCTCACTGATCATGGATAATGAGTTATCAAGTCTTCACATAGATATAAATGTTAAGGGTAACTTTATATCGGATTGACCCACCATGAGAATACTACATAGAATGTTATGAAATGTCATAAGTTTTCTCATAGTGATAAAAGGTGTATTCCACCCTTTGACCTGAAACCACTATGTACCCTAGATGCAGGAGTGTAATACCTTGTTGCCATTCAAACGTTATCCGTAACTGGATAATTATAAAGTTGGTTGATGGGTATCCCACGAATCATGCTGAGGGACATGAGTGACCTAGATGGAATTTGTCCCTCCTACATAACGGGAGATATGTCTATGGGCCCAATATTGAACTAGACAAGGATGACATACTATGCCTTGTGTTCAATATAGACATGAGGACAAAAGGGTAATTATGCACAAGATATTTATCACGGAAAGGTTAGTCAGATCACGTGACATTCCTGTGACTTGGGTAACAGTGATGTGTTGCTAGATACCGCTCACTGTTTATAATATTACGATTAATATTATTGCCAACGTCATAAGAACCTACAGGGTCACACACATAAGGACAGTCAAGAAGGGAAAAAATAAGTAAGACTTATTGTGGGGGTGCAGTTAGTGAAAAACGGTTATTGGGCTTGAGAAGCCCAATTTCGTGTAAACTAAAGACCTCATAAGAAACTCTATAAATAGAGCCTTATGAAGTTCAGTAGTCACGTTTTTTGAAACCCTAACTGAGTTTAGAAAAATTCTGAATTTCTCTAAACCCTAAACCGCACAAAATTCCCTCAGCCTTCATCCAAGAACAGCTAGCACTGTGAGATCGAAGGTTCCTGTTCGTGTGGACTAAGTGGAGGTGCTGCAAGTGCGGTGCTTGTGATCACGAAAGGCGGCCACAAATTTGTTCTTCAAAGGTAATATTCTAGACCTGATCATGCTCATTCACAAGAATCCATTGATGGGAAATTTTAATTTTAAAATTCCGCTGCGTTTATAAAACTGTTTTATAAAACGATTTCCCAACAGTGGTATCAGAGCCACTTGTGAAACCATGAATCGGTTTGTTGTTTTATTACTATTTTATTAATATGGTTTTGAATCGGTATTAATAATAAGAACAACAAGGATTAATAAAGTTTGATTGATCGGTTTTAAAATATATATGTGATATATGTTTCTGATACGACGCATCGGTGTATGTGATACATTGATCGTGTCATTCATTCGAATGTTTGAGTGATTGGCGTTTAATTTGGATGATTGTGAGCGTGAGCTTCGGAACCGTTTATGGTGAAGCATCATATATCCGATCGTTCATCTAGAACTAGCAGTCCTGAAACGTTTTGATGAGTGGTGGTTGTATTAGGGTTTATAACAATACAAGTGTTGTATTGTTATATAAACAGAACATATTGTTCATTGAAAGTTTTAAGTGATTGTCGTGAGCATGGATGATTGTGAGCGTGAGCTTCGGAACCGATAACTGGTGAAGCATCATATATCCGATCGTCTATGGTGAACAAAATCCTGAAACGTTTTGATGAATGATTACTGTAACAATACAAGGGTTGTGTTGTTATAAAAGCAGAGTACGGCTAGGGTTTGTATCAAGTGTTGGTGCGATTAGGATTCATTGATGAAGTGTTCATCGAAATTTAGCTTCCGGGGCTCCGCCCGGCTAACTCTTGATACAAACTCTTGACCGGGCAGCGGAACCCCCGGCTAACTCTGCGTAAGGTGATCAATCATGGTATTTTATTAATTGGACTAATGTAATAATAATAATTTGTGTGTTTATTGTTATTAAAGTTGCATGATGAATGGTTATGGCCTTAGTTCTTCTTTTCGTCTTATTTGGGATTTAAATACGGCCTGCGTGTCGTGCCTCTCTTATATTTTCTTGATGTAATTTCTTTTCTCATCTCACTCCCTCGTATGAACACGAGTTTCTTGTAGTGATGTAATATAAGATTAGCAAATAGGACAGGAAGGACAGCATTGAAGATCTATCTTGGAGAAGTATAGGTCGTTCTTAGATATAGCATAGGTTCTCTCATTGGTTTGAGGGAACAATCACGCTAGGGGCCATAACCATATCATTTTATTATATTATGTATGTTGATGCATGTTATGTATGGAGTGACGTCATTGTATGTAAGCCGTGGTAAGGTGAGATCAAATTAATTATAAAAGCCCTCAAAGGAATTTATATTAAGTTTTATTGCTTTCCAACGAATAGCGCCCTTCAAGATCAATATCGATCAATGTAGGTTTTGCCAACGCGAAGTGCATTGTCAATATTGATAAGTTGCGGTGAGGTAATTTATTTATCCGATCGCTATTTAATGGGTCTAACTTAACTAAAGAAAATATAATAAGATTATATGACTTTAGAAGCAAGTATTGGGTTATTCCATGTGATGGATTAGAATAAGTGTTATTCACCCAATAGAAAGGATATGAGAGTTGTATGAGATACAATTGGAAAGGAGTTTCCTACCTAAATAACTAAGTTTTGTGTAATCAGCCCAACGCTGACTTAAAACAAAGTGAAATATGGATCTCATTCTCACTAGAAAATCTTCCAACGGGATTTTCCGAATCAAATGTCGAGGGTCATTTGTTTTGAGTAAAATAGTGAGAGAGCATGTTTAATTAAAGGCCTAATTAAATGTGTATTAAAATTGTTCAATACTTATATTTTCACTTTTACAATTGTAGATCACCATGTCAAACACCAATACTTCGAACAACATTTTGCGAAGCATTCTTGACAAAGAGAAATTGTCTGGGACAAATTTTCTTGATTGGCATCGTAACTTGAGGATAGTCCTCATGCACGAGAAAAAGCTGTATGCTATTGAGGAACCCCAACCTAACCCTGAGGATGAACCTGCCGCCAATGCTCCTAAGGCACAAAGGGATGCTTATCAGAAGCGTCTTGATGATGCCATGGATGCAAAGTGCCTCATGCTGGCTACCATGACCTCTGAGCTTCAGAAGCAACATGAGGACATGAATGCGTTCGATATGATCGAACACTTGAAAACGCTCTATCAAGAGCAAGCCAGGATTGAGAGGTTTGAGGTTTCCAAAGCCCTGTTTTCAGCCAAGCTATCTGAGGGATCTCTAGTAAGTCCACACGTGCTCAAGATGATTGGGTACGTGGGGAACTTAGAAAAATTGGGATTTCCACTTGGAAATGAGCTTGCAACTGATCTGATCTTGCAATCGTTGCCGGAGAGTTTTAATCAGTTTGTTCTGAACTTCACCATGTCGGACATGGAGAAGACTCTGCCACAACTGCTAGGCATGTTGAGGCAAGCTGAGCAGAACATGAAAACAAAAGGGAAGTCCAACCATGTTCTTATGATTGGCAATGGAAACAAAGGGAAGGGCAACAAAGGAAAGGGAGTCAAAGGGAAGGGCAAGGAAGTTGCCAAACCCAAACCTACCCCTAAAGCCTTGAAGCCCACTGGGGGAGTTGCAAAGGAGGGTAGGTGCTTCCACTGTAACAAGACTGGACATTGGAAGAGGAACTGCCCAAAATACCTGGAAGATAAAAAGAATGGAGTAGAGAGCTCCAATTCAGCAGGTATCTTTGTTATTGAAATTAATTTATCTACTTCTTCTACATGGGTATTAGATACCGGATGTGGTTCTCACATTTGTACTAATGTGCAGGGGCTGCAAAGGAGTAGAGGATTGGCTAAAGGTGAAGTCGACCTACGAGTGGGAAATGGAGCAAGAGTTGCCGCATTAGCTGTAGGAGTTTATAATTTGACTTTACCTTCTGGTTTAATAATACAGTTAGAGAACTGTTTTTATGTACCTGCCATTAGCAGGAATATTATTTCTGTTTCTTGTTTGGATAAACTTGGCTTTTCATTTATAATAAAGAACAATTGTTGCTCCATTTATTTAAATGATATCTTTTATGCCACAGCACAAATGAGTAATGGATTATATATTCTTGATCTTGAAATGCCAATATATAACATTGATACAAAAAGGATTAAACCTAATGAGTTAAATCCTACATACCTTTGGCACTGTCGTTTAGGCCATATAAATGAGAAACGCATTTCCAAGCTCCATAAAGATGGGCTCTTGGATTCATTTGATTATGAATCTTTTGAAACATGCAGATCTTGTTTATTGGGAAAAATGACAAAGACCCCATTCACTGGTAAAGGTGAAAGGGCAAGTGATCTTTTAGCTCTCATACATACTGATGTATGTGGACCATTGAACACACACGCTAGAGGAGGTTTTCAATACTTCATCACATTTACTGATGACTACAGTAGATATGGATATGTGTATCTAATGAAGCATAAATCCGAATCCTTTGAAAAGTTCAAAGAATTTAAAAATGAAGTACAAAACCAACTAGGAAAGAAAATCAAAATCCTTCGATCAGATCGAGGAGGTGAGTATTTAAGCCTAGAGTTTGATGACCATCTAAAAGAGTGTGGGATCTTATCCCAACTCACTCCTCCTGGAACACCACAATGGAATGGTGTGTCTGAGAGAAGAAACCGAACCTTGTTGGACATGGTGCGGTCTATGATGAGTCACGCTGATCTTCCAAACTCCTTTTGGGGACACGCCCTATTAACAGCAGCTTATACACTTAACCGTGTTCCTTCTAAAACGGTTGAAAAGACACCATATGAGATGTGGAGTGGCAAGAAACCACATATGTCTTACTTAAAGATTTGGGGTTGCGAAGTTTATGTAAAACGTCAAATTTCTACTAAACTTGAACCCAAATCTGACAAGTGCTTCTTTGTGGGATATCCAAAAGATACAAAAGGATATCACTTCTACAATCCTTCTGAGGGCAAAGTGTTTGTCGCTCGAACAGGAGTATTCCTAGAAAAGGACTTTGTCTCCAAAGGAATCAGTGGGAGGAAAGTAGATCTTGAAGAAATTCACGATCCACAAAGTAATGACACACCAATGGAGGAACAAGAGCGGGATGCACAAGATGTTGTGACAGAGAATCCTGCTCATATAACACAAGAACCACGTAGGTCCAACAGGATACGTCAAGAACCTGAAAGATATGGATATCTCATATCGGAACAAGGTGATGTATTACTCATGGATCAAGATGAGCCTGTGACTTACCAAGAGGCCATTACTGGCCCTGAATCTGAGAAGTGGCTTGAAGCCATGAAATCTGAAATGGATTCCATGTACACAAATCAAGTTTGGAACTTGGTGGAGGCTCCTGATGGGATTAAACCCATAGGATGCAAGTGGGTCTTTAAGAAGAAGACTGACATGGATGGAAAGGTACAGACCTACAAAGCGCGATTGGTTGCTAAAGGTTTCAAACAAATTCATGGGGTAGACTATGATGAAACATTTTCACCAGTTGCGATGATCAAATCCATTCGGATCTTACTTGCCATCGCTGCATACTATGATTATGAAATCTGGCAGATGGATGTAAAAACTGCCTTCCTTAATGGGAGTCTCCTTGAGGATGTGTATATGACACAACCTGAAGGCTTTTGCATTCCAGGAGAAGCCAAAAAGATATGCAAATTACAGCGGTCAATCTACGGATTGAAGCAAGCTTCCAGAAGTTGGAATCTTCGTTTTGATGAAACTGTAAAACAGTACGGATTCATTCAAAATGAAGATGAGCCTTGTGTTTACAAGAAGGTTAGTGGGAGCATAGTCGCATTCCTAGTATTATATGTAGATGACATATTACTATTAGGAAACGACATCCCTACCTTGCAACAAATTAAAACTTGGTTAGGGAATTGCTTTTCTATGAAAGATCTGGGTGAAGCAGCCTATATATTAGGAATAAGGATCTATAGAGATAGATCACAAAAACTGCTTGGCCTGAGCCAGAGTACATACATAGATAAAGTGTTAAGACGCTTTAATATGCATGATTCCAAGAAAGGATTCATTCCTATGCAACATGGCCTATGTCTTTCGAAGACACAGTCTCCTTCATCTAAGGAAGAAAGAGACCGCATGAGTAAGATCCCTTATGCATCGGCTATAGGATCTATCATGTATGCCATGATATGTACTCGACCAGATGTTTCATATGCCTTAAGCGCAACAAGCCGTTATCAGTCTGATCCTGGTGAGGCTCATTGGGTGGCTGTCAAGAACATCCTTAAATACTTAAGGAGGACTAAAGACTCATTCCTAATATATGGAGGCCAAGAAGAGCTAAATGTAATTGGTTACACTGATGCTAGCTTCCAAACAGATAGGGATGATTTTAGGTCGCAATCAGGCTATGTGTTTTGCATAAATGGTGGCGCTGTGAGCTGGAAGAGTTCAAAGCAAGATACAGTTGCTGATTCTACAACCGAAGCTGAGTACATCGCTGCATCAAATGCAGCAAAGGAAGCTGTTTGGATAAAGAAGTTCATTACTGAACTTGGCATATTCCCTAGCATTGTGGATCCCATTGAATTATTTTGTGACAACAATGGTGCAATCGCACAGGCTAAGGAACCTAGATCTCACCAAAAGTCCAAACACATACTCAGGCGCTATCATCTTATTCGAGAAATAATTGATAGAGGAGATGTGAAAATATGCAGAGTACCAACACTTGACAATGCTGCTGATCCACTTACAAAGCCTCTTGCTCAGACGAAGCATGAGGGCCACACTAGGGGCATAGGTATTAGGAGTATGCCTGATTGGCTCTAGTGCTAGTGGGAGATTGTTGGTGTAAGCCCTAGAGGCCAATTATTTATAATTGCATAATAAATGTATTGAATAATTTACTTATCAAATAAAAGGCTTTTCTTTATTAATTTTATAT
Source organism: Trifolium pratense (assembly GCF_020283565.1). Classification (NCBI taxonomy): domain Eukaryota; kingdom Viridiplantae; phylum Streptophyta; class Magnoliopsida; order Fabales; family Fabaceae; genus Trifolium; species Trifolium pratense. The sequence goes on along the minus strand of NC_060064.1, from coordinate 15,908,388 downwards.
GTTAAAATGATAAAGTCCCTAGAATAGTCAGTTCATTTATGGAACGTTAAGTATGACTTAATCGTGAGATTCCATTGAATATAAGAACACTATTCTTAAACATATCCATAGTCAAGCTTTATTGTGAAATGAGATAACGTTAAAGCATAAAGACTATTATGTTGGTAGACTGATGATCATATCTCACTGATCATGGATAATGAGTTATCAAGTCTTCACATAGATATAAATGTTAAGGGTAACTTTATATCGGATTGACCCACCATGAGAATACTACATAGAATGTTATGAAATGTCATAAGTTTTCTCATAGTGATAAAAGGTGTATTCCACCCTTTGACCTGAAACCACTATGTACCCTAGATGCAGGAGTGTAATACCTTGTTGCCATTCAAACGTTATCCGTAACTGGATAATTATAAAGTTGGTTGATGGGTATCCCACGAATCATGCTGAGGGACATGAGTGACCTAGATGGAATTTGTCCCTCCTACATAACGGGAGATATGTCTATGGGCCCAATATTGAACTAGACAAGGATGACATACTATGCCTTGTGTTCAATATAGACATGAGGACAAAAGGGTAATTGTGCACAAGATATTTATCACGGAAAGGTTAGTCAGATCACGTGACATTCCTGTGACTTGGGTAACAGTGATGTGTTGCTAGATACCGCTCACTGTTTATAATATTACGATTAATATTATTGCCAACGTCATAAGAACCTACAGGGTCACACACATAAGGACAGTCAAGAAGGGAAAAAATAAGTAAGACTTATTGTGGGGGTGCAGTTAGTGAAAAACGGTTATTGGGCTTGAGAAGCCCAATTTCGTGTAAACTAAAGACCTCATAAGAAACTCTATAAATAGAGCCTTATGAAGTTCAGTAGTCACGTTTTTTGAAACCCTAACTGAGTTTAGAAAAATTCTGAATTTCTCTAAACCCTAAACCGCACAAAATTCCCTCAGCCTTCATCCAAGAACAGCTAGCACTGTGAGATCGAAGGTTCCTGTTCGTGTGGACTAAGTGGAGGTGCTGCAAGTGCGGTGCTTGTGATCACGAAAGGCGGCCACAAATTTGTTCTTCAAAGGTAATATTCTAGACCTGATCATGCTCATTCACAAGAATCCATTGATGGGAAATTTTAATTTTAAAATTCCGCTGCGTTTATAAAACTGTTTTATAAAACGATTTCCCAACAGGAAAATATTTAGTTTCCTAGTTTGTTATTTCTAGGAGATTCTAAGCTTATCTATTATTTCCTTTTATGTTTGTACTCTTCCTATTTAAACCAGCCTTGAGCTGAGGAATAACACATAATAGTATTCACTTATTATTTTCTACACTTACTATTAGACACTTTGTCTGAAAAGCATCTCCAACTCCATGATCACTCACTTCACAGGCTCATGTCTTGACATTGGCAATTGGCACGTACACTTATGAATTTTAAGTAATTCCTTAGCCTGAACTTGTAACGCCACAGTACTTATTCCGAGTTTCATCATTCTTCAATTCCTTATAAACCTTCCTTTACAAAGATGAAGCCATTTATATGCTGTCGCCAAAACTTAAAACTGAATTTAACTCTTCCTGCAGGCCAAAGTCAGACATACTCAGAGCATTTATACATTGGAGAACTTAGAGGGCTTCTAACATTTCCTGGTTGGATTGAAGGTATTGTAGATACTTTAGAGACCTTACAAATTTATGAACTTCCCAAGCTTAAAACACTTCCCAAGTGTCTAACAAGAATGGCTCATCTTAAGAGGCTTCAGATTGTTGAATGCCCTCAACTGTTGAGTTTTCCAAGTCACATGCATCGCCTCACTACCCTTGAAGATTTGGGTTGGTCATATATGGTTGTCCTGAATTGTTCCGAAAATGTCAGCCTCAGTCTGCTAAGTACTGGCCCATGATTGCTCGCATAAAAAACACTTCAACAGAAGAAGCATGAGGAGAGGTGGAGGAATGAAAGTCATATATCCTTGAAGGTAAATATATCATTTTGTCACTTCCATAATTCCTTTCTAAGTTTGAGCTAAATATATTTCCTTTTAATTTGATATCTCACTCACCCCCAAAACTTAATGTTCAAATCGTTTTCATGTTGTGTCCGAGGATTATTCCCATTTTATTTTATATTATTTTGTATCAAATAAGTGTTGGTTTCTCCTCCTAAACTAAGTTAGAGCTGAAATTGGATATGTATAAATATAATTTGTTATGTTTTTAGACTACTGAATTGGATGTAGCTATCAACCATGATGACATCATGGAAATTGCATGAGTTGTTAGTGATGTTTCTTGTCCATGAGTTATTGCTAGTGATATTTGTTAGTTCAAAGCTTCAAGTAACACTATACCAGTAACTTCTACAAGAGATGATTCCTTTGAGAGTAAAGTTTCGTTTATTTACAGGGCAAGGTTGATGATGAGGCGAGATTGGAAAATGGAGACTCATGCAAAGAAGAATTCAAGTGGTTGCATTGGATAAAATGAATGTCAGCAAGAGGCTTTAGATTCTCAAAATGTTTGCATCCCTATTTGATGTAGCCAAATAAATTTTTTTGAACAGGGATGTAGCCAAATAATTGAAAGTGATTTTATTCTATATTTCCAGTACTCAAAAAATTATGTTTGAAGTAGAACTTTGTATTGAACCTCAGTCCTTATTTTATAATGTATGTTGTATATTTGGTAAAATAATCAATCATGATCTTAGTACACAAGTTCTTGGTACCACTCCCCATGTATATATATATATATATATATATATATATATATATATATATATATATATATATATATATATATATATATATATATATATATATATGTGTGTGTATGTGCCTATCTTGTCAATTAGTTAGTAAATGTATAAATTCTGGTTATAGTTACTAATTTTTCAAAATCCTTCTTCATACATATGATTTAAATTATTCTATAGTCAGTATTTGAGAAAGTTTTGTTACCATAGTATGCAGATTACTCTTTAATCTTGAAAGAGGAAGCTAGAGCACTAACAATACTATATTAATTACTTCTGCATTAGCTCGACTCTGACTAGAATAGGCAATCTGCTGTAAGAAATTAAGAATATTGTTGGTTGATGGAACTGAAATGAGCTGATAGAAAACTTACCGATTAGGCAGCTATCAAATATGCTTGAATAACTACTTTGCTTGTTAGATGTAAACCATGAGAGGGAGTGCTGAAAGCCTTACTTCAGCATATTTTTCCAGCTGCAACAGTGTTTGACAAAATAGAGTTGAAGATGATGGAACAGTTTCACGTGTACTTAATGTAACGACCCAAATTTATTATTCGCTATTTAAATGTTTAATTATTTGGTGACGTGATTTTTAAGTAAGATAATAACTTTAAGTTATTATCGAGCAGTTTAGTTAACGACCGAGTCTGTGAGAGTTAATGTTGTAAAAAATTGGACCTATTCACAATAATAAACAACATATAAATTTAACCAATCGAATATATATGAATCATAATAAAATAAAATAGAGTTCACAAGAACTTATCTTCTGATTGCGGTAAATTGTTGTTGGCACCATAGCGAAATAAGCAACCACCGAATCATAGACCTGCAAAATAGTGAATCATGGAACAATACCTGAGGCGTGCTGATCGCACTGTCCTTAAGGATTTATCCGCCTCATAAGCGCAAATCCCCCAGGATTCAACAGGTCCTTCCCGGATATGAATCATATCCGAGGTGATAGAACTAGCAAGACATAATTAGAAACCGGTGATGCAATCCAGAAAGATAATAACTCAATTTATATGTGAGGGAAATATTTTTCTATTCAAAGCCATGTCTCTTGTTGTAAAGATATGCACCTCCTTTTCTATCCTCTAAGCTTCACGACTTAAAAAGAACAAAGCCAGTATCTTGGTCTTTTGTAACTGCTCTAATATTCTTTCTAATAATTAGGAATAATATCAATAAATTGAATTGAAAGGAAAACGTTTCTTTCACCAAGTAAAAGGCAATTAATTTTAAAATAAATTATAGTTATACTATAAAATATACAACAATCCCCCACAATTTATTTTAAAGTTTAAAAGAGTACTAAAAAACATTTTCTGGATTAACATTATTGATGTAATGCATCAAACTGGTGTAACAAGCTATATGAACCAGTGCTAGACTTATAGTACTTAACATACAGTAACATTGGTGTAGCAAGCTATATGAACCAATAATACTTAGCGTATGTTAGCGGTCTACCAATCGCATTACACCCCCACAGTTCTTGCTGTTGCCGCTGTGTTGCGCGAATAGGCTGTGCGCGTGCCTGGATTCTTTCATGAGTGCTCTAGAGATTTCGCCAAGATCTCATACAAGCGGCTCCACTTGACACTCAAATAGGTGATTTCATCACGTGTATGCTGCAAATCATACGCCACCCATAAGGGATATGAAATTCATTAAAAGCTTTATTGCTTACCCTCTCAATAATGCAGTGTCTAGCATTTTCTCACTCACACCATAGGAAAAGGACTAAAACAAAAATTAATTAATTAATTTTTGGTGCTAGCAGATCTAACAAGTAACTTGTTCTTACCCATATGAACCTTATTCATGGGATCTCCAATCACAAAGGTTGGGTTCCTATCACTTGTTGATTTCAAATGGCTTAAGTCCAATTCCTCTCGATGTGTCACAAAATTATTTCTTCCAGGGGCTTTATTTAGTACGTACTTTACACAAATGATGAAGACATTTTTCTTTCATCAGATATAATATTGACTAAGACGTCTCTAAGTCAATTAATCTCAAATATTTATTAATACAAGTCTATAACAATTGATTTGTTCTTCACAATAAATCTATACAGGTCTGCTTAGTTAACTAAGCGACAACATTCTCACTTAGAACAATTAAATTCACTTATAGATTTATTCTCATCGGCTTTTATCTGATTAACATCATTGTATTATTTTAATACAATGGCTCATCCACTATAAACAATATATCACCTATTGTCAAATCAACATTCATAATATAATTCATCATGTCTACTTAGATAAATTCTAAGTGACACCATCTCTACAAATGAGAAGATAAAACTCAAGATTTGATTTATTATAAGGTCTACTTGAAAGACTATCAAGCGACCACACCCCAACATTTGATAACATAGATGGATTTTTATTCAGGTCTACTTGAATAATTTCAAGTGACAGTGCCCCATCAATAAGGACAATTTATAACTCCGCACATAAAAATATATTTTCTCATAAATTTCACTAAACATCATTGTATTATTTTAATACAATGGATAATCCACGATTTTATTAAACATCATTGTATTATTTTAATACAATGGATAATCCTCAATTTCACTAACCATCATTGTATCATTTTAATACAATGGATAATCCACAATATACCATATTTTAATTTATGGTATCTCAAAATATTTCATGAATCACAATCATGTTCATGTCTACTTAGAATATTTATAAGCGACGCGACATCGGTTCATCGATTAACAAAATGAGACTACTTTTATATTATTCTCATAAACACTAAATTCATTTAGCATCATATTAATAGCCTTTGCCTTCACTATCACAAGTAGCATCTATTTGATCTCAAGTCGATCAATATTAGTGCATATGTAAACAAAAATATTATCAGAGTGGCCTTTAAAAATTAATTGTAGAATTCAAATATATACTACTTATTCTCTCAAATAAAAATTGAAATTCCTGGCACACAGTGGACAGGTGTTGCTCAAGGTGTAGCAACACTTGTCTGTTGTAGACAGATGTTGTTACTGGTGCGCCAACACTTGTCTATAAACAGAGCAAATAACATAAAACAATACAAACAGTAAAGTAAATAACACACGAGAGTTGTTAACCCAGTTCAGCCTAAAGCCTACTCTGGGGGATACCAATCCAGGAATGAAGTCCACTATCAGCAGTATTACTTCGAAGCTAAACTCACCCGTTTACAACTTCTCACTTAATTACTACCCAATGACCCTTCTACCTAGGAACTCCTAGATATGAGACCCCGTCCCAATTCCCACCTTAGCAACACAGACAGCGCTGCTATTCAATTCCACAATCACAACAGGTGGAGACACACTCCTAAGAAACTAGGATTCACTCTTGCTTAAAAGCTTGCGAGTAAACCTCACAACACAATAGAACAAACTCCGTACTTCAAAGCTTAGGAGAAGTTCACACTTACAACTCAATAACACTCAGGTCCTAAGCTTGCATCAATGAGACACAAGAAAGGCTCACAATTAACACTCTAAAATCCTAAAACACACGCTTTGTAAGAACACGATTTTAGATGCTTGAAACCATATGCTTGCCTTCGTATTTATAGTAGTAGAACGACTTGGGCTTCAAGACAAAATTAGGGCTTCTAGACTTGCGGCAGTAGTGATATATTTTTGAAAACAATAGTTATATTTTTGAAACCGCAAAAATATATTTTCCAAAAATATAATTCCTTTGGAAAATAAAACTAGGGTTTGGCTGCCTCATGAAACACATTAAACACGTGCGCCTTCTTCTGTAAGAAACCTTGACATAATTCTTCAAACAGATCTTCAAAAGATTGAGTAGAAAATAATAACATCCAGCTGGCACGCGCAAAACAGAGTCAGGTGTTGTTCCAAAGTGTAACAACATTTGTCACAACACTTGGGGTCAGCACATTTGTCTCAACACTTGGCTAAAATATGTTTTTGCAAAATGTAGCCAATATACAAAAACCCAACAATCTCCCCCTTTGGCAAATTTTGGCTAAAACAATATTAGACCAGTATATAGAGAGATACAGTATTATCTTTCCTTCGAGTCAACATGATCACACAACTAGGAAAGAAAGTAACACATAATAAAAACTACTTCCAGAAGAGATAAGTAGCATCAGAGGCAATGCAACAGCGGAATAAAAACACAACTAGCCTCATGGAACAACACAAGGGAGAAATAAACTCCCATAGTAGATGCTAAGAAGTAGGAGAAATAAACTCCTCATAGTTTAAAGCGCATTTCTTCAACATAAGAACAACAGGGAAAAATAAATTCCCATAAACATCTGAGAAAAATAAATTCTCAGTCATAGTGGATAGTGGACTCATTAGTCAGGTGCCATAACACTTGGCACAACATTTGTCGTTAAATATATTCAGGCGATCAAGAGATAATATCACTCACACTCCCCCTGAATTCATGCATACACACACCAGATAGAGAAAGAATATTCACTACTCCCCCTCAGTACATGCATATTACTCACACTCCCCCTCAATACGAGCATACGAACAATAGCACAAAAACAGTCACCAGATGTGGGAACATCTGTCTTCACATTTGTCACACACACACACTACTCCCCCTTTTTAGCCATAATTTAGACAAACATCATGCATAGGAAATAGAAGTGTCAGGGTGCAATTATTACAGACCATAGAGCACACACAGGTGCTAGAAATCCAGGGCCTTGCCCATAAAAGGAACAACAAAGAATCACCAAAAGTACATTAGTAACAAATATAAGGAATCATCAGAAATCAGATTGAAGAACTTTCATCAGAGTCCTCCATCACATCCTCAGAACCATCCTCAGACTCACTAGCCTCTTTTCCTTCTTGTCCATCTGGCTCACCCTCAGCCATTTCAGCAGCTTCCTCAGCCTTGAGTGCCTCAATCACACGGTCTATTTTCATCTTCCTGGCCTCAAGAGCTCTGCTGGTCTCAGTCAAGTCTGCAATCATCTGCTTCCTAGAGAGTACCCCAGTCTGGACAGATGTGCCAACACCTGCTGCAGCATTTGTCCCATCCAGCAGCCTCTGCTCAATCACCAACAACCCTTTCCTTTTGCAAGGAACATCAGAACTTCTTAGTATATCTGGGTGTTGTTCAAGTATAATATTGCATAGCAGAGTGGGAAGAGCAACTGGTTTCTCAACAGCATATGTTAAAGCATGACTTAAAGTTTCTTGAAAGAAATAAGCTCCATAGTCAAAATTGGCTTTTGTGCCCACAGCATAAATGAACTTACCCAATCCTCTTGCTACATCACCTGAGTGGGTTGTAGGCACCCAATTATGTGCAGCAATCCTATTCAGAACAGCATAAAATGGAGAGAGGGAAGTTGCAGCCAATTTTGCCTTGCTTGGCCATACCTTGATCTTGCCACCTGTGAGGACCTTGCAGACCTCATTGTCTGTGACTTTCAGAGGAGCCACTTCTTCAGAATCCCTTTGCAAATATTGGTTGATCACAGTTGGAGAGAATTGAACACACTTTCCTCGAACAAAAACCTGCCTGTATTCAGGACTAGCTGGATCATTACAGTTTGCAGCCACATTAATCAAAAATTCCTTGACAAGCCTGTCATAGCACTTGTCCAAACCAACCACTGTTTTCATCAAACCTGCATACTCAAGAGCTTCAACAACAAGAGGACATTCAAGAATATCATCTTTCAAATTTCTTTCTAGAGCCAGCCTCCTGTGATACACAAATTTCCACCTTGCAGAACCATTTTCCAGATGAAATGATATATTGTCTAAAGGAGCATAGGGAACTGTTTGAGGGACCTTCTTCCTTCCTATACTCTTCCTAGATGTGCTGCCAGATGCAGCAACATCTGTCTCAGGTTCAAAATCAGAATCACTTGTTGGTGGAGCTTTCCTTTTCCTAGTCTCAGTTCTAGGAACCACCTTACTTACAGGTTTTGGAGGTCCATATAGGGGCTTTTTACCAGTAACTTTTTCAGCCCTAGATGGTTTGGGTGTTTGGACAGGTGTGTTAGTAGCCTCTACAGCTTTACCAGCCCTACTTCTAGTCCTCCTAGCCACACTAGCCTCAGAATTTGTAGGAACAGCCTTATCACAAACAGTGGTTTCATTTACAATTACGACATCAGGATCTTCATTGACAACCTTGTCAGGAACAGTCTCTTTATCAGCATCCTTAGGTTGGGGACTCTCATCAGACTAAGAATAGTCCACCAGATTTTCTTGTGCCAAAGATGTGGGAACATCTGGCACCACATTTGGCGCAGCGCCATGTGTTGCAACACTTGGCGCAACATGAGTCTCAGGAACAGTTTTCTTAATGGACTCATCAGCAACATCATTATTGGTCTCAGTAGAAGCACCAATATTATCATCAACAGCAACAGGGGAGTTAGGAACACTTTTCCCCAAATTTCCAGACATCTCAGGGGTCTCTACACCTAGGGTTTCACCAGGATTTGGAACATTAAGGTTTTGATTAAGAGAATTCTTACCAGATGCGTTGACATTAACCTCTGCAACTTTTACGACAGGAGTAGCAACACCACTCGATGGAAGTGGATCAACATGCAGTTCAGACATTGTAAAACTTCTTCTTGATTCAGACTTCGATTTCTTGCTCTTACGCTTTGAAACTTTAATCGAAGCGGAGGGAGATGAAGGATTTGTACTTGTTCGAGATGATTTATCCTTCTTTGCAACAGATTTTCTCCTTATCGTTGGACTTGTGGCAGGTATGGTGTTGAGAGGAATAGCATTTATCGCCACTTGTGGTGACGGAACATCTTCATTCTTCGTTGGTGAGGATTTTCCAGAATCAGACATGATTATTGAGTAAGATTTTCTGAGAAATGTAAGGATTAGAGAAATGTTGATGAGGAAGATAGAGAGTTTTTGAGCGTGAGAGAGAGAATAGATGAAAAGTAATGATTGTGGTTGATGGAGGTTGTGGGAAGTTGAATGAGAACTTCCTTGATTAGCGTGTAACTTAAAGTGATGAGAGGTAGTTACACGCATTGCATGCTGTAACTGCTATTTGTCTTCAAAAAGGCAAATTCCAAGTTTGCCTCTTAAATTTTCAAATTGACTTGCATCCAACGCTTTAGTAAAAATGTCTGCTAATTGTTCTTCCGATGCAATGTGCTCAAGTGTAACAATTTTTTCTTCTACAAGCTCTCTTATAAAGTGATGACGTATGTCAATGTGCTTAGTCCTACTATGTTGAATAGGATTTTTAGAAATGTTTATAGCACTAAGATTGTCACAGTAGAGTGTCATGACATCTTGCTCCACACTATACTCTTTCAACATTTGCCTCATCCATAACAATTGAGAGCAACTACTCCCAGCTGCTATATATTCTGCCTCAGCTGTTGATAGAGATACGCTATTTTGCTTCTTACTAAACCAAGATACTAGATTGTTTCCCAAGAAGAAACATGCACCAGAGGTGCTCTTTCTATCATCAGCACTTCCAGCCCAATCTGCATCACAATATCCAATTAAGGTAGAATCATTACCATGAGAGTATAGAATTCCATAGCCACATGTGCCATTGACATATTTGAAGATCCTCTTTACTTGAGTCAGATGACTCATCTTGGGTTCAGATTGGTATCTAGCACAAACTCCAACTGCAAACATGATATCAGGCCTGCTGGCTGTGAGATATAGTAAGCTCCCAATCATACTTCTATAGAGACTTTGATCCACATCAACCCCTTTCTCATCTTTGGTAAGCTTCAAGTGTGTAGGTGCAGGTGTCCTTTTGTGACTACCACCTTCCATTCCAAATTTCTTTACAATGTTTCTTGCATATTTTTCTTGGGAGATAAATATGGTGTCTTCCATTTGTTTGACCTGAAGACCTAAAAAATAAGTTAGCTCACCTACAAGACTCATTTCAAATTCAGATTGCATTTGATGCACAAAATGTTCCACCATTTGTCGCGACATTCCACCAAATACAATATCATCCACATATATCTGAGCTATCATTAGCTTCCCTTTCTCTTCTCTTACAAACAGGGTTTTATCATTACCACCCTTCTTGTATCCATGGCTGACAAGGAATTCAGTCAGTCTTTCATACCATGCTCTAGGGGCTTGTTTCAATCCATAGAGTGCTTTCTTTAATTTGTAAACATGGTTAGGAAAGCTTGGATCTACAAACCCTTTTGGTTGTTCAACATATACCTCTTCATTTAGATAGCCATTTAGGAATGCACTTTTTACATCCATTTGATATAGCTTGAATTTTAAATGCATGCCACCGCCAAGAGTAATCTTATGGACTCCAAGCGAGCAACTGGAGCAAAAGTTTCATCAAAGTCTACTCCTTCTATCTGGGTGTATCCTTGTGCTACAAGTCTGGCTTTATTTCTAGTAATGTCACCATTTTCATCAGTTTTGTTCTTGTACACCCACTTTGTACCAATAATATTTATACCATCTGGTCTAGGTACTAGATCCCATACCTCACTTCTTTTGAACTGAGTTAGTTCATCCTGCATAGCATTGATCCAGTATTCATCAGTCAAAGCTTCTTTAACATTCTTTGGTTCAATCTTTGATATGAAACATGAATTGGAGATTGCTTCTTTTGATCTTCTTGTTGCAATTCCTTGATTTGGATTTCCAATGACAAGTTCCAGAGGATGATTCTTCTGTGTTCTGGTGGATGGTCCCTTGTTTGGTCTAGGAACCTCTGTAGTAGATTCAGAATGTTGATCAGGTTCAGGTTCAGTTTGATCATCATCAGGTGTTGGGACAGGTGTTATGACATCTGTCTCTTCAGCTGGATCTGCACTTGTTGTATCACTATCATCAACAACAACATTAATTGATTCCATCATAGTTCTTGTTCTGGAGTTAAAGACCCTGTAGGCTCTGCTGTTGGTTGAGTAACCTAAAAATATCCCCTCATCACTTTTGGGATCCAATTTTCTCCTAGGTTCTCTATCTGCCAAAATATAACATTTTGACCCAAACACATGGAAGTACTTCACAGTAGGCTTCCTATTCTTCCATAGTTCATACAGTGTTGTAGCAGTACCTTTTCTTAATGTTACTCTATTGTGAATGTAACATGCTGTATTCATGGCTTCAGCCCAGAACTTGTAAGGAACATTTTTGGCATGCAACATTACTCTAGCAGATTCCTGTAAGGTTCTATTCTTTCTTTCAACCACACCATTTTGTTGAGGTGTAATTGGTGAAGAAAATTCATGAATTATTCCTTCAGCAGCACAAAAATCAGCAAATTTAGAGTTTTCAAACTCCTTACCATGGTCACTTCTGATTCTCACAATACCACAGTCTTTCTCCTTTTGAAGTTGTATACAAGGATTTTTGAATTCTTCAAAAGTCTCAGATTTTTCCCTAATGAAATTTACCCAAGTATACCTAGAGAGATCATCAACAATAACAAGAACATATTTCTTACCTCCAAGACTCTCAACTTGTATGGGCCCCATCAGATCCATATGTAGTAACTCAAGAACTCTAGAGGTGGACAAGTGTTGCAACTTTTGGTGCGACACTTTGGTTTGCTTCCCAATCTGACATTCACCAGAGATATTGCCTTCCTGTATCTGTAAGATTGGTAGTCCCACTAGTACAGAAAACACTTTTTACATCTGGCCAAAACCCCCTTTTACATCTGGCCCAAGTCAGAGGTAGACGTACGAGAAGTAGTAAGTTTATGCTTTTTACATCTGACATTCGCCAGATGTAAAAGTATCCCCTTTTACCTCTGTTCTCAAGTTTCAGCTGACCAATTTTTTTTTTTAATTAAATTGGACCTTTTACATCTGACCAAGTCACCAGATGTGAAATAGTAACTATATTTAATTTTTTTTTTTTTTCAAAATCCTGCGTTTTTTTTTTTTTTTATATTTTTAAATCCTATTTTGTAATTAAAAAAAACCAAAATAGCATTACAATTCAACATTCAACCAAAATACAATTACATTCAACCAAAATACAATTACATTCAACCAAGTCATTAAAATTCAACATTCAACCAAAATACAATTACGTACCAAAGTCATTACAATTCAAATAAAATACCAAGTCTTACAAGTCAAGCAAAATACCAAAACAATCCAAAATGTTATAACATTCAAGCAAAATACAAGTCATTACAATTCAAAACATCCTAGTTAATGTCAATCTATTGTAACTAGCTAGCTCCTAAACCTCATCATCGGAAACAACATAATCTACCTCGGGATTGTACAGGTCAAGAAAACAAGTAGCCCAGTTGTTTCGCAATTCATACATCTCCTCCTCGGTTAATGACGTGGGATCATCGAACACCTCACTTGCTCAAGTCTTTCTTTCTCGGCAGTACTATTTGCATCTTCTCCAGTATATAAAAGCTTTGACAATGACACTCCCTCATAGCTGAATACAAGCCATATTTCATTGGACCGAGACTCAAAAGATTCCACATATCTTGCAATATGGTTCAAACCTTCTTCATATATGGCTCCTTCCAGTCGAAATTTGTTTTGAAAGGAATACTCGGAACCATTTAAGAAAATTTCTCCAAAATATTTTTCCCTCAGCCCACTTAAGTACACAGCAGACCCTTTCTCTACCTGTTCAGTACAATTAAGAGTTATTTGTATGACCTGCTTACATATGTATACTTAAAGATACAGTTCTTACTGAACACAAAACTTCCTCTAGGAAGTCTAAGTAGAAAAGATATAAGAGCATATTAAGGATAAGTGTAGCTTATACTCTCTGCTATGTTCTAGCTTTATGCTTTCTGTAGATAGCTTTGTGTTGTTCTGTATGCTGTGGACTCGGGCCTTGGACCTCATTAGACAAGATTGCAGCTTACTTAGGTGTTACTATAGAAGATTCTACTAGTGAGTTTCTGTTATTATCAGAATCTAACAGTTGCAACAGTGTTCAACAATTTGTTACTGTTTATCTCCCCCCATATATAGCCTCCCGTGTATTCAGTTCAGTTAGTTAATTCAGATTTCAATTTTGGAAGAGAGACACTGCAAATTTTCCCACTCATCATCCTTCACATTTTATTCATTTCTTGGCTTATGATTCTTAACAAACACCCCCTTTCTTTGAATGGGTCAATTTAAGATAGAAATTAGAAAGGATCAAAGGACAGAAGTTCAATGGATGGGACATAAGACCAGTTCCAGTACGAATAAGAAACAAGCTGAGGGATGGAAAAATGGGAAAGCAGGAAAGAACAACGGATACAATATTTTCTAGAAATGTTTATATAGATGAAAAACATATTAAGTCTCTAATTAAAGAATGTTTCTGTTATTGCATGTTAATTATGTTGATGTAAAAAAATAGGTTTATACTACTTTCTGACAAAACACAATGCATTATGACACCTAAAGAGATCCTCATAAATAAAACCATTAAAAACAGTCCTGCTTCACTCAAATGTATTACCATTATACGTTTCAAAATGTACATGGTGTAGTTAGAAGGACCATCCTGACACTCAGGATTACTTGAGCTGCCCATGCCCATTTCTGCAGTAATATTACCTTGATTACAATTCCAATGGAAAGCCAACCATACTTCTCCATATGATCCACGACCAAAACTCCTCCTTAAGACATACCTACACACCAAAATGCATATTGGCTCACTTGTTGGGCTAAAGGTATACACTTATAAGCAACAAATATGCAGGGGGAAAAAACCTCACATACAACAACACCTAAGACCTAATGGCAGTAACTGTACAGGCCATTCATATACAGCACACTTAAGGGGGTATCAGAGCTGTATGGACTTAAAAAGACAACTTTTGCTCAAAATACTACCCATGTCTTTTACTAGCAACCATATATCAGCTTATAGATGTATCACTGCATAGGAATTCAAAGCAGATAAATTTACCTTGAATCAGGCATCGAATAATCAGAAGACTCATTATCTGAACCAGCATCAATTAAAGGAATTGATTCAAGAAGACCAATAAAACTGGCAAAGCCTTCAGGGTTTATGCATTGGTCTTTGGCTTGATTGATAGTTGAACTCAGGTGAAAGCAAAAGTTTTGGTCATTGTACAAAATTACAGGGCCATCTACTGCTAAAAAAGGAATCAACCAAAGTATATACGATTGTCAAGAGATAACTTAAATTCAACCAAAAACAAATGTAAGATAAGCACAGTAAATCAAGAAAAACCTAAAAACTCCATAAAGATTACATAATGAGATAGCATCGCATCTTTGCTTACCAGCTTGTTGGTGAAGGGCATCTGGTAGAGGCTGGGGTAGTTCATACAAATAGTCTTCCCGGTCATCTTTTTTGGGAGGCCACTTAGAATCCACTGAATCATCAAGATTTTCAGATAAATAAAAACATCCAAAATCACCATGTTTCACTTCAACCTATCATAAAAGGAAACCAAAAAGGATTTATTCGTTAATTTTGACCAGAGGGATGCCTGTTTCAAAGTCCAATGAATTACTTTATGATATCAAAAGAGTGTATAGTGAAGGATGAAAATTTATTTTTGCGGACACACATAAAGATACCAAATTCCCAAAATTTGAAAATTAACACCTGTATCTCAGTGCAAGGAAACTTCAAAAGAAAACAACTGCTTTATGATAATAGATGTAACTTATTTCAACCAAAAATGCTAATAAATCAGCCAAAAAATACATCTCATCACATGGAATGTGAAAAACTGAGAAATTAGTAATCAAATTATGTGCATAGAAAAACTTAGTTGTCTAGTCTCAAATAATAATACAACTTTTTTGCCCACAATACATGCACCCCACCACCAAACAAAATGCTGTCATAATACAAGTTTTATGCTAAAATTGACAGAATACAATTAGTCTGCTCATTATCAATGCATTCCTTAACTTCATCGGAATATTAAATTTATGAGATAAACAAAATAAGGAAGAAAACAGTAATAATAAATCTAATGGCTTACAGCCATACCAATATTCGCTTAAACTTGGTATCTAGCAAATGAGGGTGCTCCAGGTGCAATAGATCAGAGGTGATATCATTAGCTGAGTAAGTTCCAGATAATAAGTTAGTTGGTAGGAATCAATAGGAAAAACATGAGCCTAAAAAGGGAACAACCAAATTAAATAACTTTGGTAATCATTTAAGTTTCTGGCAGAGCATATATACCTTTGAAAATTTGTTTTTTTTTCATCGAAATTAAACATCAGATAAGGAATTGTTACACACAAATGCATGGCAAATGTATCATCTAGAAAAGATAAACTTTGTAAAACTGTCTATAAGTAGAATGAGCACATATAGCATGCCTATTATATATAATATATCTCCTTGCTATTGCATGTCACTCAGAGATCAGGGTCGTCGTATCTGCATTAATTTCCTGTTAAATGACCAAAAAAATGGACCTAACCTTGTTGATATTACCATATACATTCAATTCATTATGTATAAACTGATATGCTAATATTAACAACCATCATAGGGAGGAAATCTTTACGCAGAGTCTGGAACTCTAGATATGAAGTTCATTGTTTAAACCCATGAAACATACCTGAGCTTCTGTAAGCTGATTCCTGCAGCCCAAATGATGGGAAGCCTGCATCCTCATTTTCAGTATAGCTTCTTCTAAGTGAGTTCGCAGAAGATTTAGCAGATTCCAGAGGAACAACAACTGCTGCCAAAATATTAAAATTAACAACCTTATAGTTATGTTTCCTTTAAATAAAGAGTATGCTGGCCACCTTATAATAACCCTACATAATATAATATTTATATATTCAGACAAAAGAAAGGAGCAATCGGATAATATACATATCCTAATAATGCCATGATAAACTTATATCTTTAACAATGAAAGTTTGGTTATATTTCATAATCTTTCTCACCTTTAGCCTCCTTAGGAGACTGAAAATTTTCAGAGCAAATGAAAGCCTTAGAGTCTCCAATATTGGCAACCAAAATTTTATCATCTGCAACCAATACAATTGTTGCTGTAGATCCTGAATGAAGGTTATTTCTAGAGGCTTCCTTCATAGTTCAATTGAAAGATGTTAATACAAGAACACACACAAAAATGTATCAAATAAAAAAAATTTGTAAAAGTGAACAAAAAGTCAAACTTACCTCAGAAAACTTCGCATCAATATCATTGATTGCTCTCAACAATGCTTCCTTCAAATTAAAAAGGAAAATATTTAAAAAGGATTAAAATAGAAAGAAGAGTACCTGAATCGATTTGGAGTTAGGGTTCGTGAGAGAGAGGACGGCGCTGGTGGTGAGTTGAGAGAGAGGACGGCGCTGGTTCTTGCGAAGGTGAGGACGGCGCTGGGTTGATGCGTTTTGGGTGCGAATCGAAGGTGAGGACGGTTTTGCTTCTTCGTTCGTTCGTGAAGGTGAGACGGGTTTTGCTTCGTTCGTGAAGATGAAGAGGGTGGGTGTTGCTGGGTTGCTACGAATTGAAGGTGAGGACGGCGCTGTGGGTTGCTGCGATTTGAAGGTGAGGACGGCGCTGTGGATTTGAAGGTGAGGACGGCGCTGCGATTTGAAGGTGAGGACGCGATTTGAAGGTGAGGGTTTAGTTCTTTTGGGAGAGAGACAGATACACTCTTTACCTTTGTTCCAAAAATATTTTTTTTTTTTTTGTATTTAACCTGACATTTTACATCTGTGCCTAAATATGGCCAGATACATACATATTTTAGATAATTTTCACCATAATTACAAGATTGCCACCGCGTTTAGTTATGCCTCTGGTACATTGAAGTCAGATGTAAAAAGTCTTGTCTATTTATTTTTTACATCTGTGGATATTGAAGCCAGATGAAAAGGTTACTCCACATAGCCTTTTACATCTGACATATGCTCGTCAGATGTAAACATGCTGTGTAATATGTTATATTTGTACTCTGACAGCTTCTTCTGATATGACTCTCTTCATGCTCTTCAGGTTAAGGTGTCCTAATTTTTGATGCCACAGCTTAACCTCTTCATTTTTAGTTAAGAGACATGTAGATACATTACCTTCTTCAAGAGGGATCCACAAGTAGCAGTTGTCTTTTGATCTAACACCCCTCATAAGGATGTCTCCTTCATTATTGCTGACCAGACATTCATTTTTTGTAAAGTTGACTTTCATGCCTTGATCACATAGTTGGCTTATACTGATTAGATTGGCAGTTAGTCCTTTTACAAGGAGAACATTTTCAAGTTTTGGTAGACCATGGTCAATAAGTCTTCCAATACCTTTGATTTCCCCCTTTGCTCCATCTCCAAATGTCACAAAACTTGTGGCATAAGATTTTACTTCCTTTAAATATTTTTCAACACCAGTCATGTGTCTGGAACAACCACTATCAAAGTACCAATCTTCTTTTGATGATGCTCTGAGAGATGTATGGGCAATCAAACTTTTCCCACTGCTTTCAGCTGTATACTCCTTGGTATTGGTTGCATCATCTTTTTGCTTCCATTCCATCTTTGTTTTAGTGATGGATTGATCAGATTCTTGTGGAATTTCACTTGGATAACCATACAGTTTGTAGCAATAAGGCCTTATGTGCCCCTTTCTTCCACAGTGATGACATCTCCATGAATGGTACCTGCTTCTTGGTCTAGGTATAATCCTAGGTCTCTGCCATCTTTGCTGATGTGGTGCCACATGTGGCAACACTTGTCTCTGCTGTCTAGGAGACAGGTGTGACGACATCCTGTCATGCATTTTTGGAGACGGTTGTTTACTTATCTCAGGCATATATTTCCCTTCTTTGTTGTAATCCATAATCCTATTAACATTTTTGTATTCATACCCAATGCCTGTTTTGGATCTACTAGGAGCAGGCAAAGTTTCCAGGATTTCATCTAGATCACTTCCTTTGAATAGCCTAAGAACATGCTTCTTTAAATTCTCAAGATGAGAGTTTAATTCAGTTACCTCTTCATTCAGATGGGCTATCTCAGTCAGTTGTTTGATCTTGTCAGCTTCTAAGTTGATGATAGTTGCCTTCTGTTCCTCAATGATCTTTAAACTATCTTCCCATTTAGTACTAAATTCAGAGATTCTTGACAAATTAGCAGCTTTCTCAATTTGCAACTTAGTGATTGTCTCTTTTTGCTCTTCAGAGACTCTGCAGACTTCTGCACTCTTCAGACACAGCTTTTTATATGATTCAGCAAGTTCATCAAAGGTTAGTTCTTCTTCACATGATTCAGTGTCAGATGTGCAAACACTTGTCAATACATGTATAGCTTTTGCAGTATCGGCTTCTCCTTCAGAATCTTCATCTGACCAAGTTACAGTTAACCCCTTCTTTTGTTTCTTCAGAAAGGTTCCACATTCACTTCTAATGTGACCAAACCCCTCACATTCATGGCATTGAACACCTTTATTTGGAGCTGATTTCTCATCTGTTACAGGTTTTCTGAAATTCCTGTAAGTGTTGCGACCAGTGTCAGCTGCACCTGTCTTAGAGCGTTTGTCCATTCTCTTTAGCACCTTATTAAATTGTTTTCCCAAAAGAACCATTGCATCAGAGATGCTTTGTTCAGACTCTGTGTCACTCAGTTGATCTTCTTCCTCAGCATTTGAAACAAACGCAATACTTTTGTTTTTCTTATCCATCTTTTCATTTGTAGCTACCTCATAGGTTTGTAGTGAACCAACCAGTTCATCTAGCTTCATATCTGTGATATCCTTTGCTTCTTCTATAGCTGTGACTTTCATGTCAAACTTCTTAGGTAGAGACCTGAGCATTTTTCTTACCAGCTTTTCTTCAGGTATCTTTTCACCCAAGGCATCAAATTGATTGTCAAAATCAAGTATGGTCATGTGAAAATCCTGAATGGTTTCATCATCATTCATTCTAAGATTCTCAAACTTAGTTGTTAGGAGTTGTAGCTTAGACAGCTTCACTTTAGAGGTACCTTCATGAACAGTCTCAAGAATTGTCCAAGCTTCCTTAGCACAGACACACTTTTTGATGAGTCTGAATATGTGCTTGTCAACACCATTATATAGTGCTTTTGAGTTTGCAAGAGCAAGCTCATCCTCTTCTTTGGACCATTCTTCAGCAGATTTCAACTCAAGAGTTGGTTTACCATCTTTGTCCATCTTCACAGGTGGAGTCCATCCTCTCAGAATTGCCTTCCATGTCTTGCTATCAATTTGTTTTAAGAAAGCCATCATGCGGGACTTCCAATAGTCATAGTTTGAAGCGCCAACCAAAAGAGGTGGTCTGGTAACAAAACCTCCTTCTTTGTCCATCCTTGCCAGAAACGATTTCCCTGGAGCTCACCCTAAAATTCAGAACAGGGTGCCTGCTCTGATGCCAATTGAAATTCCTGGCACACAGTGGACAGGTGTTGCTCAAGGTGTAGCAACACTTGTCTGTTGTAGACAGATGTTGTTACTGGTGCGCCAACACTTGTCTATAAACAGAGCAAATAACATAAAACAATACAAACAGTAAAGTAAATAACACACGAGAGTTGTTAACCCAGTTCAGCCTAAAGCCTACTCTGGGGGATACCAATCCAGGAATGAAGTCCACTATCAGCAGTATTACTTCGAAGCTAAACTCACCCGTTTACAACTTCTCACTTAATCACTACCCAATGACCCTTCTACCTAGGAACTCCTAGATATGAGACCCCGTCCCAATTCCCACCTTAGCAACACAGACAGCGCTGCTATTCAATTCCACAATCACAACAGGTGGAGACACACTCCTAAGAAACTAGGATTCACTCTTGCTTAAAAGCTTGCGAGTAAACCTCACAACACAATAGAACAAACTCCGTACTTCAAAGCTTAGGAGAAGTTCACACTTACAACTCAATAACACTCAGGTCCTAAGCTTGCATCAATGAGACACAAGAAAGGCTCACAATTAACACTCTAAAATCCTAAAACACACGCTTTGTAAGAACACGATTTTAGATGCTTGAAACCATATGCTTGCCTTCGTATTTATAGTAGTAGAACGACTTGGGCTTCAAGACAAAATTAGGGCTTCTAGACTTGCGGCAGTAGTGATATATTTTTGAAAACAATAGTTATATTTTTGAAACCGCAAAAATATATTTTCCAAAAATATAATTCCTTTGGAAAATAAAACTAGGGTTTGGCTGCCTCATGAAACACATTAAACACGTGCGCCTTCTTCTGTAAGAAACCTTGACATAATTCTTCAAACAGATCTTCAAAAGATTGAGTAGAAAATAATAACATCCAGCTGGCACGCGCAGAACAGAGTCAGGTGTTGTTCCAAAGTGTAACAACATTTGTCACAACACTTGGGGTCAGCACATTTGTCTCAACACTTGGCTAAAATATGTTTTTGCAAAATGTAGCCAATATACAAAAACCCAACAAAAATTATATCTCATATTTTGTAAATCAGACTTCTATAATATATATAGCAACATATAAAGATATATGGCACAACATCATACTATCTCAAAAGAAAAGTCAACAAAGACAGCAATCATTCATATTGGAAATGGTTAAAAGATCATATACTAGTATGAACTTATGGATAGGGGTGTGCATGGTTTGGAAACCACACCACACCACACTTAATTGATGGTTTTGGTTCTAAACCAAAACCATTTCAATAACAAACCGGTTATTTTTTAAAACTAATTTGGATTTGGTTATTAACCGGATCGAACCAATTTATAACCGGTTTGTAATAAAATTTAAGTTATTCACATAATCCAATTTTAAATAGGTTTTTTACTTAAACTAATTTTTTTTATTAGTTGATTAAAAAAAATAGATTTATTAATTATTTTAAAAACATAATTTTTCATTAATTTTATGATTGAATTGGTTTATAATCAACCCACAAAATATTTTTTTTAAACCCAAATTATTTTTTACTTAGCCGAAAACTTATTTTTTATATTGTTTTAAAAATATTTTTTATTATTTAAAAAAAGAGTAATTTTTAAAATTAAAAAATCTGATTTTTAAATACAAAAAAAACTAATAAATAGGAAAAAAATTAAAATACTAAATTTTTGAAAAACTAAAAACATTAAAAACTGATTTTTTAATTATTTTAAAAAAAAAACTGAATTTTTTAATTATTTTTAAAAATTAAAAACATTAAAAACTGATTTTTTTAATTATTTTTAAAAATCTGATTTTTAAAATAAAATAATATTAAAATAGTATGGGTGGTTGGTGGTGGCCGGCCGCCGGAGCACCACCGCCGGCCGCCGGAGCACCACCACCGGCCGCCGGAGCACCACCGCCTGCCGCCGTGAAATTCGCCGGAGGTTCGCCGGAAACCGCCGCCCGTCGTCGCCCCTGCCGGAGCGCCGCCGCACCGGCCGCCGGTGGTCCGGCGTTGACCACCGGTTGACCACCGGTCCACCACCCCTCTTTTAATTAATTATTTTATTATATAATAAAGAATTTTAAAAAATTGAAGATTGGGTCTGAATTAGCTATTGGGCCTAAATTTTCAAACCAATTCCAAACCAAATTACAAAATGTGGTTATGGTTTATAATTGGTGTTTTTTTATTGGAGTGGTGTGGTTTTTTTTTTAAATGGATTTTGCAAACTAAAATTGGATATGAATTGGTTAGTAATTTGATTAAGGATAACCAAATTTTTTGCACACCCCTACTTATGGATACTCACTAATTTGTTGCCAGTTCAACGAGATTTCTCGTGCAATTATAGAGATAGAATCACATTAAACTTTTAAGTAGATCAATCATGGGTGCCAAACAAGTCGTCTCAAAAACTATGCTAGTCTCCAAAGAAAATTTGCAATACCAAAGTACCAGAAATAGGTGTCGACTAAATATGCTTTGAGAAAATCATGTTAATCTCCAACAGAAAATCTGAATATATTAATTTTCACAGTATTTATTATTTTTTTTTTAAGTTCCAATAAAACAAAACTCAAGTACCTTTACTTTATTGGTTAAAAGCGAGCATGTACCTATGGGTAATTTCTACATACAATCTGCTTCAAAAATAAGTTTTCTATGATACCTCAATTGTTTCCACGGCAGAATGCGCTATATATACAGAGTGATGCGACATTAATTTCGACGCTTCCATCAAAATTGAATTTGTGGACATCGATATCTTTTTTTTTGGTCACAAAGAAAATTAAACATTAATCAATAAATATAAATCCTTAAGATTGTTGTAAAAAATTGGACCTATTCACAATAATAAACAACATATAAATTTAACCAATCGAATATATATGAATCATAATAAAATAAAATAGAGTTCACAAGAACTTATCTTCTGATTGCGGTAAATTGTTGTCGGCACCATAGCGAAATAAGCAACCACCGAATCATAGACCTGCAAAATAGTGAACCATGGAACAATACCTGAGGCGTGCTGATCGCACTGTCCTTAAGGATTTATCCGCCTCATAAGCGCAAATCCCCCAGGATTCAACAGGTCCTTCCCGGATATGAATCATATCTGAGGTGACAGAACTAGCAAGACATAATTAGAAACCGGTGATGCAATCCAGGAAGATAATAACTCAATTTATATGTGAGGGAAATATTTTTCTATTCAAAGCCATGTCTCTTGTTGTAAAGATATGCACCTCCTTTTCTATCCTCTAAGCTTCACGACTTAAAAAGAACAAAGCCAGTATCTTGGTCTTTTGTAACTGCTCTAATATTCTTTCTAATAATTAGGAATAATATCAATAAATTGAATTGAAAGGAAAACGTTTCTTTCACCAAGTAAAAGGCAATTAATTTTAAAATAAATTATAGTTATAGTATAAAATATACAACAGTTAAAACGTGTTGGGTCGTGTTAATGGACTTTAGGCCCAATGGGCCTTGGACTTAAGGTGGGGGGCGCTATATGAAGCCCTTGGAGAGAGAAAGAATTCATTTTTCTTGTTCTTGGGAGAAGTAGAGAGAAGGGAGAGCAAGAGGAGAGCTAGGGCAAGCTTGAGCAAGAGAGATCAAGAGAAATCGTCGAGCTTTCATCGGATCCAAGTTAAGAGAGTAGATTTCATATTCGTGGGTGATACGAGAAAGGGGAGAATGTCGATTTCTCCGTACCCGAGCTTTCTCCACCCCATTTTCGTTTGGGTTTTTGGGTGATTTTCTTAAGGAAAATGATAGAGAATGTTCATAACATGTTTAATATACTTGTATCACGTAGTATGAACGATTTTGTGGGTTAAAATTGGGAATTTGTAGATGTTTGATCAAGAACTTTGTGGTTTATGAGTTTTTGAGTAAAAATGATAAATCATTACTTTTTCGATGTTTATGATGTAGATCTGAGAATCAATCCGTCCTTTTATGTTTATATATGTGTTATGTACATGAAGATAAACTTATTTAGGATTTATAACATGAAAAATGGGATTTTTGGGTTAATTGGAGTGAAAAACACGAAGTTTGAACATTGTTGTCAGAAGGTCGTCGCTAAGCCTTCGCTTAGCGAACAGGTGGCGACTGTTGCTGTCCTGAGGCCCTCGCTGAGAGACCAAAGGCCCTCTCTAATCGACCAGCTCGCTGTCGCTCGCCAGAATCTGTCCATGCACTGACTATGTTCGCCATCCCTCGCTATGCCGTCGCTAAGCGACCAGTACTGTGCAGAACATATTTTGTTGATGTTTTAAAGTGCAATTAGGCACTTGTAACATGGATTTAAGGTATCCTAACATGCAATTAAGTGTTTGTAACCATGATTGATTGCTTGTTGATGAACAATGATGTGTTGATTATATTTGTGGAATATAATCGTTGTTGATTGGGTTAATGATGTTTGTTAAAATGTCAAAGAAGTATATTAAGGTGTTTAATCAACTTAATAAAGAAGGATATTGGAATTATGTTATTATAATAAAGAAGGATATTAAGGTATATTGTTATCTTAATAAAGACGAAATGTTGGATAATGTTTCACATTGTAAATGACGAGCAAAATGCTAATTGTGTGAGTGTGAATTCATGAATTACATACATGCATTCATGAATTGTTGATGTATATTGGATATTCCAATAAAGACGGATATCGGATTATATTTATCCGATAAAGACGAATATTAGAGGTGAGATACTCTAATAAAAACGATGGTACCATATGCATTAGATATATCTAGGGGACATAGCATGAAGATTGTGGCATTAAATTGCATTAGGATATGCGTACATTATTTGATATTTGATATGTGACACATATGTTTGGAATTTGTGATAATTGTCTATGTGTGTTAGACTTGTTGTATGTGTTGATTGTCCGATGATTATAAATGTAATTGTCTTCAATTTCTTGTGGATTATGATTGAAATTTGATTATAACTTCTTGTAGCTTATAATTAAATGAGATTAATGATGTATGCTTATAAATGAAGTGTGAGTACAATTAGGTTGTATCTCCTATTTAGATGTGATTAATGAAGTATATGCATGATGTATGAATATGCATGAATTGTGATGAAGTGTTTATATATAGTTTACTTACACTTGTATATTTTTGAGTATGTTATCTAACTATCTTTTATGTGTTATGTGCTGGACCGTTGGGGGTCCAGATTCACAGGTTTCGTGTTTATCGATGTCGAGTCGTCAGTAAAACTCCGCTCTGATTGTGACACGGGAAAAGAGGTTTTATAATGTGTATAGAGTTCCATAATCTTAGTCATTTTGTATAACGAATGATGCAATATTGATTCAAATTTTGTATAAACATGTAGTCTTACTAATTAATTACATTAGTATTATTTTTTATGAAGAATGTAATACTTGAACCAAGATTTTATAATAACAAAGTTTGATTTTCCGCCGCGTATTTTGAAAAAGATGATGGGGAATTAGCACAATAATAATAATAATAATAACGAGCAATATGCAGCGGAAATAAAATTCCCCAAACTTGTAAGAACCTTGAGGATCAACAACAAATAATATGGCAGACAATAAAGCAAAATAAAGACACCGGAATTTTAACGTAGAAAACCCTCGATGTGAGAGTAAAAAAACCACGGGTCGTCCAAACCAAAGAAATAGCTCCACTATAATCAAATAAGGGTACAAAAGAGTCTCCAAGTGAGGCACAAACAAGTGCTAACAACCAATTACACAACAAAGCACTAAAGCTTACAAAACAAGAACAAGAAGCTGAAAATTTTCCAAAACACCTGTTGTATTGCTAGCAGAATATCTCCCGAACCAGACCTTGTTTCGACGATCCGAACGGTCAAAAGATAGCCTCTGGATCCACGAACCTGCCCTCCAAGTTTGAGCGATATCCAACGGTTAACGAATCGGGAATCGGAGTTTTAGTGGGACTGATTTGAGAAAAACGGGAATTGTTTTCTCTCTTCTTTTCTCTCTTTTTGAAGGTTGTTCTGTCACAAAATTTACTCACATAATAACCCTAGTATGACCACTCTCCACTTATATAAGTGAGACATAATGGGCTAATAAAATTGGACATTTCTCCACATAGGAAGGGAGCCCAAAACCCAACAAATCTCCCCCTCACAACTATGTGGAGGAAATCGCCAAACCGGCGATATCACAACATGCTTCAAATTTTCCCCTTGGTAACGTCTTGGTCATCATATCTGAATCATTATCATCCGTATGAACCTTTGCTAGTTCCAGCAACTTAGCATCCAAAACATCACGTATCCAGTGATACCTTACATCAATATGTTTGGACCTATTATGAAAAGTCGGATTCTTACCAAGATGAATAGCACTTTGGCTATCAACAAATAACACATATTTGTCTTGAACAAAACCAAGCTCCTGCAAGAATTTCTTCAACCATAGCAACTCTTTGCATGCTTCGGTAATGGCAATGAACTCTGCCTCTGTAGTAGACAATGCTACACACTTTTGCAATCTGGACTGCCAAGCTACAGCTCCCCCTGCAAACTTAATCATGTAGCCCGAAGTAGACTTCCTAGAATCAATGTCGCCAGCCATATCTGAGTCAGAGTACCCTTCCAAAGTAGGCTTATCTCCCCCAAAGCAAAGTCTCATACTGTAACATCCCAAATTTTTGGGACGTTAATTAACCAAATTTTAACCAAAACGATGAACCATTTTTTTAAAAGAATAAAATAAACTCATAATGCTAAATATTTAGTATTATTTAGTATTATAATAATAGATTTCTCCAAATTAATAATTTAGAGTAATGTAATTTCAAAAGATTGAATTTCTCTTTAACTCAAAATAAATTTCTAAACCAAGACTATTGGCCTTTTACTACCCAAACACTCAATCTATAGCTGGTCATAACTCTGGATGCTTGTGAGAATCTCTCTCGACAAGACTAGCACCGATGTCCACGAATTTCGGAGCCTCAACTACATGTCACCACGTTTCTGCTGCGCAACTCTGATCTACTGATTTAGTAACCTGGCCAAATTTATACATGAGGGTCGCTCCAAAACATAGGAAAACATCAATTAAGCATGCATATATACATATGGAAAACTCATAAATTACCAACAATAAAGTAAGTAGTTATTAATCACTTACCACACAACACCATAGTTACATTCTCCAATGTTTCACCAAATCCTAAAGGTTAGTCTACATGTCATTCTAATGCACCTTATATGATCTGGATATCACCGCTCCGCAGAGTAATTTGTCCCACCATTGGACAGTGTCCCACCGTTGGACACAATACCCCACCGTTGGGTATTATGGTTCGGTACCCCACCGTTGGGTATTATTCCAAACCACACCAAAAAGGAAATGAACCCCCTATCACCGCTAAGTTAGTCACACCAAAAAAATTACTCCGCCGAGCAATTAATCAAAACAGTCTTGTTCTAACACCAGTTTAGAGACAAGACCTCTCCAATGATAACCCCAATCACCAACCAAAGACACCGTTGTTAACCCAAATCACCAAATCAGAAGACATAATAAATCACGTTTAACAACAAGGAAATAAACTATGCATCACAAGAATTCATATATCATTTACGCACACCATAAAAATCACATAAGCATATGTATAATTAAAATAAACAAGCAACGGAGGATCCTCTAACCTTAATAGCAGCAACTCCTAATCAACACATGCTCCACTATAAGCTCACACTTGGTGACAAAACCTATTTGCTAATTCTTAGTTGACCTTCCGCTCGTCCTCCTTTCGCCATTAAGTCTCTAATTATATAGTTTCCCCGTCTCTAAATTTTCTCTCTATTTTCTAAGCGTAATAGAACCAGTAAGGGAAAGAATAATCCAAGGGAGAGAGAACCGATGGTTACTTAAATAGGTGATAATCCTCCCACTAACTTTTTCCTAAATAAATGGTATTATACTACATAGTGGAAAGTGGTAGTGATCATGTAAATAGGGGAAAAGAAGTTACAATTTATTTTCAAAACATAAAATCTTATTTTCTTCAGCCGTGTACCTATATATGTTTCATGTCTACCCATACTATATCAATTTTTAATATTATAAATTAAACAAGAAGTAATATGTTTGTGTGGTTTCTATCTTCACGTTGGAGTACAGATATAGGGATTGATTCTTAGTTTTTGTTAGCTAAATATACTACTTACTAGTAAATCCTTAATCCATTATATATGCTCCACATATTATTTTTTTACTATCGATACATCTAATTTATTTTTCCTTCTAATTAAAACAAATACATTAGACCATATTATAAAATAATATTCTAACCCAATAAATTATAAAATATAATAATTTAATTTCGACAACGATAAAATATTTCAAAATAAAATCCGTGTAAAATATCGGGGTCTTACACATACAAGTAGTACCACGAAGATACCTTAAAACCCATTTTACAGCATTCCAATGCTCTCTACCTGGATTTGACAAAAATCTACTGACTGTACCAACAACATGTGCTATATCTGGTCTTGTACACACCATTGCATACATCAAACTACCCACAACAGACGTATAAGGAACACGTTTCATATCAAATGTTTCATCTTCATTTGAAGGACTTTGTTTCGAACTCAGCTTGAAATGAGTAGCAAGAGGAGTGCTTACCGCCTTAGAATTTTCCATCTGGAATCTCTGCAGCACTCTTTTGATATAGTGTTCTTGTGACATCCAAAGTTTCTTCTCCTTTCTGTCACGCGTGATTCTTACGTCAAGAATCTGTTTAGCTTCTCCCATGTCTTTCATGGCAAATGACTCGCCCAATTGCTTCTTTAACCTGTCAATGTTAGAAATATTTTTCCCTACAATAAGCATATCATCAACATATAACAACAGGATAATGAAGTCATCGTTAGAAAATTTTCTAACAAAGACGCAATGATCTGAAGTAGTCTTCTTGTATCCTTGTTCAGACATAACAGACTCAAACTTCTTGTACCACTGCCTTGGAGCTTGCTTCAACCCATATAGGCTCTTTCTCAATCTACACACATAGTCTTCTTTGCCTTTAACTTGAAAACCATCGGGTTGCTTCATGTAGATCTCTTCCTCCAAATCACCATGAAGGAAAGTCGTTTTCACATCCATTTGCTCAACCTCTAGATCAAGAGTAGCAGCCAAACCCAACACGGTTCTAATTGATGACATCTTCACAACATGTGAGAAAATCTCATTAAAATCAACACCCTTTCTTTGACGGAAACCTTTCACTACCAATCTGGCTTTATACCTTGGAGACATAGAGTTACTCTCATGTTTAACTCTATATATCCACTTATTTTCCAAAGCCCTTTTGCCTTTAGGCAACTTCACTAAATCATAAGTGTGATTATCATGCAAGGATTTCATCTCATCATTCATTGCATCCAACCACTTTTGATTTTCATCACTTTCCATGGCTTCTTGAAAATACTCAGGTTCACCCTCATCAGTCAAAGTCACATACTCATCAGAATTATACCTTGTAGAAGGTTGTCTCTGTCTGTTGGACCTCCTAAGTTGAACTTGAGATGATTCTGGAGCTTCACCAAGATTCTCACCCTGTGACATATCATTCTCCTCATCATTATCAGCTGGAATATATACCTCTTCTCCAAGTTGTTGATCATCAACATAATCATGTGGATCACAATTTTGAACATCACCACCAATAGTATCCAGATTATGAACAGGCAACCGAACTGGATCAATATTAGACAAACTAACATCTTTCTCGGGTGTACGTAGTTTTCTCCACCTTATCAATGTCTTCAATAGTTTGGTCTTCCATGAACACAACATCGCGGCTTCTGATAAGTTTATTCCCTATAGGATCATAAAACTTTTAACCAAACTCATCCTACCCATAGCCAATGAAGATACATTGTTTTGACTTTGCATCCAACTTGGATCTTTCATCCTTTGGAACAAGCACAAAAGCCTTACAACCAAAGACTCTCAAATGATCATATTTGACATTCTTACCAAACCAAATTTTGTCTGGAACTTCACTGTTCAAAACAACAGTAGGAGTGAGATTAATAACATGCACTGCCGTGTACAGTGCTTCACCCCAATAATGTTGAGGCAACTTAGCTTCAGAGAGCATACATCTTGTTGGGTTTTTGTATGTTGGCTACATTTTGCAAAAACATCCTTTAGCCAAGTGTTGAGACATATGTGCCTACGCCAAGTGTTGTGACAGATGTGGGTACACTTTGGAACAACACCTGTCTGTCTAACTGTGCGCACCAGCTAGCGGGTTTTATTTTCTACTCAATCTTTTGAAGATTTGATTGAAGAATTGTTTCAAGGTTTCTTACAGAGGAAGGCGCACGTGTTTAATGTGTTTCAGGAGGCAGCCAAACCCTAGTTATATTTTCTAAAGGAATTATATTTTTGGAAAATATATTTTTGTGTTTCAAAAATAGAACTATTATTTTCAAAAATATATCAGCTGCTGCCGCAATTCTAGAAGCCCTAATTTTGTCTTGAAGCCCAAGTCGTTCTACTACTATAAATACGAAGGCAAGCATATGGTTTCAAGCATCTAAAATAGTGTTCTTACAAAGCGTGTGTTTTAGGGATTTTAGAGTGTTAATTGTGAGCCTTTCTTGTATCTCATTGATGCAAGCTTAGGACCTGTGTTTATTGAGTTGTAAGTGTGAACTTCTCCTAAGCTTTGAAGTACGGAGATTGTTCTAGTGTGTTGTGTGATTTGCTCGCAAGCTTTTAAGCAAGAGTGAATCCTAGTTTCATAGGAGTGTGTCTCCACCTGTTGTAATCGTTGAAGTTTATAACAACGCTGAGTGTGTTGTTAAGGTGGGAATTGGGACGGGGTCTCATATCTAGGAGTTCCTAGGTAGAAGTGTCATTGGGTAGTGATTAAGTGAGAAGTTGTAAACGAGTGAGTTTAGCTTCGAAGTAATACTGCTGATAGTGGATTTCATTCTTGGATTGGTATCCCCCAGAGTAGGCTGTTAGGCTGAACTGGGTTAACAACTCTTGTGTGTTATTTACTTTATTGTTTTTATTATTTTATGTTCTGTGCTCTGTTTATAGACAAGTGTTGGTGCACCTTTAGCAACATCTGTCTAATACAGACAAGTGTTGATACACCTTGATCAACACCTGTCCACTGTGTGCCAAGAATTTCTATTGGCATCAGAGCAGGCACCCTGTTCTGAATTTTAGGGTGAGCTCCAGGGAAACTTTTTTCTGGCAGGTATGGACAAAGAAGGAGGGCTCGTTACCAGACCACCTCTTCTAGTTGGTACGTCAAATTATGACTATTGGAAGTCTCGTATGATGGCTTTCCAAAAACAAATTGATAGCAAGACATGGAAAGCAGTTCTGAGAGGGTGGACACCACCTGTAAAAATGGACAAAGATGGGAAACCAACTCTTGAGTTGAAACCTGATGAAGAATGGTCCAAAGAAGAGGATGAGCTTGCTCTTGCAAACTCAAAAGCATTATACACATTGTATAATGGTGTTGACAAGCACATATTCAGACTCATCAAAAAGTGTGTCTCTACTAAGGAAGCTTGGAACATCCTGGAAACTGTTCATGAAGGTACCTCTAAAGTGAAGATGTCAAGACGACAACTCCTAACCACCAAGTTTGAGAATCTAAGGATGAATGATGATGAAACCATTCAGGAATTTCACATGACCATACTTGATTATGATAATCAGTTTTATGCCTTGGGTGAAAAGATACCTGAAGAAAAGCTGGTAAGAAAGATGCTTAGGTCTTTACCTAAGAAGTTTGATATGAAGGTCACATCTATAAAAGAAGCCAAAGATATCACAGAAATGAAGCTGGATGAACTGGTTGGTTCATTACAAACCTATGAGGTAGCTACAAATGAAAGGATGGATAAGAAAAACAAGAGCATTGCTTTTGTCTCGAATGCTGAGGAAGAAGACCAACAGAGTGACACAGAGTCTGAAAGTAGCATCTCTGATGCAATGGTTCTTTTGGGAAAACAATTTAATAAGGTACTAAAGAGAATGGACAAACACTCAAAGACAAGTGTAGCTGACACTGGTCGCAACACTTACAGGAATTTCAGAAAACCTATAACAGATGAAAAATCAGCTCCAAATAAAGGTGTCCAATGTCATGAATGTGAGGGGTATGGACACATCAGAACTAAATGTGCAACCTTCCTGAAGAAACAGAAGAAGGGGTTAACTGTATCTTGGTCTGATGAGGATTCTGAAGAGGAAGCTGATACTAAAAGGCTATACATGCACTGACAGGTGTATGCACATCTGACACTGAATCATGTGATGAAGAGCTGACCTTTGATGAACTTGCTGAATCATACAGAGAATTGTGTCTGAAGAGTGAAGAAGTTTGCAGAGTCTCAGAAAAGCAAAAAGAAACAATTACTAAATTGCAAATTGCGAGAACTGTCAATCTATCAAAAATCTCTGAGTTTGGTGCTAAATGTGAAGAGAGTTTGAAAACCATTGAAGAGCAGAAGGCAGCTATCATCAGCTTAGAAGCAGACAAGGTCAAGCAACTAGCAGAAATATCTCAGCTGAATGAAGAGGTAACTGAATTAAACTCTCATCTTGAGAATTTAAAGAAACATGTTCTTAGGCTATTTAAAGGAACTGATCTAGATGAAATCCTAGAAACATTACCTACTCCTAGTAGAGCTAAAACATGCATTGGGTATGAATGTAAAAATGTTAATAGGATTATGGATTACAACAAAGAAGGGAAATACATGCATGAGATAGAGACAAGTGTTACCACACATGGCACCACATCAGCAAAGAAGGCAGAAACCTAGATTTATACCTAGACACAGAAGCAAATACCACTCATGGAGATGTCATCACTGTGGAAGAAAGGGGCACATAAGGCCTTACTGCTACAAATTGTATGGGTATCCAAGTGAATTCCTTCAAGAGTCTGATCCATCCATTACTAAAACAAAGATGGAATGGAAACAAAATGAGGATACAACCAACATCAAGGGGGGTACAGCTGAAAGTAGTGAGAAAAGTCTGATTGCTCATACTTCTCTCAGAGCCTCATCAAAAGAAGATTGGTACTTTGATAGTGGTTGCTCCAGACACATGACTGGTGTTGAAAAGTATTTAAAGGAGGTAAAATCTTATACAACAAGTTTTGTGACATTTGGAGATGGAGCTAAGGGAGAAATTAAGGGTATTGGAAGACTGATTGACAATGGTCTGCCAAAACTTGAAAATGTTCTTCTTGTAAAAGGGCTAACTGCTAATCTAATTAGTATAAGCCAACTATGTGATCAAGGCATGCAAGTCAACTTTACAAAAAATGAATGTCTTGTCAGCAATAATGGAGGAGACATCCTTATGAAGGGTGTTAGATCAAAGGATAATTGCTACTTGTGGGTCCCTCTAGAAGAAGCCAATGTATCTACATGTTTCTTAACTAAAGATGATGAGGTTAAGCTGTGGCACCAAAAATTAGGACACCTTAACCTGAAGAGTATGAAGAGAGTCATATCCGAGGAAGCTATCAGAGGACTACCAAGTCTACAGATACAGGAAGGAAACATCTGTGGTGAATGTCAGATTGGGAAGCAAACCAAGGTGTCGCACCAGAAGTTGCAACACTTGTCCACTTCTAAAGTTCTTGAGTTACTACACATGGATCTGATGGGACCCATGCAAGTTGAGAGTCTTGCAGGTAAGAAATATGTTTTTGTTGTTGTTGATGACTTCTCTAGATACACTTGGGTCAATTTCATTAGGGAAAAGTCTGAGACTTTTGAAGAGTTCAAAGAGCTTTGCTTACAACTTCAAAAGGAGAAAGATTGTGGTATTGTAAGAATAAGAAGTGACCATGGTAAGGAGTTTGAGAACTCTAAGTTTGCTGAGTTTTGTGCTGCTGAAGGAATAGCTCATGAATTCTCCTCACCAATTACACCTCAACAAAATGGTGTGGTTGAAAGAAAGAACAGAACTTTACAAGAATCTGCTAGAGTTATGTTGCATGCCAAAAATCTTCCTTACAAGTTTTGGGCTGAAGCCATGAATACTGCATGTTACATTCATAATAGAGTAACATTAAGAACAGGTACTGCTACAACATTGTATGAACTATGGAAGAATAGAAAGCCTACTGTAAAATATTTCCATGTGTTTGGATCAAAATGTTACATTTTGGCAGATAGAGAACCTAGGAGAAAATTGGATCCCAAAAGTGATGAGGGGATATTTTTAGGTTACTCCACCAACAGTAGAGCCTACAGAGTTTTTAACTCCAGAACAAGAACTATGATGGAATCAATAAATGTTGTTGTTGATGATGCTGATACGACAAGTGTAGATCCAGCTGAAGAGACAGATGTCATTACACCTGTCGCCGCACCAGATAATGATCAAGCTGAACCTGAATCTGATCAAAATTCTGAATCTGCCACAGAGAATGTGAGACCTAACAAAGAACCATCTACTAGAACACAGAAGAATCATCCTCTGGATCTTGTCATTGGAAATCCAAATCAAGGAATTACAACAAGAAAATCAAAAGAAGCAATCTCTAACTCATGCTTCATATCTAAGATTGAACCAAAGAATGTTAAAGAAGCCTTGACTGATGAATACTGGATCAATGCTATGCAGGAGGAACTAACTCAGTTCAAAAGAAGTGAGGTATGGGATCTAGTACCTAGACCAGATGGTATAAATGTTATTGGTACAAAATGGGTCTACAAGAACAAAACTGATGAAAATAGTGATATTACTAGAAATAAAGCCAGACTTGTGGCACAAGGATACACCCAGATAGAATGAGTAGACTTTGATGAAACTTTTGCTCCAGTTGCTCGTTTGGAGTCCATAAGATTGCTCTTGGCTGTGGCATGCATCTTAAAATTCAAGTTATATCAGATGGATGTAAAGAGTGCATTCCTAAATGGCTATCTAAATGAAGAGGTATATGTTGAACAACCAAAAGGGTTTGTGGATCCAAGTTTTCCTAACCATGTCTACAAACTAAAGAAAGCTCTCTATGGTTTAAAACAAGCCCCTAGAACATGGTATGAAAGATTGACTGAGTTTCTTGTCAGCCATGGATACAAGAAGGATGGTAATGATAAAACCTTGTTTGTAGGAGAGGAAAAATGGAAGCTAACGATAGCTCAGATATATGTGGATGATATTGTATTTGGTGGAATGTCAAGACAAATGGTGGAACACTTTGTGCAACAAATGCAATCTGAATTTGAAATGAGTCTTGTTGGGGAACTAACTTATTTTTTAGGTCTTCAGGTCAAACAAATGGAAGACACCATATTTATTTCTCAAGAAAAATATGCAAGAAACATTGTTAAGAAGTTTGGAATGGAAGGTGGTAGTCACAAAAGGACACCTGCACCTACACATTTGAAGCTTACCAAAGATGAGAAAGGAATTGATGTGGATCAAAGTCTCTACAGAAGTATGATTGGAAGCTTGTTATATCTCACAGCTAGTAGACCTGATATCATGTTTGCAGTAGGAGTGTTGAGACATATGTGCCTACGCCAAGTGTTGTGACAGATGTGGGTACACTTTGGAACAACACCTGTCTGTCTGACTGTGCGCGCCAGCTAGCGGGTTTTATTTTCTACTCAATCTTTTGAAGATTTGATTGAAGAATTGTTTCAAGGTTTCTTACAGAGGAAGGCGCACGTGTTTAATGTGTTTCAGGAGGCAGCCAAACCCTAGTTATATTTTCTAAAGGAATTATATTTTTGGAAAATATATTTTTGTGTTTCAAAAATAGAACTATTATTTTCAAAAATATATCAGCTGCTGCCGCAATTCTAGAAGCCCTAATTTTGTCTTGAAGCCCAAGTCGTTCTACTACTATAAATACGAAGGCAAGCATATGGTTTCAAGCATCTAAAATCGTGTTCTTACAAAGCGTGTGTTTTAGGGATTTTAGAGTGTTAATTGTGAGCCTTTCTTGTATCTCATTGATGCAAGCTTAGGACCTGTGTTTATTGAGTTGTAAGTGTGAACTTCTCCTAAGCTTTGAAGTACGGAGATTGTTCTAGTGTGTTGTGTGATTGTTCTAGTTTCATAGGAGTGTGTCTCCACCTGTTGTAATCGTTGAAGTTTATAACAACGCTGAGTGTGTTGTTAAGGTGGGAATTGGGACGGGGTCTCATATCTAGGAGTTCCTAGGTAGAAGTGTCATTGGGTAGTGATTAAGTGAGAAGTTGTAAACGAGTGAGTTTAGCTTCGAAGTAATACTGCTGATAGTGGATTTCATTCTTGGATTGGTATCCCCCAGAGTAGGCTGTTAGGCTGAACTGGGTTAACAACTCTTGTGTGTTATTTACTTTATTGTTTTTATTGTTTTATGTTCTGTGCTCTGTTTATAGACAAGTGTTGGTGCACCTTTAGCAACATCTGTCTAATACAGACAAGTGTTGATACACCTTGATCAACACCTGTCCACTGTGTGCCAGGAATTTCTATTGGCATCAGAGCAGGCACCCTGTTCTGAATTTTAGGGTGAGCTCCAGGGAAACTTTTTCCTGGCAGGTATGGACAAAGAAGGAGGGCTTGTTACCAGACCACCTCTTCTAGTTGGTACGTCAAATTATGACTATTGGAAGTCTCGTATGATGGCTTTCCTAAAACAAATTGATAGCAAGACATGGAAAGCACTTCTGAGAGGGTGGACACCACCTGTAAAAATGGACAAAGATGGGAAACCAACTCTTGAGTTGAAACCTGATGAAGAATGGTCCAAAGAAGAGGATGAGCTTGCTCTTGCAAACTCAAAAGCATTATACGCATTGTATAATGGTGTTGACAAGCACATATTCAGACTCATCAAAAAGTATGTCTCTGCTAAGGAAGCTTGGAACATCCTGGAAACTGTTCATGAAGGTACCTCTAAAGTGAAGATGTCAAGGCGACAACTCCTAACCACCAAGTTTGAGAATCTAAGGATGAATGATGATGAAACCATTCAGGAATTTCACATGACCATACTTGATTATGATAATCAGTTTGATGCCTTGGGTGAAAAGATACATGAAGAAAAGCTGGT
Source organism: Trifolium pratense (assembly GCF_020283565.1). NCBI lineage: Eukaryota > Viridiplantae > Streptophyta > Magnoliopsida > Fabales > Fabaceae > Trifolium > Trifolium pratense. The sequence continues at coordinate 15,871,143 of NC_060064.1, read as the reverse complement.
AAGAAAGATGCTTAGGTCTTTACCTAAGAAGTTTGATATGAAGGTCACAACTATAGAAGAAGCCAAAGATATGAAGTTTGATATGAAGGTCACAGCTATATGAAGGTCGAATGCTGAGGAAGAAGACCAACAGAGTGACACAGAGTCTGAAAGTAGCATCTCTGATGCAATGGTTCTCCTGGGAAAACAATTTAATAAGGTACTAAAGAGAATGGACAAACGCTCAAAGACAAGTGTAGCTGACACTGGTCGCAACACTTACAGGAATTTCAGAAAACCTATAACAGATGAAAATTCAGCTCCAAATAAAGGTGTCCAATGTCATGAATGTGAGGGGTATGGACACATCAGAACTGAATGTGCAACCTTCCTGAAGAAACAGAAGAAGAGGTTAACTGTATCTTGGTCTGATGAGGATTCTGAAGAGGAAGCTGATACTGCAAAGGCTATACATGCACTGACAGGTGTATGCACATCTGACACTGAATCATGTGATGAAGAGCTGACCTTTGATGAACTTGCTGAATCATACAGAAAATTGTGTCTGAAGAGTGAAGAAGTTTGCAGAGTCTCAGAAAAGCAAAAAGAAACGATTACTAAATTGCAAACTGAGAGAACTGTCAATCTATCAAAAATCTCTGAGTTTGGTGCTAAATGTGAAGAGAGTTTGAAAACCATTGAAGAGCAGAAGGCAACTATCATCAGCTTAGAGGAGTTTTAGGAGGAGTCTTTTCATGTGCAATACCCTGCTGCTTACAATAGACATCAAAGGGACCACAATACTCACCACCATTATCAGAACGAACACATTTCAGCTTCTTACCTGATTGCCTCTCAACCAAAGCATGGAATTCTTTGAATTTCTCCAACACTTGGTCTTTTGTCTTTATAGCATATACCCATAGTTTCCTGGAACAGTCATCAATAAAGGTAACAAAATAAAGTGCACCACTAAAAGATTTTACCTTTAATGGACCACAAACATCAGAATGCACCAATTGAAGCAACTTTGACTTTCTTGAGGGAGGATGCTTCTTGATGGATACTCTAGTCTGTTTACCAGTCATGCAATGAGAACACTTCTCTAAATCTGCATTCTTTAATCCTGGAAGCACATCCTTTTTGGCTAAAACATTCAGCCCCTTTTCACTAATATGACTAATCCTTCGGTGCCACAAAGATGCTTTCATGTCGATAGCATTCACACTGTCTCTAGCAACCAAAGCTTTTGTCCAATACAGTTTAGAAGTTTTCTCCCCTCTAGCCACAACCAATTTACCTTTACTGAGTTTCCACTTTCCAGAACCAAAGTGATTATCATAACCACAATCATCAAGCATATGCACAAAGATCAAATTAAAACGGACATCCGGAGCATGTTTGACATCTCTAAGCAACAATTGCATTCCCATGTTGGTTTGCAAGCAAATATCACCAACACCAATTACCTTAGCTACACCATCATTATCCATCTTCAACCCTTCAAAGTCACCAGAAGTATAAGATGTGAAGAATTCCTTCCTCGGTGTAACATGCAATGTAGCACCACTGTCAACAATCCACATGCTCTCATCTGATACAAGATTAATGGACTCATGATCACAGAGAATAACAAGATCATCATTGATAGCAGTAGTAACACGATCATCATCATGATCTTAATGATCTCTTTGTTTCTGCTTACCCTTCTTGCCTTTGTTATCTTTTCTCCACTGATAACAGTACTTTTGTATGTGCCATGATTTATGACAATAATTACACTCCATATTCTTGTATCGCCCTTTGGACTTGCTTCTGCTATTCTCTCTACCACCCTTCGGTTCTTTCTTCTGACTTCTCCCCCTATTTTCAGTGACAAGTACCTCGGATTGAGATGAAGTACCTTGTGTCTTCCTTCTCATCTCCTCATTAAGAATATCACCCTTAGCCGTTTCCAAAGAAGAAACACCTTTAGGAGCAGAACTTGTAATAGAAACCCGAAACGTCTCCCAAGACTCTGGTAAAGATAGCAATAGAAATAGTCCCAAAAGTTCATCTTCAAATTTAATACCTATTCCTGACATCTGATCAAGGAGCCCCTGAAATTCACTCAAGTGATCTGAAATAGAAGTCCCCTCCTTATACTTCAAACTTATGAAGCTATTCAACAAGAACAATTTATTATTCCCTGATTTAGAGGCATACAAGGACTCTAACTTCTCCCACAAAGTTTTTGCATGTGTCTCATTAGCAATATGATTATAAATATTATCTTCAACATATTGCCGAATAAAACCACATACCTGTAGATGTTCAAACTCCCATTCTTCATCAGACATAGAATTCGGCTTTGCGGAACTAAATAGCAGTAAGTGCAATTTCTTCACAAATAACAAGTCTTTCATCTTGCCCTTGCACAAATGGTAATTAGAACCATTCAACAATACCATCTTCATATTTGTATTTGACTCCATCTTTCAAACAAGTAAAATTGCCCTTAACCAAGAGCTCTGATACCACTCTGATGGGGAATTAGCACAATAATAATAATAACGAGCAATATGCAGCGGAAATAAAATTCCCCAAACTTGTAAGAACTTTGAGGATCAACAACAAATAATATGGCAGACAATAAAGCAAAATAAAGACACCGAAATTTTAACGTGGAAAACCCTCGATGTGAGAGTAAAAAAACCACGGGTCGTCCAGACCAAAGAAATAGCTCCACTATAATCAAATAAGGGTACAAAAGAGTCTCCAAGTGAGGCACAAACAAGTGCTAACAACCAATTACACAACAAAGCACTAAAGCTTACAAAACAAGAACAAGAAGCTGAAAATTTTCCAAAACACCTGCTGTATTGCGAGCAGAATATCTCACGAACCAGACCTTGTTTCGACGATCCGAACGGTCAAAAGATAGCCTCTGGAGCCACGAACCTGCCCTCCAAGTTTGAGCGATATCCAACGGTTAACGAATCGGGAATCGGAGTTTTAGTGGGACTGATTTGAGAAAAACGGGAATTGTTTTCTCTCTTTTTTTCTCTCTTTTTGAAGGTTGTTCTCTCACAAAATTTACTCACATAATAACCCTAGTATGACCACCCTCCACTTATATAAGTGAGACATAATGGGCTAATAAAATTGGACTTTTCCACATAGGAAGAGCCCAAAACCCAACAAAAGATTTATCATGGTAGAATTTTATTAAATAATGGGTTTGGGTGTTACACTTAATGACTTCCAAAAATAATCATGTAAACAGCCTTGACGCTGCAAGCATACCAAACATGGCCTTCCGAAATCACAGCATTTACCTTGATGTTTGCTCATTTCTGAACCTAATTACTCATGTAGTACATGAACAGTTGGTTATGGTTCCACTCATTAATGTTCTACAGTACACAATAATAATATACATACTTACCAATGACCTGATTATGGTTCCACTCATTAAAGTTCTTGCAGTACGTACACAATAATAATATACATACCAATGAGTGAAGAAGACTCTGTCTATTACCAATGTTGACTATTATTTTATTTTGATATACACAAACAAGTATGTATATGAAGAAGCCACAACCACAACTACAAACTTAGAAAACCAACACCATTTCTGTTCTTTCCTCATTACCAATATGGCAGCATCAATTGTTAATTCACTCCTAGGGAAGCTTGCTTCTTATGCTTATCAAGAAGCTTCTCGAGCCTATGGTGTGTATGAAGATCTAAAAGAATTCAAAGACACTTTGTCAATTGTCAGTGGTGTGTTGTTGGATGCTGAGGAAAAGAAGAATAAACAACATGGCTTGCGTGAATGGCTAAACCAGATTCAAGACATCTGTGTTGCTGCTGAAGATGTATTGGGCGGATTTGAGTTGCAAGACAAGAAAAAAAAAGTTATGAAAGCTTCTGGCAACACTATGGTGAAGGTACGCCACTTGGCTTCTTCCTCTAATCCACTTGCTTTCCGTAGTAACATGGCACATCAAATCAAAGAGATTAGGGGCAAATTGGACAAGGTAGCAGCTGATCGGACCAAGTTTGGACTTGTGAGTGTTGATCCCAGACTTGCTGTACAAGGAAGAGAAACATATCCTAATGTTGATGCTTCGAGTGTAATAGGAAGGGAAAATGAGACGAATGAAATTGTCAATCTTTTGATGCAGCCACATCCTCACGGAGATGCTGATGGTAATAAAAGTATGTGTGTCATTCCAATAGTGGGAATTGGAGGAATGGGGAAGACCACACTTGCTAAGTCGGTGTTCAATGATAAGAGGATGGATACACTTTTCCCATTGAAGATGTGGGTGCATGTCTCTGATGATTTCGACATCAGAAAGATAATCATTAAAATCATCAACTCTGCCACCGCTTCCTTTTTAACTTCATCTTCAACACCATCAAGCGGTCTTGCTCACCTAGAAAACATCAACAACTTAGATATTGTGCAACTAGTAAGTTGTCTGAAACAAAAACTTTCTGGTCAAAAGTTTTTAGTCGTGTTAGATGACGTGTGGAATGACAATCGTGCGAAGTGGCTTGAATTGAAAGATTTGATCAAAGTTGGTGCACCAGGAAGTAAAATTATTGTGACAACACGTAGTAACTCAATTGCTAAGATGATGGGTGATGTATCATCGTATGATTTGAAAGGTCTTTCTCCAAAGGATTGTTTATCTCTATTTGTCAAATGGGCATTCAATGAAGGCGAAGAAGAAAAACATCCAAATCTAGTGAAGATTGGAAAAGAAATTGTGAAAAAATGCCAAGGGGTTCCACTAGCCGTGAGAACATTAGGAAGTTCTCTCTTCTCAACATTTGATACAAGTAAGTGGGAATATGTAAGGGACTCTGAGATGTGGAATTTAGAACAAAAGAATGATGATGATATTTTACCTGAGCTCAAATTAAGTTATGATCAAATGCCATTATATCTGAGACAATGTTTTCATTATTTTTCCCTTTATCCGAAAGACCATATCTTCGATAACTATGTTATGTGTAGTCTTTGGGTAGCCCATGGATTAGTTCAATCCCTAAATGGAAGTGAAAAGCCAGAGAGTATTGCAAGAAAATATATTGATGAGTTGCATTCAAGATCATTTATTCAAGATGTAAATGACTATGGCTCTTTGTATCAATTTAAAGTACATGGTTTGATACATGATCTTGCATTGTATGTTGCAAAAGAGCACTTTGTAGTGGTAGACTCGCATAATCGAAATATACCACCGCAAGTAAGGCATTTATCAATTGTTAAAAAAGAGGCACATGGCCATGCTTTGTTCCCAGAGTCTAGAAGTGTGAGAAGTATACTATTTCCCATCATTGGAGTGGGTCTTGAAAATGAAACTGTTCTGAACACATGGGTATCAAGATACAAATACTTGCATTATTTAGATTTAAGTGATTCTTCATTTGAATCTATTCCTAATTCAATTTCAAAACTAGAGCACCTACGTTTTCTTGATCTTTCTCGTAATGACAAAATCAGAACACTCCCAAATTCCATTTGCAAACTCCTACAATTACAAGTATTGTTGCTCGGTGGGTGCACCATGCTTGAACATTTGCCTAAAGGATTAGGGAAGCTAATCAGCCTTCGCCATCTGATTGTAACAACTAAACAATCCGTTTTGCCATATGATGAATTTGCAAGCTTGATCCATCTTCAAACTTTGAGTTTTCATGATTGTGATAACTTAAAGTTTTTGTTCAGACAAAAACTCCCTTCCATTGAAGAATTGTATTTAGAATCATGTCATTGCCTAGAGTCCTTACCCCTAAATATTTTCCCTAAATTACAGACTTTGTACATTAACAACTGTGACAAGTTAAACCTGTTGTTAAACAACGAAAGTCCAATGCAAACATTGAGGATGAAACATTTATATCTTACGAGTTTCTCAACGCTTGTGACATTACCTGAATGGATTGTATGTGCTATGGAAACTTTAGAGACCTTGTTAATCATGAACTTACCTGATCTTAAGGTTCTTCCAAAGTTTCCAACTATAATGACTTGTCTTAAGAGGCTCTATATAGTTGACTGTCCTCAACTCTTGAGTCTTACAAGTAACACGCATCTCCTCACTGCCCTTGAAGATTTGCGCATAGATGGTTGTCCTGAGTTATGCAGAAAATGTCTGCCCCAATCTGGTGAGTACTGGCCCATGATTGCTCACATCAAAAGTGTGAAAATTGGAGAACTAACCGGACATGAGGAGGAATGAAGTCATCGACTTTGAAGGTAAACATATTATTTTATATAATATAATATCAAATAAGTGTTGGTTGTGTTTGATAATATGCTATTATGTTTACCTCTTTTTTCTTATGAACGGATAAATGTTTACCTCTTTCTGTAAGTAGCTATTTGCTAATCCAATTGAAAGCTTGCAATCTTTGTTGGTTGTCTCTTTTTGCCTTCTCTATGTTTGCATTGTAAGAGTAATAGGTAGCACCTCCTAAACCATTTTCCAGCTGAAAAATATTATGTCAATCTTGTTAATTATTGCTTTTGGACTGCATTACGTGGCTGTTTTATCTTTATTTTCTATTGTTTCAGTTTTTATTTGAGTCAATAAGTGGTTCCTACATCTTAGGAGAGAAAGTAGCTTTTATTATCCCACATTCTTAATTCTATGGTGATGTGGTTGTGTTCTGTTTTTTTGAACTTACTATTTAGTGTATTGTTGCAGTCATTAATAAACTGAATTTCCCTATTTCATCTCAGTACTATTCTCTTCAACATACTTTACTTTAGTTTTCAATATTATTCTGCCATAAACCAACAAATCTGAACTGAAATTGGGAATTTATATATAATGTCATCATCAAGTTATATATTAAAACACTAAACTCGATCTGACTATTAACTATGACTAGACCTTGCATCACCTCAGCAGGATGGTTAATTATAGATTTGTTAATTTTATTAGTTGTTGCTACTAATATTTGTTAGTTTAAATCTTCAAGTAACAATACAACTTCTTTGCAACTTTAACCCTTTCTGTCATTTTAACCAACAAAATGAGATAAAAAAATTCCAACACTAACATTGTGTGAATTTTCAAAATGATGTAATTCCATACATAACAAATAAGTATATATTTGGCTTGAGTAAAAATGAACTTGTTTTGAGAGTGACATTTTTCTTTATTTACTGGGTAATGTAGATGACGAAGCTGTGCAAAAGGCATATGCAGCTTGAAGGGTCACAAGAGAAAGCAAAGCAGTAGTTGATGGCGTCGGAGAAGATGAATGCCATACCATGATGCTTTATATTTCTAGTACTAAGAAACATCTTTATGTGTACTTAGCATTTGTTATTTTTTAATGTATTTGAAGGTGATTCCTTTTGGATTGTTGTTAATTGTTATTGCTCTGCACTCTTTTTTTCCTCATCAGGTTTTCTCCCACTGGGTTTTACTGATAAGATTTTTAATGAGGCAGAAGTTATTTCGGTATTTTACCTTAGATTTTGCTCTAGTCTCCAAGTTTGTATCTTGTCTTTTATTATTCAATAAAGTTTGTATCTTGTCTTTTATTATTCAATAAATTTTTTCCTCATACATTTAAGTTGTGATTTAAGTAGCTAAACAAGTTGGGTTCTAGTAAGACACTTTTCTGCCGGAAAGCTATAAGTGTCAGAACTTTGCAACCAACAATTATCTATAGAAAACATGGGGCTTGAAAGATCATGCCGAAAAATTATGAATCCTGATTAGTCTCAGACAACTTTGGAACAATTACTAAATAGGATGTTTCTTGAGACTGAAAAAACATTGATTATAGTAGTATGCAAAATATTAATGAACCATTTTCAATATAACATGATTAAAACTTAAACCGCTAATTCTTAAAGTTAACATTATTGTATCATGTGAGAACTTGGAGTATTTACCTCTGTATATTGTTCTCTGTTGAGGCTTTCAAGTGACATGTGTTGCCTCGCAACCCTTCAAGGTTTGCACATATATCGTGCCCTGTGTTGCGTCGAATATGTCAGCAACAATCTGGTGAGTTCGGACCCATGATTTCTCATATCAAGAACATTTCAACTGTAAAGAAGAACCGAAAGAAAAAAAAAACATAAGACTTTCATTAATATTTAATGATTTATTTAGTATATATAATAACAATTTTGAGATTTTTATAAGTTATAATTTATCCCATATGCGAAAGCATATTTTCTTACCAATGTATACATTTAGTACTTATAATTTATAAATAATTTTTTTTGTATTTGAACCAGTATCGTATTTTGTCCCGCGTATGATTTAATTAGTATATATGATAATTATATTCAATTTTTTATCAGTTATAATTTCTCCCGTATTTGGAGTTTTTTCCAACAACTGCATCAGAGCTTTTGGTTTGATTCAGGGAGATGGAGTTTCCCTGTGAAGTTTAGGCTAGGGAAAATTGATAGAAAAATCATGTTTGGCTTGTGGAAAATCAAGTCAAGATGTGTTGATGCAATCAGGGTTACACAAGGTATTATAGGCATGAAATTGTCTAAGTGGAGCAGTATGTGTCCTTCTGGCATTTCCGCTATACCATGGAAAAGGACAAGTTATTGCTAAGGGATTCAGAACAACACATGAGCATTGGTTGTCATTGATGCAATGTGTGTGGTGAGTTATCTTGATGGTTGATGAACTTCCGGGAAAGCCAACATGGAAGTTGCACCATAAATTTTCAGCAAAGTTTCGGGATGTTGAAATTCTTGGGATGGTTTAGTTTCAAGTGAAAAAAATTCTTGGGATGGTTTAGTTCCAAGTGCAGTGTACTTTTTATGGTGGAGTATGATAATTTAATTTGTCGGTATACACAATGAGAACTATGATTGTCGGTGAAGACAATGATTGTCGGTATAGACAATGGAAGCGAAAGATAATGATTGTCGGTGCAGACAATGAAGATTGAAGATCATTACAATCAAAGTGGAGATTGTTAGGGTTGATTGCAATGTAAGTCCCATATTGCTAATGAAGGAAAAAAAAGGTCAAGGAAATTATATTGGAGAAGTCTCACATCGCTTAGAGAAGTGAAGCAAGGGGGAGCTCAATGTTATATATAGAGACCTCAAGTTCCTTGTTTCAATGCACCAGTCAGTAGCACTTTTAAGCTTATATCTGACTTTTTATGTTTTCTCTTGTGCTATTTTATTAGAGTGTTGTGAGATGTAGTTTGATATTTGCTTTGGAGAGTGTGGGTGTACTGAGGTCGTAAGGTGGTTGAGGGTAGTCTATGTGTTGTAATAATTTTCACATATAGTGATATTATCTGGTTGTCGATTTAAACAACGACCGTGATTTTTTCTCTGATTTTGGAATTTCCACGTTAATTATATTCTTGTGTTGTGATTGTGTTCTTTTATTTTCTCTATGGCTGTTTTTCCAATAGATTTTAGGTCAATTTTGACCTAAAATCATCCCTTCAAATTGTTTTTTCTTGTTATAAATAAGTGTGATTCTCACATATTTGTTTGTTTTGATTTTCCATCTTTGTACGGTGTATATATGTTGTCCCGTCTTTGTGCGGTGTTTGTTTTCTCGGGTTGAATGATTATTTTTTATTAGTGCAAATCCAATTAATGTCGGCTTTTGTGTCATCAATGCTATAAATCTGGAGGCATGTATATTCTATACACTTCATTATAGTCATATTGGTAGGCTTATGTAATTTGTCGTTTTATGCTATTAACACGGATACTGTAAGTTTGTTTTGTTTGCAGGTTTATCCTTTTTGTTTTTAGCAAATTTGAATTTATATTGTATCGATGTACGCTATTAATTTGAATGAATGAATATATTTTGTTTTTGGTAAAAAAAAATTGATTACACCCTTTCCTGTACAATTTCTATATTTTTTATTCCCTATCATGTACCCTTGATCTTTTATCCTCTTGTGTAAATTTCACCGTAGGTGGTCCAGTTTAGATCTACATCTTTCAAATAAAAAAATATATATTTGATTGAACAATATGCTGCAAAAGGGAAGTGGAAGACTGAGATGCAACAAGAGAAAAGATGATGGGAGGGATCTCCTCTCGGTGTTCGGAGTTCTTTAATTGAGAAGGGCAATTAAGGAATAATAGTATTAAATATTTGAGACTGGAGGGAGTATTTTACTACTAGTTTTTTTTGTTTTCACCACCAGTTTAATCTGGTTCGGGGACAGTTCTGGTATCAACTGGTTCCAGTCCCCTCCCGATCGTAGTTGCGGGAATCGAATCGTGGTCCTCCCTACTAAATTCAGCGTTAATCACCACTAAATCGACTAACGATTGGTGAATTTATAGTCATTCTATTAGATCAGCCAGGTTACAAGTTTTCAACAGTCATGGGTGACTATACTGCTTGGCCTTGCAGTTACTGATCAATTAATTAGAATTTAAATTATTTTTTTTAATTTAAGAGTAAAAATTAAAAAATAGGAGTAGACTCACAAATCAATGCCGCCATATCCAGCCAACAAAGGAAAACAAACAAAGCAAACAAAAGTGAAATGCTAACAAATACAGTATTATACTATAGTATATTTTGTGTTGGCCTGCAAACATGTTCAAATTTTTGGTGCAGCTTAATTCTTATTTTATGTATACCAGCCGGCGTGTTCGTGCTTTTTATAATATAACCTACTCCCCCCGGTCCTTATTATAAGGAACACTTTGAAAAAATCACACAGACCAATGAAACACATTTAACATAGTTATTTTCATTTAATACTCTTATAAATTTTAATTTATTCCATGTATACCCTTATTTAATTACTCTTTATTCAACTAACTTACTTATTTTTAAATTCTCTCTCATAATAAATAAGGGCATAAGTGAAATTGAACATTTAAAACATTTGAAAATTGGTCAAAGTTTCTTATAAAAAGGACCAAATTTTTTACCCTAAATATTTCTTATAAAAAGGACCGGAGGGAGTATTTATTTGGTTCTTCTAACAACTTGTCCTTTAAATTTCCACGAATGTAAGTAGTAATCCGCAAAATGCGACTATTATTGCATTGGTTCCATTCCCATATGAATAAAATAAGTTGGCGAATTGACTATCTTTGTTGGTTGACTTCTAGAAATATATGAACAAGTATGAATTGTATCTGAAGGCACAATTACTATCACAAACTTACATTTCTGCTCTCGTCTGTTTTACATTAACATGGCTGAATCGTTTGTGTTTGGTGTTGCTGATTCACTGCTTGGGAAGCTTGCTTCTTATGCTTACGAAGAGGCTTCTCGAGCCTATGGTGTCTATAAAGATCTACAAGCGTTCAAAGATACTTTGTTAATTGTTAGAGGTTTGTTGTTAGACGCAGAGGATAAGAAGAACCAACAACATGCCGTGCGTGAATGGCTAAGGCAGATTCAAAGCATCTGTTCCGATGCTGAAGACGTATTAGATGGATTTGAGTTACAAGACAAGCGGAAGCAAGTTGTGGAAGCTTCTGGCAGCACAAGTATGAAGGTATACGCCACTTCTTTTCATCCTCTAATCCACTCACTTTCCGTTTTAAGATGGTGCAACAAATCAAAGATATTAGGGACAGATTGGATAAGGTAGCATCTAATGGGACCAAGTTTGGACTTACAACCATCAACGTTAATCCTGGACTTCCTGTCCAAAGGAGACAAATGACTTATCCCGATGTTGATGCTTCAAGTGTCATAGGAAGAGAGAGTGATAGGGAAGAAATTATCAAGCTGTTGATGCAACCACATCCTCAAGGTGATGGTGTTGGTGATAAAAGATTGTGTGTTATTCCCATTGTGGGAATTGGAGGGTTGGGGAAAACCACACTTGCAAAGTTGGTGTTCAATGATAAGAAAGTGGATCAACTTTTTCAATTGAAGATGTGGGTGTGTGTATCAAATGATTTTGACATCAAGCAAATAATTATTAATATCATCAACTCTATTTCTGATTCCATGTTAGCTTCAGCTTCAGCCCCAACTCTTAATTTCTCTCAACACCAAGAAAATATTAACAACTTAGATATGGTGCAGCTTGTAAGTCGTCTGAGATCTAAACTTTCTGGTCAGAAGTTTTTGCTCGTGTTAGATGACATATGGAATGATGATCGTGCAAAATGGATTGAGTTGAAAGATTTGATAAAAGTTGGCACAGTAGGAAGCAAAATAATGGTGACAACGCGTAGTAAATCAATTGCTTCAATGATGGGCACTGTTCCCTCATATGTTTTACATGGTCTTTCTATGGATAATAGTTTGAGTTTGTTCGTTAAATCAGCGTTTGAGGAAGGTGAAGAAGAAAATTTTCCTAATCTAGTGGAGATTGCAAAGGAAATTATCAAAAAATGTCTTGGAGTTCCACTAGCGGTGAAAACATTAGGAAGTTCTCTGTATTCAAAATTTGATTTAACTAAGTGGGAATTCGTAAGAGATTCAGAAATATGGAATTTAGAGCAAAAGCAAGATGATATTTTTTTTTTGGTAGAGAAGCAAGATGATATTTTACCTGCACTAAAATTAAGCTATGATCAAATGCCATCATATTTGAGGCACTGTTTTGCTTATTTTTCCCTATTTCCCAAAGGTTTTAGCTTCGGTATGAATAGTATGGTTAAAATTTGGATAGCCCTGGGATTAGTGGAATCCCGTAATGGAAGTGAAAATCTGGAGAATATTGCAAGAGAATATATAGATGAATTCCATTCAAGGTCATTTCTTCTAGATTTTAAGGACGAAGGCCAGCTTTTCGTTTACAAAGTACATGATTTGGTGCATGATCTTGCATTGTATGTTGCAAAAGATGAGTGTGTTCTAGTACAGTCTCATACTCGAAATATACCCAACCAAGTGAGGCACGTATCAATTGTTGAAAAGGATTCACTTGACCTTGATCTGATTTTAAAGTCCAAACAAGTAAGAACTATATTGTTTCCCATTCGTGGAATGGGTCTTGACAGTGCTTCTCTTTTGGATATATGGGTATCAAGATACAAATTCTTACGGCTTTTAGATTTAAGTGATTCTTCGATGGATACTATACCTGATTCAATTGCTAAATTAGAGCACCTGCGCACTCTTGATCTATCTAATAACAGCAAAATCAAAAGACTTCCCCATTCTATTTGCAAGCTCCAAAATTTGCAAGTCTCGTTACTTTCTGGATGTACGGAGCTTGAAACACTACCTAAAGGATTAGGGCAGCTGGTCAGCCTTCGAAAACTGTCTATAACGACAAAACAATCTGTTCTTTCACAAAATGAATTTGCAAGCTTGAAGTATCTTCAATCTTTGGATTTTTATCGTTGTGATAATTTGAAATTTTTGTTTGACGAGGCACACCAACCTACTTTCCTTGAAACATTGATTGTTGATTCATGTGGAAGCTTGGAGTCCTTACCTCTTTATTGTTTCCCTAAATTACAGACTTTGTTCCTTAAAGACTGTAAGAAGTTAGACTTATCATTGAACAACGAAAATCCAATTCAAAAATTGAAGATGAAACATTTGTATCTTCGTGAATTTCCAGGTCATCGTGACATTGCCAAGATGGATTGTAGGTGCCGCAGACACTTTAGAGACCTTGGAAATAAATGATTTTCCAAATCTTAAGATGCTGCCTGAGTGTCTCACAACAATGACTCATCTTAAGAGGCTTTTTGTCCGTTTCTGTCCTCAATTGTTAACTCTTCCAAATGACATTAAACACCTCACTGCACTTGAAGGTTTGCGCATATTTAATTGTCCTGAATTATGCCAAAAATGTCAGCCTCAAATCGGTGAGTACTGGCCCATGATTGCTCATATCAAGCACATCTTCATTGGAAAGCAAAAATAAACTCGTTGACCTTGAAGGTAAACATTAACATGCTTGTTTTTCACCATGTTTTTCACCCCCTTTTCTATGTTTGGGCAAAATTATCATTCCTTTGAGTTTTAAATTTCACCCCAAAACATCTATCGTTTTGTTCAAATGGTTTGTGTCTGGTGTTATTGACTTGAATGCCGATATACTATCATTTATGTGTTTGTATTTTATTGATTTATTTGGTTTTCCTTTTCTTTAATGCAACTCCTAAAAAAAATTCTGGTTGAAAAAATGGAATTTAGAGCTGAAATTGGAAATGTATATGTGATATGATCTTGACATTGTATGATTTAAAATCACTTAATTAGATGTAACCACCATGATGATCCATGACATTGACATCAGTATAAGAAAAATCACTGATTAGTTGTTGGTTCATTGCTTCAAGTAATAATATATACTACCTCTTCTTTGTAACTTTAACCCTTTCTTTTAATTGTCTCAAAATTCCAACAGTAAGGGTTATGTGAATTTATATATAGTGATGTTGTATAAGGAAAAAAAGTAAATATATGTTTTAAGATATATCAGTAAAAAGATGATTTTGAGAATAATGTTTTCATTACAGGATAAGGTGTACATGATGAGGTCGGGTCGGAGTGGAAAAGGGAGATGTTGTTTGATGAAGGGAGGCAAGAAGTGAATTCATTGATGCGGTTGGAGAAAAAGGATGTCAATATGAAGCTTTAGATTTTGTAAATTTGGAATTATTTCAATAAGGATTACCCTTATATAGATTTTTGTGATTTTGTTGTTTATGCTGAATAATTGTTCTACCTCTGCACTCTTTTTCCCTTCATCAAGGTTTTATCCCATTGGGTTTTCCTTAGTAAGGTTTTTAATGAGGCAGAGGAATTCTTACACCTTATTTTATTTTTATTTAATATATTTCATTAGGGTGCTTTTTAGGTGGCTTCTTTGAGTTGTCAATATAGTTGGGATGTCTTAGTTGTCATCTTTCTATCCTTTTGGCCTTTATAAAAAACAAAGTTCTGTATATTAAAATACCTCTTAAATAATGCATGTTATATATTATTTGGATTGACAGGTTTGTTAAGAATATAAATTGGAGATACTTGAGAAAATGCTTCAACTCTATCTCTGCTTATTTGCTAATCATATATCCCAGGACTGTGTAAAACAGACAATAAATTATGATATTAAAAAACAAAGTCACGAAGCATTAATTTACCAAAAATGTCTACATTTCTTGTGAATTAGGTAATATAGATACATGATGAATGACTCCTTTATCAGAATGTATAATGTTCTGAAAGCCAACATCCATGAGGATGCTGGTGAGACTCTTAACTATGGATTTGGACAGACTTTCAATTTCTTTGGGTGGGAACACGATTGTGCCGGTTGCGTCTGAGTTGTTGCCGACTTACTTGGCTGCCCTTGAATGGAAAAAGCACCATGCTGCGCTCATTGCCATCGCACAAATTGCAGAGGGTTGTTCAAAGGTAATCTTTTACTTGTAGTGGCAGTGTTTATCCTTCATAAGTATATTGTGGGTGAATATTTGGGGTTGGTTAGGTGGAAAAAGTAACAGGCATGCGTATGTATCTTAAACCATAATCTTTGATGGTGCAGGTGATGACAAAGAATCTGGAGTATGTATTGTCAATGGTTTTAAATCATTTTCTCACCCACACCCTAGGGTGCGATGGGCGGCTATAAACGTAATTGGGCAGTTGTCCATAAATTTAGGGCCACACTTGCAAGTTAAATATCACCACTTAGTGCTTCTGGCATTAGCTGGTGCCATGGATGATTTTCAAAATGCTCGAGTACAGGTTTGCACTTTTATCTTGACCAAGTACATTGTCAGCTCTATTAATTCAACTCACTCAGGCTTCTCTTTTGTTCTTTATGTAAATTTAGTCTTATTGACCATTCCGTGTTCTGAATCATATTAAGTTTAGATTTATTGGATTTCATTCTCGATTTTTCATTTTCCCTTGATTATGTATTGTATTCTACCGGAGATAGACAAATTTGTTTTCCATGCATGGTTGTCCGTTTGTGCTCGATCAAAGTAATCTTATGCATTTACATCTTGTGTTACCTTGTGGATTTTTTGGGTTCTAGTGTTTGTTCACACATATTTTATATTGTTGTAACCGTCCTCACTTTCTAAATGCTTTGTGCAGAGGTTTTTCTCATACTTACCAGACATTTTGACTTAAAAGTATTAAACTTGGTGGGAAAATTTTCTGGATTATGCATTTTTTAATATTTTGGATTTTTTTGAACATTTTCCATCATTCTAACATGGGTTATATGATTAATTTCTTTGACATATTAAAGTTCTTCTGCCCCAAGTCATCTTTTCATAATTACTGGGTCTGTACTTTAGGGCCACTACTAATGCGTAAATATGAATCTTGAGTTCTTGATCTTTGATATCTCATTTGAATTCCTAATTTTTTTTATGATGTTCATCATTTATTTATTCCTTTATATTGCAGGCTCATGCTGCTTCTGCAGTGTTACGATTCACTGTTAATTGCACCGCAGATATTCTAATACCTTATTTGGATGGGATTGTGAGCAAACTTTTTGTACTCCTTCAGGTATTTGTTTTAATAATATCTTTATGGTGACTAGAAATCATATTGTGTTTTCCTTGATTATACATCTCAATTTCGTTTGAAAGAAGTGAATTTCATGCATTTTTCTTGGTTTATTGTTTTTGTCTCCAAGAACGAGTGAATCTGCATTTACTCTATCTAGGTTTCTAATTTGTTAAAAAATTTCTTTCATGATCGTGAGTATTGTTGTATATAATGTCAGTTTATTTTATCAATTGTTGCAAAATGTTTTATAATCAAAAGGTGTCATGTTGCTTTATATTTTATAGATTTGTGATGATAAATATAAAAGTATATGATTTCCATCTCTTTTCATGCATGGATCGTAGGGTGGAAAGCTAATGGTTCAAGAACGTGCTTTGACAGCTTTAACATCAGTTGTTGAGTCTTCAGAGGTGCTCTATATAACCATTATTCTTTATATAGTAGTCACATTGTTTTTAAGTCTTGTACTTGATAAATTTAAAATCTCATGGTAACAGGAGAAATTTGAAAAGTATTATGACGTTGTGATTCCATACTTAAAAGCTATTTTGTTGAATGCAAATGACAAATCCAATCGTCTGCTTCGTGCCAAAGCAATGGAGTGTATTAGTTTGGTAGGAATGCTTGTTGGAAAGGCCAAATTCAGTGATGATGCCAAACAGGTGATTTTTAATTTATTTTAGCATGTTATTTCTTGTGTTTCTTTTTTTACTCAGATAAACATGTTTCTGATGGAAATAGAGTTCTTATATATTATTTCATATACAATCTAATTGTTGTTCACTTTGTATGTGCTAATGTATGATTTTCATTCTTCTTTCACTAGGTCATGGATGTCTTGATGTCACTGCAACAATCTCAACTGGATGCTGATGATCCAACTGCGAGTTACATGATACAAGTATGATCTTTTTCTTTTTTGAAACATTTATTTTTTATCATTATAATTTAAATACATTTATACCTCAAATTTTCACTTGGCCTTTATGTTCTCAGGCATGGGGACGACTTTGCAGGTGTCTCGGACAAGATTTTCTCCCATACATGGGTTTTGTCATGCCTCCCTTGCTCCAGTCTGCACAACTTAAGCCTGATGTGTCAATTACATCAACAGATTCTGATGCTGAGTTTGATGAAGATGATGACAGGTGTCTTTTCAGTTCCGGTTATTGTATTTTGGGCACATGATGTGATGTGTTTCTGGATCCATTTTATTCTCTATTATTTCACTTCAATATGCAGTCCTTTCTTTTGTCAATAAAAAGTTTATTGTATTAACTATTAACAAAAGGAATAAGCATAGGACCTACGTTGCCTAGGTGCGGGTACGGTACCGGTGGCCGATACGGGGTACGGAATTTTTAGATAAAACTAATGTATGGGCATAAATTAAGGTACGGGTATGTACCCGATACTGGTACTCTCCCTCAAATGGAGTACCCGTGCATCATTTTTCAAGACTGAAAATAAAGAAAGAGATATCGACTAAATCAATGGATATTTAACTTGCTTTTGACTACTTGGCTTCTGGCTGTTTGTGTTGTAGCATTGAAACCATTACTCTCGGGGATAAAAGAATCGGCATTAAGACCAGTGTCCTGGAGGATAAGGCTACAGCATGTAACGTGTTATGGTGTTATGGTGTTATGCTGATGAGTTGAAGGAAGGTTTTTTTCCTTGGATTGACCAGGTTGGCATTGTTTTCTATTTTATTGCCATTTCTCTGTCCAAAATCTTTATTTGCTAACTTTGTTTAATCATATAGGTTGCTTCCACATTGGTTCCTCTTCTTGCATTTGACTTCAGTGAAGAAGTTAGGGATGCAGCAGCTACAAGTATATTCTTTATTGTCAGAACCTTACTTGTAGTATTTCTATTTCTAGTAATCCTGACCTACTTTTTTAATGCAACCTGCCTGCTTTGTTAATAGCTATGCCAGAACTGTTGTCTTCAGCAAAATTAGCAATAGAGAAGGGGCAGTCACAAGGCCGTGATGCAGCTTACCTAAAACAATTGTCTGATTATATAATTCCAAATTTGGTGGAAGCTGTACATAAGGTTAAAATGCTGCCTATTCTTCTGATCTTTTGGTTCTAATTTTTAGTTTTGGTGCCTGTATCAATGTATTTTAGCTGCCTTCCAGGAGCCAGAGGTAGAAATTTGTGCAAGCATGTTGGACGCACTGAATAAATGCATACAGGTTTGTAACATTCATCTATGTGTCGATTTTGTATTGTTGGAAATAAATTACTATTCCATGACATGCAATCTTTTTTACCTTCTTTCAAATAACTGGGTGAAGGAGAAATTGATAGCTAATTGATTTGTTGTTGCTCTTTTTGTGTGGTACTGTATCTTGGAAGCATTTGTCATATGAAATATAATTTACAATGAAATATGAAATATAGCATGAATTGAAAATTAAGAAGCCTTTTCTGCAATAGGAAGAGGGTAACATTAAACCCTCTTATAATTTTGCTTGATGAAGAACTGTGCTCGTAAAAGTAGCTCGAACTTGTCTATCAAGCTGACATGATTCACATTCCAAGGTCTGCAACTAGCAAAGGCTTGGGACCATCTTTAATTTGGATGACCTAGATAACAATGGATAAGACCCAGATTTTGTAGTTGTGCAAGCAATAGAGGTTGGAGACTGAAAGTAGTAGTGGAGTAGAGAGCATGTGATTCATATCCCGTGTCAATTGTCTGCGCAATACTTTTCTAGTATTAAAAAAGAATTGGTAGTTTAGGATATAGAATAATCTAGGTAGCATTTGTAAAAATATAATTTCTATCCCATTCCGCCATATTACTCTCTCTCTCTCTCTCTCTCTCATCCATCCATTTATGCTACAGTATTGTTGGTTTTGTTTATGGTAATTTTGAAGCCATCAATTATCCATTAGGTTGTTTAAAACTGAAGTTAGCTGGGGTTTATTTCTCTAGGTCTCAGGACCATATCTAGATGAAAAACAAGTGAGGAGCATTGTTGACGAGATTAAACAAGTCATCATGGCCAGTTCATCCAGAAAGCATGAAAGAGCAGAGAGAGCCAAAGAAGAGGACTTTGATGCTGAAGAAAGAGAACTACTCAAGGAAGAAAATGAGCAAGAAGAAGAACTTTTTGATCGAGTATGAATAATATATGCTTGTCATCTAATTCATCTCATTAATTAATTGCATTCTTTATGCATTCTGTCCTTGCTCTTATGTTGAATCTTTTTGTGTGCTAGATCGGTGATTGTTTGGGGACGTTGATAAAAACATTCAGGGCATTTTTTTTGCCTTTCTTTGATGATCTTTCGTCATACCTAACACCTATGTTTGTAAGTTCACTGCCACTCATGTCTTGTTGTGTCTTTATCCCCCTACCCCCTCTTGTGATTTGTGAATGATGTGTTTCATGTTTGTCCCAATGCCTATGGCTTCAGTTAGAGACGCAAGTCATATAACCTTCTGAATCAAAATTTCCATTGTTGACAACTAATAATCAGGGTAAAGACAAAACCTCAGAAGAAAGGAGAACTGCCATTTGGATATTCGTTGATGTTGCCGAGCACTGTCGTGAATCAGCTCTTAAGTAAGAAATCCCCTTCCCTCCCAAGAAAAAAGCACTCCCCCCTTTCTTTTATTCCTTGGGAATTCTCTATAAGTTCATGTACAAAATATTTGTTCCCTTTATTTGGAATGGTTTGTTCTATATTTTCTATTTATTTGTTGTTACAGATATTATGTTTCATTTCTTCCATTCTTGCTTGAAGCTTGCAATGATGAATGTTCAGATGTTCGACAGGTTCCCACCTCTGGTTTACTTTATATTAATGTTTTATAGTTTTGTTATATATAATTGAGGTAGTTGTATTTTTCTCAAAGCAAAAATCGAATATCTTATCAGGCAGCTGTTTATGGTGTTGGTGTTTGTGCCGAGTTTGGTGGATCTGTTTTCAAACCCCTTGTTGGAGGTCAGTTACTCATACCAGTTTCTTAATTTGCATTTTATTAGTGTCTTACACCGTTGTTATAATTTTTATTTTCTTCTACAGAGGCACTTTCAAGGTTAAATGCTGTGATAACACATCCAAATGCACGGGATTCTGATAATGTAATGGCATATGATAGTGCTGTTTCAGCCCTTCGAAAAATATGCCAGTTCCACCGTGATAGCATAAATGCAGCGCAGGTACATCATACATTTTTCTGATGCCTTAGTCTTGAATGTGATCATAATATCACTTGAACAAGTATAGGTTGCTAGTCATACTTCTTGAGTTGGCTGTTCTAAAACTACATCTTGTAATGATTTTCTGATCATTATAGCTATGATTTTTACTTGCCTTTATCCAAATCCAGTGTTGGCAATATGGATGGTTGTCACATTCAGCTTTTGCCAATGTTATATTATAAGCATAATACTCCTATAATATATTTATGGATTATGGTTCCACTTCCGCACACAGGAAAACTTAATGATATCATAGACCACTTAATATTTTTGTAACATTAGTCGATGACACAAGTTTAGCACTAGTTTGCATGCCAATTGTTTCTCTTAGAAGTGAGATTTGGAGCAAAACTCTTATGCTTGTGTGTTTTGAATTACTTCATTGACTCTTTCTTGGTTGCAGGTTGTTCCGGCCTGGCTAAGTTGTTTGCCTATAAAAGCTGATTTAATTGAGTCTAAAGTTGTGCATGACTTACTTTGTTCAATGGTTGAAAGGTAGAAGTCTGATCCTGAACATGTTCTGATTAAATGCTATGTACCTAATTTGCTGTTTCTACTTCCTGTTGCCTAACAATTTTAATATGTCTTGTACAATCATTCAATTCCAGATCTGATAGAGAACTTATAGGTCAAAACAATCAGTATATTCCTAAGATTATTGTAATTTTTGCCGAGGTACAACCTTCTACCAATGCCAGCTTTAGTTACTGTCATTAGTTATTTTTATTCTATTTACATTTCCAATATAAACTTATGTTTGTTTGGCATTCATTATCCATTATGATGTAGATATTATGTGCGGGGAATGATCTGGCAACTTAACAAACCGTAAGTCGGATGATTAATTTATTGAGGCAACTTCAACAGACTTTGCCGCCTTCTACCCTTGCTTCAACCTGGTTATCGTTGCACCCTCAACAACAGCTTGCGCTTCAATCCATCCTATCATCCTAATTATTTTCGATTCTTGTGTCCATTACCTTCAGAAGTTGTGCGTCTATTGTCATGGGATGTCATAGTTCTTCTTTGTGAAGCTGCTTTGTTGGGTCAAAGTTGCTCCTTTTTAGCATGCAGTGCCTTTTTCAGACCAACAGCAGCAACTGGTTAGTGTGTCTTGATTGCTGAACCATATTTGGTAATCCAAGTATCCACCCCATGACTTGTGAGGTATGACCTCATGATCGTTACAGCCAGGTGTTGGGTTGGTTAGATTGAAAAGCAGTTTTGGTGTCGAATGTGTAGGTATATTTACGTGTTACACTCCCTCCATACCAAATTATAAGTCACTTTGAGAAAAAAAATTGTACCAAATTATAAGTCACTTTACATTACCAATGAAGCATTTAATGCTATTTTTTCTATTATACTCTTAACTATTTATCTTCTTTCAATTATTCAATTTATCTTTCTTATAATTTTGTAAACTAACTCATAATTTCTCTTTTCCATACAACATTAATTACATTTCTTATAATTTTGCAAAATTGCGATGACAACACATAGTAAGTCAATTGCTTCGATGATAGGTAATGTTCCTGCATATATTTTGAAAGGCTTTCTCGAAAGAATTGTTTCTCTATTTGTCCAATGGGCATTCAAGGAAGGCACAGAAGAAAGATATCCAAAACTAGTAGAGACTGGAAAAGAAATTGTGAAAATTTGCCATGGGGTTCCACTAGCTCTAAGAACATTAGGAAGTTCCCTATTCTCAATCTATGATTTAAGTAAGCGGGAATTTGTCAGAGACTCTATTTTAAAAAGTTGTTTCTAATCCTCTTTAATCTTTGAATTCAACCACCTTTATTTTCACTATCTGATAACTCCAAAGTGTTTTGAATTAGTCTGAAAGAAGGGGACAATCTTTCCATATCATTGACTTGTATTAACTGACAATACTGTCAAATGCTTCTGCATTGACAGCAAGAAGGATGAATTTCACATGAAGAAAATTTGAGAGATGTTTCTTCTCTCAATCCTATTGAGAGATGATTCTACTTCTAAGATTCTCTTTTGTGGAAGATGGACTCATAATTTGCTTGTTTCCTCGTTTTCGAGCCACAATTGAAGCGGTATATGGACCGTCGGTTGCAGGTCCACCCAATCCAAGGAAGATTTTGTCTGCTAACAAAAGCAGCTGACTTTATTATATCATATAAACAATAAAACAAACAATGCATGAATAAAAGAAGGCACATCCAGCCACAACAGCCATTAATGCTGATCCCAGACTTATTGTACAAAGGAGAGAAATGACTGATCCTGATGTTGATGTTTCAAGTGTCATAGGAAGAGAGAGTGACAAGGAAGCAATTATCAAAGGAGAGAAATGACTATCTGATGTTGAATTGTGTCATTTTCTTAAATTATTATCGGTATCGACGTGTCAATGTTCGTGTTGTGTCTGTATTTGTGTCCGTGTTTCGTAGGCTATGACTCATGCGAATGCAATTTCAATATTAACTCTCTCATGCGAATGCAATTTCACGTGTTACATGATTACATCAACTATTTTATTTTGAAGTGACAATTTTAATTTTTCTTTCAAATATTTCATGTAACTCTCTCTCACTTGATTTGAGTAAGCCTTTGCCAACTTAATTTTATATAATTTAGAATTTTGGCTTTAAAGTTAATTTAAATTTAAAATATGCTATTATTATTATTATTATTATTATTAAATATTAGTTTGAGGTAGGCTTGTTATGCTGCTGAGTGCTGATTGCATATTTGGTTCTGAACTTGTTCTTTTTTTTTAAGGTAAACAGCTTATATGGTTCTTCTAACATGTTCATCTTGAATTATATATTTTCAATCAGGACTTCATTCACAACAAGTTTCATTAATTAATTAATTTAATTATTCTGATCATGTCATTTCATTTTAGGTCTTGAGTCAATTATATCATGAAATTAAATTTGAAAAATGAGAGAAAGTAATTAGTAATGAAAAATGAGAGAAAGTAATTAGTAATGAAAATGATATATGGTCCAACCCAGAAGAAAAGAAAGCAGATGAACTTCAAGTCAACTTATGGAAAAAGAATCTGCTTATTTTACTTAACACGAGCTTGTACCTTTCTTTTTAAAAAATTATTATGATGTAAACCACTTGTTTGGTTCTTCTTACAATAATAATATAAACAAATAAAGAAGACTTTTACTGCATTGGCTCACCAGTTAATAAAATAAGGTAGAATAGATATATATAAACAATTATGGATCTGAAGGAACAGTTACCACCACAGCCATAAACTTACATCCCAACTCCATTCTGCTCTTTCCTCATTACCAATATGGCAGAATCATTTCTTTTTGATATTGCCAGTTCACTCCTAGGGAAGCTTGCTTCTTATGCGTATGAAGAAGTTTCTCGAGCCTATGGTGTGTATGAAGATCTACAAGGGTTCAAAGACACTTTGTCGATTGTCAGTGGCGTGTTGTTCGATGCTGAGGAAAAGAAAAACCAACATCATGCCTTGCATGAATGGCTAAGGCAGATTCAAAACATCTGCTTTGAGGCTGAAGATGTAATGGATGAATTTGAGTTGCTAGACAAGCAAAAGAAAGTTCAGAAAGCTTCTGGAAGCACACGAGTGAAGGTACGCCACTTCTTTTCTTCCTCTAATTCAGTTATTTTCCGTCCTAGGATGGCAGAACAAATCAAAGGGATTAGGGCTAGGTTGGATAAGGTGGCAGCTGATGGGGTCAGGTTTGGTCTTACAAGTGTTGATCCCGGACATTTTGTGCAACAAAGAGAAATGACATATCCTGATATTGATGCTTCAAGTGTGATAGGAAGGGAAGATGACAAAGATGAAATTATCCATCTTTTGATGCAGACACATCTTCACAGCAATTATGATGGTGATAGAAGTATGACTGTGATTCCAATAGTGGGAATTGGAGGATCAGGGAAGACCACACTTGCAAAATCGGTTTTCAATGATAAGAGAGTGGATCAACTTTTCGAGTTAAAGATGTGGGTGTGTGTCTCTAATGATTTCGACATGAAAAAGATAATCATTCAAATGATCAACTCTGCCGCCGTTTCCTTTTTAACTTCATCTTCCACACCATCAAGTTGTCTTGCTCACCAAGAAAACATCAACAACTTAGATATTGTGCAACTAGTAAGTCGTCTTAGATTAAAAGTTTTAGGTCAAAAGTTTTTAGTTGTATTAGATGACGTATGGAACGATGACCGTGCAAAGTGGCTTGAATTGAAAGATTTGATAAAAGTTGGCGCACCAGGAAGCAAAATTATAGTGACAACGCGTAGTAACTCAATTGCTAAGATGATGGGTGATGTTCCTTTGTGTGTTTTGGAAGGTCTTTGTCCAGAGGATTGTTTATCTCTATTTGTCAAATGGGCATTCAAGGAAGGGGAGGAAAAACAATATCCAAATCTAGTGGAGATCGGAAATGAAATTGTGAAAAAATGCCAGGGGATTCCACTAGCCGTGAGAACGTTAGCAAGTTCTCTCTTCTCAAACTTTGATATAAGCAAGTGGGAATATGTCCGAGACTCTGAGATGTGGAATTTAGAACAGAAGCAAGATGATATTTTACCTGCACTAAAATTAAGCTATGATCAAATGCCATCCTGCTTGAGGCACTGTTTTACTTATTTTTCCCTATATCCCAAAGATTATAACTTCAACAGTTATGAAATGTGTAGTCATTGGGTAGCCCTTGGATTAGTTCACTGCCATAATGAAAGTGAAACACTTGAGAGTATTGCAAGAAAATGTATTGATGAGTTGCAGTCAAGATCATTTATAATGGATGTAATTGATTTAGGCTTCATTTGTCATTTTAAAGTACATGATTTGATATATGATCTTGCATTGTATATTGCAAGAGAAGATTTTGCAGTAGTAGAATCGCATACTCGGAATATATCTCAGCACGTAAAGCATTTATCATTTGTTGAAAATGAGTCAGATGACCATGCTTTGTTCCCAAATTCTAGAAGTGTGAGAAGTATACTATTTCCCACCATGGGATTGGGTCTTGAAAGTGAAAGTGTTCTAGATACATGGGTGACAAGATACAAGTACTTGCGTTATTTAAATTTAAGTGATTCTTCATTTGAAACTATGTCCAATTCAATTTCAAAATTAGAACACCTACGTTTTCTCGATCTTTCTCGTAATGACAAAATCAGAACCCTCCCAAATTCCATTTGCAAACTCCTACATTTACAAGTGTTGATTCTCAGTGGGTGCACCATGCTTGAAAATTTGCCTAAAGGATTAGGAAAGCTAATCAGCCTTCGGCATCTTACTATAACCACAAAACAATCTGTTC
The DNA here is from genome assembly GCF_020283565.1 of Trifolium pratense. Taxonomy (NCBI): domain Eukaryota; kingdom Viridiplantae; phylum Streptophyta; class Magnoliopsida; order Fabales; family Fabaceae; genus Trifolium; species Trifolium pratense. The sequence continues at coordinate 15,845,188 of NC_060064.1, read as the reverse complement.
TGCCACTTGGTGAATTTGAAAACTTGATCCATCTTCAAATTTTGAGTTTTCATTTTTGTGACAACTTAAAGTTTTTGTTCAGAACAAAACTCCCTTCCATTAGAGAATTGTATTTTGAATCATGTGGTTGCCTAGAGTCCTTACCTCTAAATATTTTCCCCAAATTACAGACTTTGTACATTAACAACTGTGACAAGTTAAACCTGTTGTTGAACAACGAATGTCCAGAACAAACATTGAGGATGAAACATTTGTATCTTATTGGTTTCTCAACACTTGTGACATTACCTGGATGGATTGCATGTGCCATGGATACTTTAGAGACCTTGGTAATCAGTAATTTATCTGGTCTTAAGATGCTTCCGGTGTTTCTAACTACAATGACTCGTCTTAAGAGGCTCTACATAACTAACTGTTCTCAACTCTTGGGTTTTACAAGTGACATGCGTCACCTCACCGCCCTTGAAGATTTTCGCATAAAAGGTTGTCCTGTGTTGTGCAGCAGATGTCAGCCCCTATATGGTGAGTATTGGCCCATGATTTCTCACATCAAATCTACTTTCATTGGAAAAGTAACAATAGAGGAGGAGGAGTTACTAGGAGGTTATCCATTTTGAAGGTAAACATATTTTTTTTATACTATCGAATAAGTGTTGGTTGTATTTGACAATATGCTTTTACAATGTGTATATTTATCTTTATCTTTCTCATACTTTATACACATTTCAAATGTTTACATGTTTGTTAGTATAAAGCTTCAACTTCAAGTAACACTACACCTTCTTTGCAAAATTAACCCTTTCTTTTAACCTTAATTTTTTCAAATACAATGAGATCACATAATTCCAACTGTAAAATTGTGTGAATTTTTAAAATGGTATAGTTTCATAAATAACAAATAAGTATATATTTGGTTTGAGTAAAAATGAACTTCTTTTTAGAGTGACATTTTCTTTATATACTGTGTAATGTAGATGATGAAGCTGTGCAAAGGGCATATGCAGCTTGAAGAGTCACAAGAGAGAGCAAAGCAATAGTTGATGGGGATGAAGAAGATGAATGCCAAATGATGCTTTTTATTTCTATTACTAAGAAACATCTTTATGTGCACTTAGCATTTGTTATTTTATTGAATTTGAAGGTTATTTCTTTTGGATTGTTGTTATTGCTCTGCACTCTTTTTTCCTTTATCAGATTTTATTCCACCGGGTTTTACCGGTAAGGTTTTTAATGAGGCAGTGTATTTTATGTTAAGTTTTAGTTTAGTCCCCAAGCTTGTATCTTCTTTTGTCTTTTCTTGTAAATATTCAATGGATCAGAGGCATATTCTTTCCAAACGAAAGAATGAAGCCTAATTGTAAATATGCTATTATTCATACATGTAACTTGTGATTTAAGTAGCTAAACAAGTTGGGAGTGATAAGACCCTTTTATGCTGGAAAGCTTTAAATGTCAGACCTTTGGAACCGGCACTTATCTATAGAAAACATGGAGCTTGAAAGATCAACATTTAACTTATGTTCGATTCTATTTTTTTTTAAGGTCAATAAGTGGAGTGTATGAGATTCAAACTCTAGCCCCTGCAACAAGGGGATGTAGCTCAGATGGTAGAGCGCTCGCTTAGCATGCGAGAGGTACGGGGATCGATACCCCGCATCTCCATTTTCGAAAACAATTTCTTTTTCAAAAAAAACTCTAGCCCCTGCATATATAATGTGAACTCACCTATCGTTAGTTGGTTCAGTGGTTATTAATGCTAAACTTGGTAGGGAGAACTACGGTTCGATCCCCCGCAACTGCGATCGGGAGGAGCAGATGTCAGAACTGACCCCCGAACCAGATTAAACGGGTGGTGAATAAAAAAAAATAATAATAATGTGAACTCTAGCCGTCTTCGATATCAATTTCCTTTTCGATTCTAATTGGCTTAAATGCCTCTTTGGTCACTTAAATTATTTTAAAAATTCGGTTTGTTTCCTTAGTCTGATCAATTTAGTCTCTTAACCCAAATAACCCCAATTAAGCCAAATAACCCCAAAATTTCAGTTCATATTTTCAATGAACACAATTGGAAACAGCAAGAGAACAAATTCAGCAAATAAAGTATCCTAAAAATCAAAAAAAAAAATCTTACCTCAAACTTGTGTAGGAGAACGAATTCAGCAAGAGAATGAAAGTAGCCTAAAAAATTGAACGCCGTTAACTGAACGGAATAGGTGAGACAGTGATTGTGAATGTAGGAGTTGCGATTGCAATGCTCAATCGTCGTGAAAGTGAATGTACATCATTCTACATCTATTTTGTGACTCGAGGAAATGCGATTGTGAAACAATTTGAAAGTGATTATGTGAGAAAGTGCGATTGAGAACTGTTAGAACCCTAATTCCTTGGTGTGAAGAGAGGAATCGATTCTGTTAGAAAGTGGGTATCGAAGAGGGAAGCGATTGTGTTGACTGACGGTCGATGGAGTACTGTGTTGACATTTTATAGTTAGACCCTCAAAATTACAGTTACACTCCTTGTTTGAACTCCAACTAAGGCAAGGCTATGTTTGTTTATGTTTGTTTGGTAAGAACAAATATTGAGCTTATCTTTTATATTATAAGCTTGTATACACCAGCAAACCCTAAACCCTAATTTGTTTTCCATGTTTTCCCTCCATTTTATCTTGCAATTTTTATTAAAAAATACTACAATTTTGTCTTGACTAGGATTCGAACCCGCAACCCTTAAGTGCAAGGCAATATTTCCAACCACTATGACAAGTATACCAATTGTGATTAAATTTGTGTGAAATAATTGATAAGCACCATCAATTTTAAAAGTATATCATATCAAAATTATTGTTGACTATATTATTCATCACGAAATATTTTTATGTCTTTCCTGATCAATGATTTTTTTTTTTACCGAATCATAAATTTAGAGAATAATTATCATGTGAGATTTGGAAAGTTATTATCACGTATGATTTGGAAAGTTATTATCAAACTAAATTTTGAAGGATATTTTCTTTTGATATACACTATAGAGAGCTTACGGTTGAGCGGCTTAATTATCATCTTGAAGATAAGCACACTGTTTTATTTGAAGATAACGAGCGTATTGAAGACGTTCTAAACAAACTAAAGAGTCGCGCATCAAAATTTTTGGCATGGATGGATGCAAACAAGAAATTTCCAGAGGCAAAAAATTTAACATATAGTCAATTCCCAACTAAGTTTGTGTGGAAAGAAAATTTGCATCAGTGGGCTCCAAGACAAAGAGGTTTTTCAATTGGAAGAGTTCACTTTGCACCACCTGGTGCGGGTGAAAGGTTTTATTTGAGGACGTTGTTAAACTATGTCAAAGGTCCTACTTCTTTTGATGAATTAAAAACAGTGGATAATTTCAAATATGATAGTTTCAAGGAAGCCTGTTTTGCAAGAGATTTGCTGGATGATGATAAGGAGTATATAGAGGCAATAAAAGAGACAAGCCACAGAGACTTTTTTAAGAGTAATGTTTGCAACATTATTGGTGTCAGATGAGCTGATCAGGCCAGAAATAGTTTGGACAAGTACTTCACATCTTTTGATTGATGACATTTTGCACAAACAGAGACGCTTTCTTGGTGCTTCAGGTATAAAATATTTTCACCTATTTCTATAAAACCATACTTATTAGTTGTTTATTTTTTTACTCATGTAACCTTGCTTATATCACTTTTTAAATTATTTATTATGCAATTTATTAAATTGTAGTTTTTTAAAACTGGAAAAAGAATTTTGTCAAAAAAAAAAAGGAAAATGAATTGATATTTTTTATAAATACCCTTTATTTTTACGTTAATGTATCCAAACATAAATCAATTCTGTTTAACTCACTTTTAACCAAAATCAAATCTATCAAACTCAATTTTGCTAAATCAATTTTTTTTTGCAATACAACCAAACACAACCATAGTCATGTCACTAATCACATTCATTATTTTGATTTTAACATTGCAGATTTAATATTATCCGATGATCAATTGATACAATATGCACTAGCAGATATTGAGATGATGTTACGTAGTTGTGGGAAGAGTTTAAAAGATTATCCTCCAATACCTAGAGCAGACACATCATTAGTTCCTGATATACAAAATAGTTTAATACACGACGAATTAAATTATTACAGACAATCATTAGCTGAGGAACATGTTAGATTGATGTCAACTATGACTTCAAAGCAATGTAAAGTATATGACACAATCATGACAAGAGTTAACGAAAACAAACATGTTGTGTTTTTTCTTTATGGTTATGGCGGTACAGGGAATACATTTATTTGGAGGGTCATGTCAGCCGCATTACGCTCAAAAGGTGAGATAGTTTTAACAGTTGCCTTAAGTGGGATCGCTGCATTGCTTATACCTGGCGGTAGAACAACACATTCAAGGTTTTGTATTCCTCTAAATGTTAACGAGTTTTCAACATGTACCATAGTTCCTAAAAGCCCTTTGGTGCTATTAATACAAAAAGCAAAGCTCATTATGTGGGATGAAGCACCAATGATGCACAAACACTATTTCGAAGCTGTTGATCGAACTTTAAAAAATATTCTCAAGTCTGTTGATGAAAAAATTAAACACATTCCCTTCGGTGAAAAAATTGTTGTTTTTGGCGGAGATTTTAGACAAATTCTACCAGTAATACCCAAAGGTACAAGGCCAAAAGTTGTTCATGCTACAATTAATCCTTCGGTTCTTTGGAATTTTTGTGAAGTTTTAACATTGAGTAAAAACACGAGGCTTCTCGGTGGTGCTTCAAGTGCAGACGTTGAACAAAGAAGATTGTTTTCTGAATGGGTTTTGGGTGTTGGCGATGGAGAAATTGGAGATGACAACGACGATGATTTAGAACTTGACATTCCATCAGATTTATTGATTCCAAATTCAGGTGATCCTCTTGCTTCTATCGTTGAAAGCACTTATCCCCAACTTTTACAAAAATGAACGATATAACGTGTTTCCAAAATAGAGCTATACTAGCTCTTAAAAATTCAATAGTCGACACAAAAAATGATTATATGTTGGATTTAATTCCTGATGAAGAAAAAACATATTTGAGTTATGATACTCCACTAACACAAAATGTAGACGGTTAAACAGTGGATGATGTTCATACTCCCGAATTTTTTAACACGATTTCTACGTCGGGACTTCCAAATCACAAGTTGAGATTTAAAGTTGGAGTTCCAGTTATGCTATTAAGGAATTTGAATAAAAAATTAGGATTATGCAATGGAACAAGACTTATTATTACGAGATTGGGAAAACGTGCTCTGGAAGGAAAAATTATTTCAGGAAGTAATATTGGTGATCAGGTTTTCATACCTAGATTTTCTCTGACACCATCTGACGTGAGAATTCCTTTTAAATTTCAACGGAGACAATTTCCTATAATGATTTCTTTTGCGATGACTATTAATAAGAGTCAGGGACAATCTTTAAAGCATGTTGGGATATATCTTCCATTGTCAGTGTTTTCACATGGTCAGTTGTATGTTGCAATTTCAAGAGTTACTTCTAGAAAATGATTAAAAATATTGATCATCGATGACGACGGTGAAGATACGACTAAGACTTCGAATGTGGTCTATAAGGAAGTATTCCGTAATATAACATAATTTTCTTTGTATGAATATTTATCCAAAATTATTGTTGAACTATCGTTTAATGTTACTCAACTTTTTTGATATACCTTACATTATTGGAATTATCATATCTTATTTAATCATTATATATCTTATAGTTAATCAGACCCGTGCACCGCACGGGTCGATGTTCTAGTAGCTTATAAGCTCTGATTGGTAATCGTTTTTAAAAAAGAGCTTGTAGCTTATTTTTCAAACGCTATTTTAAGTAGTTTATGAACTTATAGCTTATAGCTTATCATATTTTCTTCCAATTTTACTCCTATCATCTTACTTGAAAAAAATATTAATTAATCATATCATTTTTATGTTATTTCATACTTATAAGTTAGTTTAACTGCTAATTTTATCAAACACTATAAATTCAATCAGCTGGCTTATTCGCAATAAGTTAAAAGATAGCTTATAAGTTATCCGCTATAAACTCATCTACTATAAGGTAGCTTATCAACTATTCACTATTTTTTACCGATCATAACCTAAGGCTCTATTTGGTAAGGGCAAATATTGAACTCACGTAAAATCTAAAATTTAAACATTTGTGGACTTATTTTGTGTAGTTGCACGCACATTCAATTAAACGTATGTGTATGTTGAATTGAATTTTATGAATGAGTTCACTCGTGAATACGTGCATCTTACCCAAATCGATTTTATGTCATTTTTCTGTGTTAGGCCAACCGCTTCTGTACGTGCATGTCCACACTGCGGCAGTCGTGCCAGTTCTTTTTAGAGCAACAGCCAACAGGCAATTGGCAACAGTAATTGTTTTTATCAGAATGTTCGATGTATCCTAAGATTTCAAACATGATTATTCACTTCTGTCCTGTATCCTTAGTACTAAAAATGAATATGTATGAAAACTTAGCATTTGTCATTTGTTGAAATGAAACTGATTTAACTGGCCATAGCTTTCATTAGCTTCAATTCAATCAATTCTTTACCACTAAAGTTAATCAGCCAGGTTACAAACTTCATATGTAACATGACACTTCACACTAAACCGACACGAATTAAAACGATTACAATCTATTAATCATGTTAAAAAATGTGGTTAACTCTGAGTAGATAGTTAATTCAATTCACGGTTAAAATGGTAGTTAATTTCATTATATGAATTAATTCAACTTGAATTGAATTAGTCATCTACTCAACTGAATTAACAATATTTTCACACGTGATTAATAGGTGTCGCAGGTGTATGGAAAAGTGGATGTCTATAAAATATTTGTCTTTTTAAAGTTTATTCCTCATTTCTGAACCACATAAATCATGCAGTACATGAAACGTTGGTCATGGGTCCACTCAATAATTTTCTATACGTTCTATACAGTAAACAAGAAGGCATAGCCACCAATCTTGACTAACTTCATTGTATAAAAAGTGTGGATATGAAGAAGGCACAGCCACCACAAACTTAAAATTCCTCATCTAACCTACCATGGCAGAATCATTTGCATTTGATATTGCTAATTCACTCTTATGTAAACTTGCTTCTTATGCTTATGAAGAAGCTTCTCGAGCCTATGGTGTGTATAAAGATCTTCAAGGGATCAAAGACACTCTCTCAATTGTCAGTGGCGTGCTATTAGATGCTGAGTACAAGAAAGACCAAAAGCACGGGCTACGTGAATGGCTGAGGCAGATTCATAATATATGTTCTGATGCTGAAAATGTATTCGATGGATTTGACTTGCAGGACAAGCGAAAACAAGTCTTGGAAGCTTCTGGAAGCACACGGACGAAGGTACACCATTTATTTTCTTCGTCCAATCCACTTGCATTCCGTTTTAGAATGGCGCGTCAAATTAAAGAGATTAGAGATAGATTGAATAAAGTGGCAGCTGATGGGACCATGTTTGGACTTGCAACCATCAATGTCGATCCCAGACTTGTTGTTCAAAGGAGAGAAATGACGTATCCTCATGTCGATGCTTCAAGTGTCGTAGGAAGAGAGAGTGATAGGGAAGAAATTATCAAGCTTTTAATAAAACCACATCCTCAAGGTGATGGTGATGGTGATAAAAGATTGTGTGTTATTCCCATAGTGGGAATTGGTGGCTTGGGGAAAACCACACTTGCCAAGCTTGTGTTTAACGATACAAGGATGGATAAACTTTTTCAACTGAAGATGTGGGTGTGTGTCTCTGTTGATTTTGACATCAATCAGATAATAATTAAAATCATCAACTCTATCCAAAAAATTAAAATCATCAACTCCGCCAATACTTCCACTTTTTCTTCATCTTCCGCGTCAATGAGTAGTTTTGATCACCAAGAAAACATAAACAATTTAGATATGGTACAACTAGTAAGTCTTCTGATAAAAAAACTTTATGGTAAAAAGTTTTTACTCGTGTTAGATGATGTATGGAATGAAGATCGTGCTAAGTGGATTGAGTTGAAAGATTTGATAAAAGTTTGTGCATCAGGAAGCAAAATTGTGGTGACAACACGTAGTAAATCAATTGCTTCGATGATGGGTAATGTTCCTGCATACATTTTGAAAGGCCTTTCTCGAACGAATTGTTTATCTTTGTTTGTCCAATGGGCATTCAAGGAAGGCGAAGAAGAAAAATATCCAAATCTAGTAGAGATCGGAAAAGAAATTGTGAAAAAATGCCAAGGGGTTCCGTTAGCTGTGAGAACATTAGGAAGTTCCCTCTTCTCAAACTTCGATTTAAGTAAGTGGGAATTTGTTAGAGACTCCGAGATATGGAATTTAGAACAAAAGAAAGACGGCATTTTATCTGCACTAAAATTAAGTTATGATCAAATGTCATCCTATTTGAGACAATGTTTTGTCTGTTTTTCCCTTTTTCCCAAAGATCATATCTTCAATAGTGATGTAATGTGTAGTCTTTGGGTAGCCCTTGGATTAGTTCAATCCCTAAACGGAAGTGAGAAGCTAGAGAGTATTGCAAGAGAATATATTGATGAGTTGCATTCAAGATCGTTTCTTCAAGATGTCGATGACTACGGATCCTATTGCGAGTTCAAAGTACATGATTTGATACATGATCTTGCATTGTATTTTGCAAGAGAGGACTTTGTAGCGATAGACTCGCATACTCAGAATATACCTCTGCAAGTAAGGCATTTATCAGTTATTGAAAATGATTCACTTGACCATGGTTTGTTCCCGAAGTCTAGAAGTTTGAGAACTATACTATTTCCCAACCTCGGAGTGGGTCTTGCAAGTGAAAGTGTTCTAGATACATGGTTATCAAGATACAAATACTTGCGTTATTTAAATTTAAGTGATTCTTCATTTGATACTGTGTCAAATTCAATTACAAAGTTAGAGCATTTGCGTTTTCTTGATCTTTCTCGTAATACGAAAATCAAAAGATTACCAAATTCCATTTGCAAACTCCTAAATTTGCAAGTTTTGTCGGTTAGCGGGTGCACGGAGCTTCAAAAAATGCCTAAAGGATTAGGCAAGCTTATCAGCCTTCAACGTCTTACTATAACCACAAAACAATCTGTTCTGCCACAGGGTGAATTTGAAAGGTTGATCCATCTTCAAACTTTAAGTTTTCATATTTGTGATAATTTGAAGTTTTTGTTCAGACAAAAACTCCCTTCCATTGAAGCATTGTATTTTTATTCATGTCGGTGTTTAGAGTCCATACCTCTCTATATTTTCCCTAAATTACAGACTTTGTACATTAGCAACTGTGAGAAGTTAAACCTATTGTCGAACAATGAAAGTCCAAAGCAAAGATTGATGATGAAACATTTGTACCTCGTTGGATTTCCAATGTATCAGACATTGCCTGGATGGATTTTATATGCCCGGGAAACTTTAGAGACCTTGGAAATTAATTGTTTTCCTAATCTTAAGATGCTTCCTGAGTATCTAACTACAATGACTCGTCTTAAGAGGCTCTATATTATTGGTTGTCATCAACTGTTGGATCTTCCAAGCGACATGCATCGCCTCACTTCCCTTGAAGATTTGCGCATAATTGATTGCCCTGAATTAAATCGGAAATGTCAGCCCCAATCTGGTGAGTACTGGCCCATGATTTGTCATATCAAGAGCATTTTCTTTAATGAACCAGGAGGAGAGAAGAAGGAATGAAGTCATCAAACCTTGAAGGTAAACATATTATTCTGCATGTGTGTGTGTGTGTAAAACGGAAGATTTAGTTTTTGAAAGTAATGTTTTCTTTGTTTACTGACAAGGTAGATGATGAGATTGAAGTGGAAAAGGGATATTCAGCTTGAAGGGACACAAAAGGAGAAGACAACTTAGGCAATGTAATAGATGTGGTTTCTGCAATCGAGGATTCACCAAAAGAAAGAAGACCAGTGATTGATAGACAACCGAGAACATGAATGTCTGACCAGTAGGAACATAGGTGTTTTTATTGTAATGTTTCATGTATTCTAAGATTTCAAATGATTATTCTCATTCTTGTTATATTCAATTCCAGTTCTCAATAACTTGTCGATGAATGAGTCAAAAAAAAAAATAACATGTCGATGAAAACTCAACATTTGTTGCGATTTAACTGGCCATGGTTTTATTAGTTTCAATTAATTTTTTCTCACTTAAGGAACAAAGCAAACCCCAAAAATCTGTCGAGACAGGATGCATGGTAGCAAATTTGTGTGACTTCACTCCCAAGCTTCATGTATTGCTGCCACTAAGGACACAAATTAGATATGTTCTATTTCTAGTTAGCCATTCACTTCAAGTTCATCAGTGTGCTAGGAGGATACTGATTCTTCCCTCGACTTTCTGCGTCAATCTAATTTCCTATCAAAGAATATACATTACTCTCTATGCATGCAGTTCTTAAGTTACCAACACAGATTATAGTGATTTGTTAAGTTTAAGCTGTAAGATAAAGGCCCAAGATTGGTTTCAATATCTCTAAAAGTAATTATAAATCAATAGAATGTTTCTAGCAGGCACAAATTTATGATAATTCAATGCTCACATTTGAAATACAATGTTTCAGATGTGAAACTGCAACACATTCTGGTTTAGTTTCAGTATAAAAAAAATTATTACAATAAACAGCACTTAAGAATATCGTAAATTTATTTTATCGACTTCTTCTTGCCTTATAAAGTAGTGATCCTTTCACAAGGTTCGGTTTACATAACTGTTCAGCATATAGATTCGTTCTCATGCAGTGCTAGGACTCTAATTGAGTAGTGTTAGGTATATGACACAGATTACTGATACAGCTTTCAGTGATAATAGAAAGGTATTGACAATGTGATGTGAGACTCAAATGCAACTTCAATAGAAGGCACAATTGGCAGAACTTTTTGATAAATATCGTGTAATCTCTGTTTGCATTTTTCGTATATGTTTTCTTTTGATTTGGGGTTGTTGTTCTATCAAGTAGTGTAAAGCTGAAGTAAACTTAATTATGTTGTTAATATCCTTTACCATGCATACAATCCCTGTTAGTGTTTCATGATTTCCTGGGAGAAGTTAATTCAAAAGCTATGTATCACACACAGCAGATTCTGCTGGTTGATTTATTGAGCAACTACTTCAATAATTGCCAACAAACCAAGAGAATGAACTTATTATCAAATTTTTTTTAACACAACTTATTATCAGTTATATATAGTGATTATATTTTAGCTATTACTGTTTTTTTTTTTTTGACAGGTAGTCTAGTGACTGGAATTTCACCCTTAACATGAATAAGTGGAGTGTTTAGGGTTCCAACTCTGACTTTGCATATAAAGTGTGATGTCCCTATTGAGTTAAGCTCACGGGAACACATTTGTTACTGAGTTATTATATCCTGATTATGAATTTACATTGAAGCCCACCACACAATTATATTTATAACAAAAAACTCCACTTTTTTCATCCCATATTATGATGCTTAATATAACCATCATTATAATACTCCCTCTGTCTCGCAATAGTGGTCACTTTTGAGTTTTTTCTGTCTTAAACTTTTTGTCCCAATATCAAGACAAATTATTTTTTGGGTGTTGTTAACATGTGCATATAAGGCACATGTTAAGGTATCTTAATATAGAAATTTAACTTTTAATGATACAAAAATTTAATGCTTGAAAAGTTAAAATTTAATGCTTAAACATTTAATACTTTTTATTTTTGCTTCCTTAACATGTGCTTTTGGTGTACTCCACTAATTAACTACCATTAATAAGGACATTTTAATAAACAAACTTATTTGATTATTGAAATCAACAAAACTAAGCATTTTCTTAGAAAATGTGAAAAATCCGAAAAGAACACCTATTAAACAAAACAAACCAACTATAATAGGCGACACAAGAAAACAAGCAGAAATAAACTTATTTTATTTGGTGATGGATCCAACCAACTTAGCACTCTGTTGACTCAACAAGCTTGACTTCATTGTATAAACAGGTATGGATCTGAGCAAGGCACAATCACCACAACCACAAACTCCGTTTCTGCTCTTTCCATATTAACAGAATTATGGCTGAATCATTTGTCTTATTAGATGTTGCTGATTCACTCCTAGGGAAGCTTGCTTCTTATACTTATGAAGAAGCTTCTCAAGCCTATGGTGTATATGAAGATCTACAAGGGTTCAAAGATACTTTATCGATTGTCAGTGGTGTGCTGTTGGATGCTGATCACAAGAAGGACCAAAAGCATGGGCTGCGTGAATGGCTAAAGCAGATTCAAAACATTTGCTATGATGCTGAAGACATATTGGATGGATTTGAGTTGCAACACAAGCGAAACCAAGTTGTCAAATGCGGCAGCACCAAGATGAAGGTACGCCACTTGTTTTCTTCCTCTAATCCACTTGCCTTCCGTCTTAGGATGGCGCGTAAAATCAAAGAGATAAGGGGCAGGTTGGATAAGGTAGTGGCTGATGGTACTAAGTTTGGACTTGCGAGTTTTGATTCCGGACTTATTATGCAAGGAAGAGAAATGACTTATCCGGATGTTGATGCTTCAAGTGTAATAGGAAGGGAAATTGATAAAGATGAAATTATCAAGCTTTTGATGCAACCATTTCCTCAGCGTGGTGATGATGGTGATCAAAGTATCTGTGTCATTTCCATAGTGGGAATTGGAGGATTGGGGAAGACCACACTTGCAAAGTTGATATTCAATGATAAGAGGATGGATGATCTTTTTCAATTGAAGATGTGGGTGTGTGTCTCTGATAATTTTGACATCAGGCAGATAATCATTAAAATCATCAACTCTGCCACTGCTTCTTTTTTTACTTCAGCTTCCGCTCCAACGAGTGGTCTTGCTTACCCAGAAAACATTACCAACTTAGATATTGTGCAACTAGTAAGTTGTATGAGACAAAAACTTTCTGGTCAAAAGTTTTTACTGGTGTTAGATGATGTATGGAATGATGATCGTGCAAAGTGGATTGAGTTGAGAGATTTGATAAAAGTTGGACCACCAGGAAGCAAAATTGTGGTGACAACACGCAGTAAATCAATTGCTTCAATGATGGGTAATGTTCCCTCCTATGTTTTGGAAGGTCTTTCTCCAACGGATTGTTTGTCTCTATTTGTCAAATGGGCATTCAAGGAAGGAAAAGAAGAAAACTATCCAAATCTAGTAGAGATCGGAAAAGAAATCGTGAAAAAATGCCAAGGGGTTCCACTAGCCCTGAGAACATTGGGAAGTTCCCTCTTCTCAAACTTTGATTTAAGTAAGTGGGAATTTGTCAGAGACTCAGAAATGTGGAATTTGGAACAAAAGGAACATGATATTTTACCTGCACTAAAATTAAGCTATGATCAAATGCCGTCCTATCTGAGACAATGTTTTGCTTATTTTTCCCTTTATCCCAAAGATCATATCTTCAATACTTATGTAATGTGTAGTCTTTGGATAGCCCTTGGATTAGTTCAATCCTTAAATGGAAGTGAAAAGCTAGAGCATGTTGCAAGAAATTATATTGATGAGTTACATTCAAGATCATTTCTTCAGGATGTCGATGACTTTGGCTCCTCTTGCGAGTTCAAAATACATGATTTGATACATGATCTTGCATTGTATGTTGCAAGAGAGGACTTTGTAGCAGTAGACTCGCATATTCAGAATATACCTCCGCAAGCAAGGCATTTATCAGTTGTTGAAAATGATTCGCTTGACCATTATTTATTCCCCAAGTCCAAATATTTGAGAAGTATATTATTTCCCATCCACGGAGTGGGTCTTGCAAGTGAAAGGGTTCTAGATACATGGGTATCAAGATACAAATACTTGCGTTACTTAGATTTAAGTGATTCTTCAATTAAGATTCTGCCAAATTCACTTACAAAATTGGGGCACCTGCGTTTTCTCGATCTTTCTCGTAATGACAGGATCAAAAGACTTCCAAATTCCATTTGCAAACTTCTAAATTTGCAAGTTTTGTTGCTTAGTGGGTGCATTGAGCTTGAAGAATTGCCTAAAGGAATAGGGAAGTTGATTAGTCTTCGTCGTCTTATTGTCACCACAAAACAGTCTACTCTGCCACATGATGAATTTGCTAGTTTGAACCATCTTCAATCTTTGAGTTTTCATGATTGTGACAATTTGAAGCTTATGTTCAGACAACAACTCCCGTCCATTGAAGAACTACATTTTGAATCATGTGGGAGTCTCGAAAGCTTACCTCTTTACATTTTTCCTAAACTACAGACTCTGTTTATTAATGATTGTCAGATGTTAAACATGTCATTGAACAACGAAAGCCCAATCCAAAAGTTGAGGATGAAATATTTGATGCTTATGAATTATCCGGGGCTTCTGGCATTGCCTAGGTGGACTGTAGGTATTGCAGACACATTAGAGACCTTGCTAATTTCTGATTTGCCAGATCTTGAGATGCTTCCCGAGTGTTTAACAACAATGTTTAATCTTAAGAGGATATATATTCATAACTGTCCTCAATTGTTATGTCTTCCAAGTGACATGCATCACCTCACGGCTCTTGAAGATTTGCGCATAGTTGATTGCCCTGAATTATGCCGAAAATGTTTGCCTCAATCTGGTGAGTATTGGCCCATGATTTCTCATATCAAGGGCATTTTCATTGAAGAACCAAGAGGAGAGGCGGAATGAAGTCATCAACCTTGGAAGGTAAACACATTATTTTGTAGTATCAAACAAGTGTTGGTTCACCTCTTATTTTCCTGTTGAAAAATAAGGTTAGAGCTGAAATCACATGAATTATCGAAGTGATACAGTTTTATATAAAAGAATGTGCTGCAGAATGTGAATAGTTTTTGAAAATATTGCTTCTTTTGTTTACTGGCAAGGTAGATGATGACGTTGGCATGGAAAAGAAATATGCAGCTTGAAGAGAACTAGGCGATATAAGAGTTGTTGTTTCAGCAATCCAGCATTCACCAAAAGAGAGCAGACCAGTGATTGATGACATTTCAGAACATGAATGTCAGATCACTAGGAATGGAAAATAGTTGTTTTTATTATAATGTTCGATGTATCCTAAGATTTCAAAATGAGTATTGTCTTTCATATTATATTTCCAGTTCTCAAAACCATATCTATGAAAATTCCATATTTGTTGTGATTTAACTGGCAATGGCTTTATTCATTCCAATAAACTCTTTCCCACTTAAGCAAAATTGAGGAATGGTTAGTAGTTAATCCCGGAGCGGGGCGGCCAGCCCCAAAACTGGGATAGCGGCATCCCGGGGAGCGGGATGGCCGGGATGCCGCTATTATTTTTTATTTATTTATAAATTACATAAATAATACTATAAACATATAATTAATGTAAAATTAAACAAACATCTCAAAATCCATAAAACATTCATAAATTAAAAATTAAAAACACAAATCTCAAGTCTACAACACCTTCTTCATCTTTGTCAAAAAAAAAAACACCTTCATCATAAAGTAACTAAAAATTACCAACAAAAGTCAAGCAAAATAAATAAGCAAAAGTCAAGTCTCCAACACTTAGATTAATAAAGTAACTAAAAATTAAAACTCGAGTTCATCATCAAAGTCTAAGTCTAATCATCCGAGGTTGAAGAAGAAACAACAGATGAAGGTTGAAGAAGAAACAGCAGATGAAGGTTGAAGAAGTTTGAATCTTGAGAGTGAGAGAAGATAGTACGATAGCGTGAGAGAATCAATGAATTGCGGCTAGGGTTTAGTTAGGAGTAAGTAACAGTTTTAAAGGTAAAAAACCAATTTTACCCTTACTAAAATGAGTGAGATTTCAAAAATGGCCTTTAAAACCCATGAAAACAAAATCTCAGTCCTAACCCGGGATGGCAACCCGGGACCCGCTCCGCTCCGGTCCACTGGGAACCTGCTGGGATCCCACCGAGAAGCTTAGCTGCGCCGCTCCATCCCATCCCGTCCCGGCAGAGCTCCGCTCTGCTCTACCGGGATCCCACTGGGATCGCCCGGGATTGACTACCATGGGTTAATCTCACCCAAGTTTTTTAAAAAGGACTTACTGAGTTTTAAAATACGAATTTACATGCCACAACACTTTAGGCTGAGCACTTTGCTGAGTTTTAAAATACAAACTTATAGTTTAAAAGTCTCAACTAAAATATCTATGTTTATTAAAAAATAAATAAATCGCTTCAATTTAATAACTAAGTAATGAGTTAAATATGTTTTTTATAGTTGAAAATAAAAATGTTAGTTGATCCTTATTTAAATGTTAGTTCTTTGTGGTTCTTTCATTTAGCAAAAGCAAGTATAATCTCATCTAAGACATCATGAAATCGCAAGAAGGGTGAAAAATATGTTTCACCTAAAACAGATACTTTAAAGAACTAAAAATGATGCTATACTCAATTCAGAAAAGGCCAAAATTTTAGTGTATTTAAGTAAAATCATACATACAAAATCACATTCAGAATCCTGATTGAAAAACTGCATAGAAAGCAGATCATCAAACTATAAAATAATCACCAAAAATGATGCTATATACATACAAAATCACATTCAGAATCCTGATTGAAAAACTGCATAGAAAGCAGATCATCAAATTATAAAATAATCACCAAAAAATTATAATGATCAGCATATATACAGTAATCATATGTTCAAGCACCTGCTGTGATCACCCTCGAGTCCATTTGCAATGCAAGGTTAACCAAGACAGGTTCTGAAGCTTTCTTGCACATAATTGGATTGAGCAACCTTTTTAATCATTACAATCCTTAGCTTCCTTTCCATGTTAGCCCAGAGTAGAAATGCATGATTGGTACCAAAAGTTCAAGTTAGAACAGGAAGTTCAACCTTGTCAAAGGAAAAGAAAATGACCCTTCCTTCGGTGACCAAACAAATTTTCAACGGAATGCCACCACATTGTCTCTCTAGAACTTCAATTTCTGCTTTTGATGGAGGATGACCCCTAACAGATTACAAATGCAATAACTGATTAGATTCTCCAAAACCAATGGAGTAAAAAAATGAAGGAAAATTCGAGGTAAAGACAAATTTTGCATAGCTATTCATGTATAAGGACAAAAAAATCATTATCAGTTCAACTTTTTAAACGAATACACATAATGTATGCTTAAGTAGTCGACTAGTCGCCAATAGATAAACTCTATACATCACTTTTGATGAATAGACATGTTCTCAATTACTCCACAAATTCTTTGATAACATAACAGTATAAAGATCACTTAATGATAAAACTTGAATCTAGAATAATCACACTGATAAGATCAGAGATGTAACAATTACCTAGACAAGTACAGTAGAAAATTTGGATCGCCAGGAGAAGACTTTCTAAACCTGTTGTTTGGAAGATAAACATCAAAATCTGGCTTCAAATCATTAATCTTCAAGTCACCGAATAACTTATCGATGGAAACCTCGACTTTGGAAACCATGTCTACTAATTGTTTGTTTTCTTCTGTTCCTTCAAGATCAGAAGATTTAATGGAACTTCTAACACTCTTCAAACTCCAAGCAACATCATGCCGTGCAATTATGTAGCCGAGAGACTTGAGGTGCCTGTAAGCCTCAAAAAGCTCCCAACAACATCCAAACTTCCCACCAGCAACCTTTTCATACATTTTGCTTAGAGATATACTTATATCATCATTATCTAATAGATCAAAGGCTTCTAATTCCATAAGATACCTGTGCCAAATTAAAATTTACATAAGCAGAAGCTTTCAAAACAGTTTATCCTAGTGAAAATGTAGCATTAGGAAATCCTTTTTCGGCTAATTTCTAATCTAAGACATCCTGAAATCTAACCGAAAATTGTACATCTAACAAAATAATTTTTTTTTACAGAAAGATATGGCTTTAACTATTTGTGATATTTTCTCTGCTTCTAAAATTTCATAACAGAAGGCATCTATAAAAAGATGGTATATCATATAACTTACAAAGTTTCCTCAACTGAAGTGTAAATCTTGCCTTTGCGAACTATTCCAGTTGTTACCCACATTTTGCCATTCTTTTCTAACAATTCAGCCATTCCCATCTCTTCATTCCATCTGCCTTTGGATTTTGTGTTCCTGGATGGAGAAATGCAAGAAAGTCTTCATTTTGAAAACAATACTAAAGCGAAGGGAGGCAAAGATATTTAAATACTAAGGGCCTGTTTGGATTGACTTATTTGAGCTTATCTACTGGCGTAGGTTTTGTAAGACTGTTTGAGAGAACTTATGAAAACAGCTTTGACAATTTTCATAAGTTTTTTTCAACTTATTTTCATAAGTTCTTCAATGTAGCTAATGAAAACAACTTGTAGCATATATATATATATATATATATATATATATATATATATATATATATATATATATATAAATCTTTATTTTGTCTTTTGCTATAAAAATAACTTATGTAAGCTTATACATAAGCACTTATTATGATAACCATTTGTGATATAAACTACAAATAAGTTGTTTATCAAAACAGTCCCTAAGGCATGCATGAACTAACTTATTTAAGTTTTTCTACTGTCATAAACATTTGTGAAACTATTTGAGAGACCTCAACAGCTTATTACATGTCCATAAGATGTTTTCAACTATTTCAATAAACTCTCTAGGATAGTTTATGAAAACTTTGACTTTATTTTACATTTCGTTATAGAAATAGCTTATAAATAAGCACTTCATTAAAAAAATTATCCAAACAAGCCTAAGTAACTAAAGCATGATGATCCTCCTAACTCCTAATTCACCATAAATTTATTAAAAAAAAACCCAGACAAAATAATAATCTGTAGTTACAGTGCTAAAAATAAAAAATAAAAAAGAAGCTTGACCTGAACTGCAACTTGGGCAAGGAACCAGGTGAAAATTGAAAGTCTTCTTCATCACTTGCATTTTGCAAATAGAACTCGTCATCATCATAATCACTATTCTCATTTGAAGAACATTCACACACTTTTTCTTCCATAGTTTATGGAAAGATAATAATGAATCGTTGCTGCTGTAATGCAAATCAACAAAGTCAGCAATCAGATAGCGACGGCGCAGATATAGTCAACGGGGTGTAGAAGCGGAAGCACAGCGTCGCAACAGTAGCAAGATGCAACGCTTTCTCGTTGGAAAATGAATTTTTGTGCTGCTTAAGCGCTTTTTTTTAAAGTGAAAAAAAAAAAAGTTCCATTTGGCATATTCTAAACCGTTTGATGGATTATACGCTTGCAAAACTAGTTCCATATACTAATATAATATCTCATTTGATTTAATGACGAGATTTATTAATTTAATGGTGAAAATTAAATTGTGTATGATGCAAGACTTGTTTCACTTGTACATTATTGTATTTTTCATAAACTATCTTTAAAAATATTTTTGGGGAGAGGATCACTTAAATGATAATCTATTGTGAAATTGGACTCTTTCGAAAGATATAAATATGCTCATATTTTCTCGTCGATCAAATATGGGAGAGAAGCTTTGGATTCAATAATCAATCATGTTGATGACATATTATGGTTGAATTGCAAGAACTCGAGGCTTCTAGAGGAATCAACACTACACATTTTACTGATGATTGTGATGGGTGATTTGTGGTCGACGTAACAAATTTGTGTCTAATTTTATGTGTAAAATTGCATCTTGAAATACTCTTGAAACTAGGAAGCACCGACACTCCTCAGATTAGGCGTGTTCGTGTCCGACACCGACACAAACACTTATGATTACACTAAATTATGTCATTTTTTAAAAATTTTATCGGTGTCGACGTGTC
Organism: Trifolium pratense; assembly: GCF_020283565.1. Taxonomy (NCBI): domain Eukaryota; kingdom Viridiplantae; phylum Streptophyta; class Magnoliopsida; order Fabales; family Fabaceae; genus Trifolium; species Trifolium pratense. The sequence continues at coordinate 15,825,342 of NC_060064.1, read as the reverse complement.
AGTGTCCGTGTCGTGTCTGGTGTCCGTGTCCGTGCTTCATAGGTTGTGGGAAATTCTTTTCGACTTCCAGCTTGTTCAATCCTAACATCTATAACATGTGTTAATTGAATTTGATTTCAAAGTGGCAAGTGGAAGACGTCATTTACATTCTCCAAACTCCTATTATGAACCTTGATTTACATCATGTCCGTGTCCGTCCCTCCAAATTGTTTTTTCTTTCTCGTTATTAAATAAATGTGATTTTTCACATATTTGTTTGGTTTTGTGTTATTTGTTATCCCGTCCTTGTGCAGTGTATTCTGTTGTGCCGTCCCTGTGCGGTGTATTTTGTTTTCCCGTCTTTGTGCGGTGTTCATTTGTTTCAGGTTGAAGGATTAGATCCGATCAAGTACAAATCTATCCAATGTCGACTTTTGTGTCATCAACGCTGCAGATCTGGGGGCATGGACATTCCAGACACTTCAATATAGTCATATATGTAGGCTTATGTAATTTGCCGTTTTATGCTATTAACATGAATGCTGTGAGTTTGTTTGCAGATTCATCCTTTTTGTTTTTAGCAAATTTGAATTTGTATTACATTGATGTATTCTATCAGTTTGAATGAATGAATATCCTTTATTTTTAGTCAAAAAAAAAAAAAAAAAAAAAACTATTTTGAGTAACTAAATTGTTTCGTTCATAACAATTCTAAGAACGATAATGCCAATTTACTTCTTAGAAGAAAATTTAGTTCTTTAAGTTGTAAAGTTATCTGAACATAACAAACAGATACTTAAAAGCTTGGAATGAAAATGACACCATTTATTAATCAGTGAGACAAACATAGCCAGATAAAGAATATGTTATAGCATACTCCGTAATTGGTTTCATGAACCAATGTTTAACTTTTCTTTATCTTTTACAACCAAACATGATTAACCGTCCGAGATGATTTACAGTTATGTTAAATTATTGAACTCTATGCAGTTCTGTAACCATGCTTAGATTCTCCATCTTGAAAGAACTTGGGTCTGCAAACAATATTCATGGGTATATGTGAAATAGAGAACATGAACAGTGATTACGAGGAAACCTTAACTTCAGCTGGTAATGGTGGAAAATAAAGTTTAACATCATTAATTAGCTGCTATTAACTCACCTGTAACATATAATCCAACTGTTATGCTTCAATTGGACAACAGCAGGAACTGTTTTATCCTAAAATTTATTAAATACAAGATTCAAAATCACTTTTTAAATATTTTCATGCTGAGGAGGGTTTTCAAGCTTTGATTTCAAACCAAAACAGTGACAACAACCAAAGTAGTGTCATTTTTGTTCTGTAAGCAACTAGCTTTAGACTTTTGATGGAATGCTTGCTTCACCCTCTTTAATGCTGCTCTTGTCTGCTTCAAACTTATCTATTGCTACCTGTAGTTCATCGGTACCTCCGACAGCTCTCATCGTGTAGAAGTATGCCCCAAAGACAAAAGTTGTCAAACCCCCGGCAACTATGAAATTCTTTGTCTTGGGAGCTAGGCTCCTAAATGCTAATACTCCAGCCATCTTGATAAATAAGTGAAGACAAAAACAAAATAAAAGAGTCAGCCCAATTTCACAATGAATAATGCTAGCAACACACTCTTTAACAAACACACTCCAACACACTCTCTTTTATTGGTTGAAATTCACATGAGTCCCATAAAAAAATGTGGACCCATATAACTTTTATGGGACCCATATAAATTTTAACCAATAGAAGAGAGTGTGTTAGAGTGTGTTTGTTAAAGAGTGTGTTGCTAGCACTCCTCATTTCACAATTTATGTTAACTATAAGGAAACAATGTGATATAAATTACAATCCAATGGATCAAATTATTTTCATCTTGTAAAGAGATTACAAACCCCCAGCTGTCAGGGATTGCTAAGTCTTTAACTTCGGGTTCTAATGTTGGTCAGTATCACGGGAATGTTGTATGGCTTGCATGAGAGTCCAGCAACATGAATGTTCAATTTTTTATATATATACCGATTCAAATTGTCATCATCTTTTTTAACATACCTCAAATAGTCCTAAAATAGTTATTTGAATTATTGCATTGGTTTTTCTAATTCCTCATGCATAATTCATTCTATTATTTCTAAAAATAGGTCTTGAGCTTCATTTTCTGACCCTTTGTAGGATTGAATTGAAGTATTGGTTGGATTAAAAATATTGAACATAATAATGGTTATGAAGTGTATTAGGCCTAATCTTATAGATGTGGGATTCCTCACGTCATTATATACTTAAGCAAACTTTAGTGATTAGTAGTATTATAATTGTTGATTTGCTCATTACATAACTGATTAATATTCAATCTTTTACGATTCAAGTTTTGTATTGCGTAATTATACAATTGAATGCTTATGCATTTAAGTGGTACTATTTCAACTCATTGAAATCATAAGATTCCATCCAAAAATCCACTTATTTAAATCAAGTTTTGTTCTTCCTTTTGTTCTAGATTCATAACTCAAGAGTCTTTTACAAATATCCACTTATTTAAATCAAGTTTTGAAAACAATGAACCAACAATCAAATATTCACTTTTGTTCCTGATGTACTATTTCAACTCTCATTGAAATCATAAGACTCCGTCATTAAAAAAATTCATAAGATAGTCTTTCATTTAAATTTCTTAATCCTCTCTGTTTGGTTTGGAAAACTACGTCTTATCCTTTCTTTACCACTCCTTCTCACATCTTAGCCTATTATCTATTAAACTATGTAATTCTACCCTGAACTACTCCTATACCTACTTATATACACATATAGATTTTGGTTTGGGAAAATTAGAAGCGAATTTAGTGTAAGAACCTTGGCTAACAATTTTTATGATTACATTACTTACCACTTTTTTTCGAAGAAGCTAAATTAGCCCACCGAAAATTGGCACCAGAGAGAATCGAACCTGAGACCTTAAGGAGGAGCACACTCCCAGGTCCCAAGCCAATACCACCGGACCAACCCAAGTGGGTTTTACATTACTTACCATTTTGATTTTCCGTTAAAGCTTAAGGGTATGAATTACATCATTTTCCTCACTACTTAGTACTTACCAAGTTACAAAAGATACAAGCTATAATCAATAACAACAATTGAGACCAAAGATCACATAATGGCATACACGTCCAAATGATATACACAAAACACATCATAATTACCATAACAATTATACATTTATACTAGATGAGGATGCAATTAGATAAGGATAGGCAAAAATTGAACAGTCTACTATGAAAATGAAAGTGCTAAACTGCTAATTATACATTTATACCCTTCCAAGTTCCAATCAGAGATTCTATAGGGTTTATGCCCAAAAAAGGAATTCAAATTTGCAAAAAATTCAAGTTCTTTTTTGAAATTTTGGTTCTGCATATACACTTCGAATTAGTTAGAATTTCTAACATTCAAGCTTTTTCACCGGAATTTCTAAAAATTAGGGTTTAGGCTAAAAGAGGGGATCCAAATTTGATGTATAGAACCACAAAATTAATCAAATAAACCTCTGATACAACTATCCAGTAGCTAAAATACACATCAATTTCATTTCATAGATTGAAAGAAAAAACATTAGGATTCAAGTGTCAAGACTATAGGGTTTCGTGTTCAACATACAAGTTAGCGAGAAGAGGGATGATAAAGAGAACTAACCAATGAAAGAAGATATAGAGAAAGCGACGGCGAGCTGAGCGCGGCGGTGTTGGGTCCTCTACGGCGGCGCGATTACAAGGGGAGAGAAGTAGAGTGGATGCTTGGAGAGAGATAAGTATACGTGGAGAAAAAATGAGAGAGGATTTTTTTTTGGTGCAATAATGAGAGAGGATTTTTTGGTGCTATCACGACACGAGTAAGATAGATAGGGAAATTTAAGGACAAAAAAAATATCCAAATTCTTCTTCTTTTTTAACGATGTTATGTTAACTAATTTTTTTTTTTTTAACCATGTTAACTAAAGAAGGCTAAACCCAAAAAGAATCCAAGTCCTTATTTTAGGCATAGCAATTTTAAAAACATCAATAAAGTTAATTAACTATGACACAAATAAAAAATCTTCAACTCAAGCTCGTGGTCACATCCTATGTTTGCAGGAATATTCACGCAAAAGTTTGTTTCACGATAAGGGTGATATATTTTCATTTTTCAAACCATAGCATCTAATGGCGTATTTTTTGAATGATATACTCCTCTGATCCTTAATATAAGAAAAAGTTCATTTTTTAGATACATTGAAAAATTGATGTATCTAAACCATATCGTAGACCAGATGCATCCATTTTTCAATGTATTTAATAAATAAATTTTTTCTTATATTAAGGACCGGAGGGAGTATCGAGCAATATAGTTTATTGCGCGAGAGCTATTCAACGTGTGTTTCACACTCTTAGAATCAACATGAAGTTCAGTTTTTAAAATCCCCCACTCCCTAGCTAAATTTTGAGAAGCCACCTAACCAATTTCCATTTGTACCTTGTGTTAGTGTGTAGTCCCTCCACATCGCGATTGATTGTCATCTCTACTAGCACCATCCATGTTCAACCGAACCCGATCTTCTTTTGGCTAACTAAAGACAATTTTATTATTTTATGTAAAATTTTATAAAACAGTTCCTCAAACTTTTCAAATTTCATAAAATAAATCAACAAAGTTTAAGATCGAACAAATTTTTTATTCTATTCAAAAAGAAAGAAAAGGAAATAAAGAGAATTCAATTGAATCATTTAAATATGAAAAATTTATCAAGAACATGTATTTGAAAGTCAAAGACGTGCTACTCCAAGGTAGCATTTGAAATGTGAACCTTCTTAAAATACTACTGATTGATGGTGTGTTCTCTTCTAAACCCACTTATCGTCACCTCCTCAACATAAATGATTATTTTTCATCTCAAACTTTTGTTAAAATATGGAGATAGCGCGGTCCAAAGAGAAATATGTTGTTACTTTGGAGAGTGAAGCAGTAAAGAAGATTTATGACCAAAAATTTAGGACTGATGGAATAAAGAAGATTCAAACTCGAACAGGAAAATTTTTGAATGGTTACAAATTGAGCTTTCATTGCTCAAATGTTGCTACTATAATTTTTATTAAACTTCTATAATTTTGTTTTGTTCCTATTTTTAAATTTATATCTTTATTTTGTTATTCTTATCTTATCTTATTAACATAATAAAAAAAAAATGAAGAATATAAAACTTAAAATATTATTAAAGTAAATATGAATAAATTAATAAATTTGACGGTAATCAATTTATCAATTTTATCATATTAAAAGTGGATGTAAATATATATATTTTTTCTCTAAACAAACAACAAAAGGAAAACAAATTGCAGAATTTGGAGTATGCCGAGGGTGGTGGGAGTAGCGGTGAGTAAGGGTTTCAAAGCTGTTCAAGATTTGGAACTTCTCAAACTCTTCAAATCCGAAATTAATTTTGAACTTTCTTCTAATCACTTTCAGGTTATCATCAATTCATTCACATAACTCAATAATCAAATTCCACTTATTCATATTTTCACTTCATTCAATTCTCAAATATTTCAGTCACTTCAAATTAACAAAAGTTTTTTTTTTAATTGCAACTTACACATTAATTTTCATGGATGTAGAATGCTCAAATTGGTTCTTTAGGTGAATTTGTGGTAGACTCAGATTCACCACAACATTCAAAAGATGTGATTTTGAGACGAAAAAGCGATTCGGGTGAGGAAGTTGCTCTTTCAGCTATATTGGGTCCTCCTAACTATGAAAAAGATCATATTTTTATAAGGGATGTTTTCATGAAAGTATGCATTAAAAAGCCAGACTTGTCCTCTATTTTGCAATTTGACTGTAGAGCTTATCAAGAAACTGATAAAAGCTCTGAATTTGAGATCAATAATGCTTATTATCTTAGATCACCTACATATTTTAGCTCTTCCATTTACAGAGGCCCCTTATTCAGGTAAATTATTAATTGGAATTAGTCTTAGAGTATGTTTGGTTTCACTTCTAAATGAGGCTAAATTGATTATATAGTTGTAGAATTTATTTTTACATGTTTGGATGACATTAAGTAGAATTGATTTTACCTTTAGATTCTTATAATTGATTATAACTCGAAGCTAGAATTTGAACCTTTTGTTTCTACAATTAACCTGCAATTGATTTTCAGCCTCAAAATTAGTGTTCAACTTACTTTTACATGAATGTATTCAAACATAAATCACTTATAGTGTCTGACATGGACATAAGATTATCAGATATTTGAAGTTCAAATGGATTATACTCGTTGAATTCACTCTATAATGCCACTCTTCATGCGTATCACAACAAACTATTCACATCATACAAGTAACGTACGTATAGACATTTGATGACAAATGGATGCAGTTAAACATCAAACCCTGATCTTTATCTCAGCTTGTATTTTAGCTTCTGTATTTTTTCTGAAGTCAGTTGAATTCAAACAATCCCATGCCAACTTGAGTTCATTGTCATTTTCATTCAGCATAAACGAAGCAAAATAAGTAAATAACAAAGCAGTTCCCCCATGATTGAGTAGCCCCGACCCGAGTATATTTTAGAATATATAAATTACTAATATATTAAACACTTGTGTTGCTTTTTAAAATGTAAATAATTGGGGGTTATCCTATCTGATTGATATAAAAGGTGGGGAAAACTTGGGAAAAACGAGTCAGCTAGATGAAGGGTAGGGTGAATATCAAAATTTGGGGGTTGATGTTTTAGGGATTCTGGGAAATATTAACTAGTTTCAGGAGCAATAGTTAAACAACACAAGGCATTTAGCATGCTGAATAGGCACACTCTTACTACTAACGGAGATCTCTAAACAGTAGGGACTAACCTAACTGACAAAATGATAGGTTGATGTCTTCTTTTTTTCATGACTGTAGTGTAGGACTAATGTGAAACTGGGTGGTAAGGTTGGAGAAGAAAATGATAGTTTACTCTATCATCTCTTGTTATTTTGGAGAGAGAGATGTGGCTATGACATTATGAGAGTTTTTTTCCTTCCAATCTGCATACTGATGTCAAGTATGTTTTATAAAAGTTAGCTTTGACAACACTGTATGTGTTGTTATTCCTTTTTTATGTCTGAGGTAGTTTGCTTTCAAATGCTTAACATACAGAGTATTATCTTAAAAATCTGCTCTCTGGTCCGAGTAGTTTAGCGATAAAGTAATCATGTGGCTATACACGACTACATTTGTAGAGGCAGTGGCTAGTTGGGAGCCTTAAAAGTTAAAATACATGTTCCAACATTTGGTCTTCCAGTTTAGGAGGAAATTGATCTGCATTGAGTTTACAATGTTTGTGATATATTTGACGTTGGCTGATATTCTTTAGTGACCAAAGAAAGACTTGGTGTCGTTGCGTATTAGAATATCTTAGAATTTGGGTAGAGTCTAAATTAACCCTACAAAACTGGCTTGTAAGTTGAGGGTTGTGTGAAACATGGCGGTAGGAGAGAAACAGAGTGAGAGAGGAGAATGTCCAAATGCTATTTTGGTGTTTTAGTTGCAAAAATCCCAGAATACACGAACCAAATTCCTACCTTTAAATTGTAAATGCACTTTTTTTGTACTTTTGACCTTATTATGAAGTTCGGGGCTATAGTGGCTGTGACTTCTTCTCTTTTGGCCACTACGACTGCTACACTAACCTGCTCTGGTACTGCAGGTTCTGTAACAGACAGCGGTTGCTCTGCTAATCCGCCATAGCGCAATTTCGAGTAACATAGACTATCTGTCAGGATTGGTTTCCATTTTTTTCTTAAATATCATGTTTTGTTTGTTTCTTTACTAACTTAGGTTTAGGATTATATATTAGTATAAAAAGGGCTAGCACTTGTCCTTTTGAAATAAGACCTAATATATCACTCATATAAATATTAATATAATATAATTTTAGTATTCAAATTATTCATTTTCCTCCATAAAAACCCATAACTTCAACATGTGTTATAGATGACAGTTGTATAACCCTATATTTTTTCGTCCATATCCATTTGATAGATTATTGGAAGTTGGAACCTCTCTCCTTATCCCTGTATCTGCTCATTGTCATTGTATAAACATGTAACGTTTTCTAGTTGATTTATGCGGCAAGTGTTACTTTCATATAACTTTTCTGCATAACCCAAACCACTCTGCCAGATGATCCATCTACTCATCTTATCTAGTAACCTTTTTGTACCTTGAATGTTCACATTCCATTTTATATGGCTTTTAGACGGCATACTGCAAGCAATTGTCTTTTTAGATGTAGCTATTACAAATGCATTTTAGAGAATTACTCATCTTGACTCTAGTTCTTGCTGGTAGATTTGAAGCAACTAAGCAATGCATTCAACTGTTAAAAAAAAAAAACTCTAGTATTCCAACATTTTAAAGTCAATACTGTCACTGGTCATCGATTTTCTGAACCGATTAAGCTAGTTATATAAAATTAAGCCTGTAAGAATTTAAGCACTAGGTTTTCATTTAGTAAGTTAAATATGTTAGATCAGAAAATGTGCATTTTCTTGTTACCTATATGACTATTTGAGTTTTAACAATACCATCACTTTGAATTTTAGTGAAACCATTCATAAACTATTTGAGTTATTTTATTACTAATATAATCTTATGCATTGTCTTCTCTATATCATGTGCAGTGATCTGGATGCTAATTTACAAAAAGCATTCAAGGAATACCTGATAGAAAAGGGCATTGGAGGAAGCTTAACCAATTTTCTTCTCCACTACCTACACACACGGGAGCAAAAGCAATATGTGAACTGGTTGAAAACGGGTGAAGCATTTCTGTCTAAAAATGAGTCATTGAATCAATTTTCAGAGACACATTCTGCATAATTATGCAGTGTTGCATTATAATCAACATTGGCACAGATGCCACAGGGGAAGGAATATGGATCAGATGCTCCATTTTTACCAATTTTGTATTCAATAAGAGCTAGATGCTAAAGTTGTCAAACTTACAACATTATAGTCAATTTTTTATAATATGAAAAGGTTGAAAATATCAGCTATTTTTTCAGGATCACTTTTACCAGCAGTGTTCGAACTCTCGATATTTATATGCATCCATAATCTGTTATACATGTGCATTTAATATAAATAGTTGAATTTCATTTAATCATTAATGATTGATAATGCTTACTTTCCAACTCTAAAAGAGTTGTTGATTTTAGAAGAGCAAGTGAAATTAATAATCCTTTAATGTTTGAAGGGTAAAAGCAAGGGTAAGATTTGAGTACTATTTTTTATCATCGTCGAAGATTGAAGCAAGTACTAGTTGGCGACCTGTAGAACGCCATATATATTTAAAATCACAAATTAAAAGTTATAGATGTAAACCATAAGCACAGAGGCATAACAATATCTAATATGAGTAAACCTAAAAGAATAATCCAAGTGCTTCATTTAACCAATAATTTTGAAAATGGTTTTGGAGCTCTAATGATAAATATGTGGATTAATGCATTTTCCTTAAAAAAAAAGCATCAAATTCACATTAAATGAATAAGTAGTCAAAAAAATTTATGAGAATTGTTCTTGCAAAAAAAAAAAAAATTAACATAAGGTGTTAATTTTTAATGTAAAGGGAACTATTCCTATAAATTTTCAATTCATATTAAAATCACGTGAAGAGTTCCCTCCTCCGCAGGATTAGCACGAAAACTTATGATAGTATCTATAGTAACATGTGTTAGCCATTTTGAGTGCAAGAAAACTTATGATATTGGAAGGGTATTTTGTGGTGATGAGTGGATGAGGAGATGCTTGATATTTATAGAGAGATGTCTATGAAGTGTGGCACAAATGGTAAGAGGTAAACGTTTTTGAACTATTTGGTGTAAAGCCAACACATATCTTTTAGAAATCATTATATGATTGCATTTTGCTATCTCAATGGCGTTATCTCATACACATTAGCTCAATTGGTTGAAGAAAATGCTATTAGTAGGGAGGTTATATGCATGAAGGATTTTTATTGAATGAGGCATGATGTGGAGATTATTGCATGTTTTGTTATGTCATATACATATGGCCAACACATGGCAAGAAACACCTCTTGTAGAATGCATTAGAAGCGTCCAGGTATAGGTATAAGTTTATTTTTGCATATGCTTTGTTATGTCACACATAGCAAATTGATTTTTTTTGTTGGTATAGATGTTCAACACATGACAAGAAACAAAGTGAAATGGAGGGAGGGAGAGAGAGATAGATTTGGGAAGTTAAAGATTTGAGCGGAGAGAGAGATGAGAGGAGGGTTTATGAGATTTGGGAAGGATGGTTCATAGTCTTGATGTCATGACTTGTGGATTAGTTTGATTGGTTTAGGGGAGAGGTGAGGTTAATTGTTCAAGTAAGCTTACTTGTTCAATAGATATGTGATGATGATAATCATAATAGGAGATCTTTCTTGTTGATAGGGGATGCTTTTGATTGGCTTATGAGAGAGGCCATTTATGGTTGCTTGTAGAAGGATCTTTCTTGTTGAAGTATATTTGATGTATGTGATGTGATGATGTTAAGCACATGACAAGAAGATAATCGCTCAATGAGCACAAAATGAATGTTCTAAGGCCAATAGAATTCATGAAAAGTAAATCATTGCATCATGTGAATGCTAAACTTAAGAAGAATGTTGTTACACATGGAAATATTTATTGGACCCACATGGGACGAGATGAGATATCCATGATCATATCAAACATCATACACATGTTAGCACATCTTAGAATTAGACCACACATCATACATATATTAGAATTGTCCCATGATGATCTCAATTACATATCCATGATCATGTAACATACATCATACATACATAAGAGAGTGCTAGGGTTTTCACTTTGTAATTAGGGTTTCATTGTTTAAAGTTTAGTAAGATAAAAGATAAAAGATATGATACCCAAATGCCAATAAATTCAAGAACGAAAATGGTAAAACTCATCTCCACTCGTTATCATGCCTCTCACGAAACAAATTGTGATTCAGTGTTGTCAGCTTTTTCCATAATTTAACGTTATAACAGATCTAAATTGTTGATTTAATATCACACGGTTCATATTTCAAGTGAGTGAATCAATCTTATTCCCTCCCAACACACCCCACCAAAAGCTAGGTTTCAAGAAAGCAATGACAAGAAAAAGCCACCTGAGAAAAATCAACGGCCCACAATGACTTAAGTCAAAGTGGGTCCCAATATAGATCTCGGACCCACACACCGCAACCTTCTTCTATAAAATGACGAAATCACCCCGACTCGTCGCTTTCATTTCCATTGTCAGTCACACTCCTTCTGCTCTAAAAGCAGCTTCGTTTAAGCTCTGAAAATTCCGTAACTTCCCGAAACCCTAGGCACGCATTTCTCGCACTCATTTTCCCTCCATTTTCCCCTTTTCTTTCAACAACTCGCATTTATTACTTTTTCTTAATGATGTGAGTACTATCTACAGTATCATTGTTAAATGCTTCATTAATTAATGGCTGCTAGTGTTGTTGGTTCGCACTAATTCGCACTAATTATTGTTGCTGTATTTGATTAGACTAATTTTATTTCCATTTTTGATTTTTTGATTTTCAATTTTATTTGTATATATTTGGAATTTTTCATTCAATGCTTTTTTTGTGGTTTTTGGATTTCGAACCAGTGCTTCAATAATTGAATCTGTACTTTCTTCATTCATCACGTCATTTATTTGTTCCTTTTTCTTGTTTTTACTATTCAGAGAGATTTTTTTGTTGCATTTCTTAATCATATTTTTGTTGTTGTTGTTGTTATGTTGTTCAGTTCATGGCTTGGGATCTATGGAGTTCATCTTTTGATCAAGGTTTTTTAATTTTATCATTTTTGGTTATTGATTTGTTTGAAGTTCATCTAATTTGTTTTTCTTTCTATTTTTTTTTTTTTTGCATGTAATTTGCTGGTGTTAGTTTCTTATGATCGTAACTACTCGGAGATTCTTGAGTGGCATTGTGATTACTTTGGCTGTGGCCGTGGTATTTATTCTTATACTTAGGGCCTGTTTGGATAAATAAACAACTTATTTGCAGTTTATAGCACAAGTGCTTATCATGATAAGCACTTATGTTATGTAAAAGCTTACATAAGCTATTTTTATAGCAAAAGATAAAATAAAGATAAATTGTTTCAATATATGCTACGAGCTGTTTTCATAAGCTATATCGGAGAACATGTGAAAATAAGCTGAAAAAACTTATGAAAATTATGTTAGTAGATAAACTCAAATAAGCCAATCCAAACAGGTCCTTACTCAGTCTGTATTTTGTTTGGTCTTTTTTGAGTTTCTTTGTGTTTACTGTAGCTTTTTGTTGAGTTTTACAGATGAGATTGAGGAAGATGCTTTGAATGTGGAATCATGTGTTCAGGTTTTGAGAATTTTGCTCACTAAGGCAGATACTGAAATTGAGGAACTTGAAAAGGATCTCATGTGCCTTCAGAATGAATTGGCCTGGACTGAGAATGAAAACTGGCCTGAAATATGTTGTAATGCTTTGAATGAAAGAATCAACCGGCTTGATGTTGCGGTTACCAATTTGAAGAGTGGTCATGCAGACGGTGCAGATATGCAGCTACTATTAAACAGTGAGCCTGCTGAGACACTTCATGAAATAGTGAAGGCTTTACATAAAGATCACTGTCAAGATACACATGGCCAGGTTTGATTGTTGAAACTACTTCCACTCCCTGAGTTTATAATACTAGTGATACCTCTTTCTTTGCTACAATCCATCCTTTATTTCTCATGGCTAAATTGTTGGATTCTTTTATGATTTTGCGCTCCTTTGGATAGTAATGAAGTTTATTATAACTATATTGTTCTTTATAAAATTCTATAGCTCAGAATGCGTTGAGAGAATTTGTTAGGATATGAGATAAGGAGTTGGTTAGAGGAGTTATTGGTTAATGGGGTAGTTAGATGATATCGGTGTTTCCTCTTGGTTTCAAACTTAACTGAATTTTTCTCCCCTTCAATTTGAAGCAGCATCTAGAAGAGAACATCATGAATCCAATTGTGAATGTTACTGAACATGCACCAGATAATGGTTCTAACAATATTGACTCAAATGATATCATAATGGAGGGAGGAGAAGAAGACTCTGGAGCTTCAGACCTGTCTAAAAGCTCAGAATATCTTATAGAGCTTCATGGAAATAGATCAGATGATCCTGAAAAGACCGAGACCAAGGTTGAGAAAAGCTCTGTACTTTATCTTGGTTCAAGAAGCACTTATTTTCTCTTCTTGCCTTTCTTAATGTATTAATTTTAGAACTTAAAGTGAATTTTTCTTCGTCTACACGAAATAACTGATTTACTGCACCAATCAATGATTGCATAACATGTCTACTAGCTTCGTCACAATTGCTTATAACATGATAATTATAAATAATTCTGCCTGTCTCTAGCCCATGAAAGCAGTGATTCATTCATTGAATATGATAAATTTTTATATGCATATACTTGAGATCTGTTACTAATAATAACATTTAAAATGAAGCTTGAGTATGTCGAATTAAAGATTTGGGCATATGCAGTTTACTTGTCATTTACAAATAAGAATACTTTGAGTTAGAGATGTACATGATTCTGCGATTACTCAAGTTTCCTGCTACTTGTTATTTTCAATTCTATGTCCAATCATCCTACACTTTTTTGGCTAATGTTGATTGAATTTAGCAATGAGCAGACAGCAACTAATGTCATAGCTCCCACCCCAAATTCACCCAAAACCTATAGCTGGCTATTCTAGTCAGGAGAAAAATGTTGGCCTTAATTCAGATGAAACTGTAGAAGAAACTATAAACATGCTTTAAAGCGTGAAGACAGAATATTTATTGGAAACATTGCTTAGATTCAGACAAAAGATGCATTTCAGAAGCACCTAAAGTGGAATCTCACTCACTCATGTGTCTCTTTCTGTTCCTGCTTTGCTCTAACCATTCTTTTCCTTATAATGTGTTATAGTTTTCCATGCGGGAAGGTTTAGGTTCTTCTCTTTATTGGACTTTCAACTGGTTGAGCTTCATTATTTAGCCGTCTTCAACAATGAATTGAAGTGCTAATAAAAAAACCTCCAATGAGTTGAAGTAAAGGTCCATGATTGTTTGCTTGCAGCCCAAGCGTTAAAAATGTTTCGTGTGTGTGGTAGAGTAAAATCAGACTTGGAATATGAAAAAAGGTTATTTAAAACTACAAATTTGAAGTAAGATCTGTTTGGTCATTTTGTTTTGATTGTGCAGACACTGCAATTGAGATGATATACATATTCCTTAATATATTAAAGTTAGTTTGAAAATATATATTGAGGAATTCAGGCTCACCAAATCTTTTATTTCCTTCTGTCAAGAAAGTTATTAGAGATAACTTGAATTGTGTGATCTGAAATAAGATTTGGTTTTACAGTTCCAATTTACTGACATTTTTATATCAAATGCAATGATGTTAGTGTTTAAATTTAAACCTCTGACCGTAGGCTTATGAAAATAAATCATAAATTTTGGTTGCACAATGTAAACAAAAATCTATGAACTAATCCATCAAGAAGAAACACTAAAGTTTAGTTTAAACTCTTGACAATTTGAACCTAGCACTGAAACCTAAAAGTGCTAAAGTGGTAGCAAGTTTCTTACTTTGCATTTAGCTTGCAATGACAATCTGTATTTCTTTTCTCTTTTGTTATGGTCTAAGCTTTTCAACCAGTTTTATGTATAAACGTAAGGGACCAAATTGAAACCTAAAATAAACGTAAGGGACCAAATGTGTAGTTAAGCCCCGTAATTTTATATCAAAGACCGAAGGCTGCACTGCTGTAGCTATAGTAGATAGAGGGGATTTCTATCTCCTTAGGTTACTAAAGGTTTAAATTTGTACATAATGTGCCTTGAAAGCCCTCGTTTCTTGGCCTTTGTACCTGATTATATATATTTTTTTTTAATGAAGGAATTGCTCGCATTATCTCCTGTGAGAAGTCCTGATTTGGAGGTTGTTAGCTCTGTACCTTACCATTCTGATAGGATGATATTATCTGATACATTAGATGATAAAGTTACGAAAGATGAGGATGTCAGGCAAAGCCAACTCGTTACTACAGATACATGTCAAATCTTGAATCCTTTTTTGTCCAAGGGAAATGGAAATATTCCAAGTGAAGCCAAGGTGCATGAATCCGTTTTCCTCTTTTAATCAATTTAAAGCTCTTGGATGTGGCTTTTATTCTATTCTACTTTGATTTTAATCATGGTATTCTGTTCATTGTATTTTGTTAAATTATGCAGGAAGAAAATACAGATCTCAAAGAAAATGTTTGCTCAGATGTTAATAGACTTGCAATTATCAAAGGGAGTCAACTCATTCTTGTGGAGTCAGGTCAAAGTTTGAATCCGATTTTGTCCAAGGAAAACAAAAATATTCCAAGTGAAACCAAGGTGCGAAAAACCCTTTTCCCACTTTTAATCAATTTAAACCCTCTTGGATGTGGTAGTTGCAATTTTCTACTTTGACTTTAAGCAAGGGATTCTGTTCATTGTTTACTCTAAAATTGTGCAGGAAGTAAATATAACTGTCAAAGAAGAAAATGTCTGCTCCGATGATCATAGGCTGGCGATTATCAAGGGGAGCCAACTCATTGCTAAAAATACAGGTCAAATCTTGAATCCATTTTCGTCTAAGGGAAGTGGAAATATTCCAAGTGAAGCAAAGGTGCAAAAAGCTATTTTCCTCTTTTATTCAATTTAAACCTTTTGGATGTGGCAGTTGCATTTTTCTACCGTGATTTTTTTAAATAAGGTATTCAGGTCATTGATATTGCGTATAGATTGTGCAGGAAAAAAATACGAATCTCAACGGAAATGTATGCTCAAATACCCTTGAAATTATCAAGACGATGGAAATGTGTTCCAGATTTGGTACTGGCCAACAAGAAGAAACTGAAAATTCTGATTTAGCTACAAAACTGTGTCATTTTGCACCAAAAACTGCACGAAGAGTCTGCTGGAAAGAATCCAAGGTTGCTCCAGATGAAGATTTGGAATCTATGAATGTACCCCTACAAATTGTTTATCCTCAAAAATTGGGTTTTGGTGATACAGAATCAAGTGCCTTTAAAGAAAATAATGGCAACAATGCCCTGCAAGTGATAAAATTTGAAACGGCCACTCTTAGTGCTGAAAATTCTGTATCAATTTCACTGCCAGGGATGCAAATGAAGAATGTCCTTTGTACTAGGTTACAGCTGACGGATGAAGAGAAACCACAAGCCCAAGACACAAAATCCAAAGTGGCTGTTAACTTCAGCAAGCCCAGTAAACGCTTCACTTTAAAGTCGAAAGCTCAGGGAAAGAAAAAACCTGAATTTGAGGCATGCTCTGCCAAAGAACTGTTTCCTTTAGAAGTTTTTACAAGTACATCTAAGAATGTAACAACCAAGAGGCAGCGGAAACCAAAAAACGAGTTCATGAAGGCTGTGCAAATGGGCCAGTATGAAATTGATGACTATGCTATTGTTTTTTCTGACAGCAGTGATGATGTATCAACCAAGAGGCAGCGGATATCAAAAAACAAGTCCATGAATAGTAAAATTACTAAGAAGGCTGTGCAAATGGGCCAGTATGAATTTGATGACTATACTACTATTGTTCTTTCTGACAGCGATGATGATGTATCAACCAAGAGGCAGCGGAAACCAAATAGCTGTACTGCTGGTACAACCTTAAATGAGCTCACAAATAGTAAAGTCACTAAGAGGTCTGTGCAGCTGGGCCAGCATGAAACTGCTGGTAATGCTATTGTTCCTTATGACAGGAAATTTTCTGAATTACAAAAGAAAAGACGAGTTTCAGAGTTGTCAATTACCTCAGAAGTACAAAATTCAATTGTTAACTACTTGGACACAGCAAATTCAGATAATGGAAAATCGCTTGCATTGGGGGATCATCATAATGAGAGCTCAGCTTTGCTCCCTATTACCTCGACAGAAACCATGGAAACCTTGATGCAAAAGACACTGCCTGCATTGAAGGGCATAGCAAAGACACTCAATATGAAAGGCTTGTCTAAGCTTCGGAAAGCAGATTTGGTTAAGGAATTACTTAAGCGACTCAGTAGCTGCTGAACTTACTATTGGGCTTAATAGTGGTAGCCCATTTTTGCCACGCTTTTTGGGTATCGTTTTTTTTTGTTAGGTCCAGAGCTTCCACGGAATTTGGTATAGGATTCTGACATAGTTGTGAAAAATACATAGGCAAGCTAAAATGGATTTTGTGACAGGTTTTTTGTACAGCCTATAGATAGAATACTTCTTTGTAAACGGAAAGAAGTATTGGTTTTCTTCCTTGCAGCTGTTTAAGTCATTGGAGACTCGAAACTTGGCTGTTGTGTCACATTGAACTGCTCTGTGATCCAATATAATGATACAGTTCTATAAATACAGTAAACAACTACTCCAAACATTATCTTGTTGAATAAGTTTCTGCTGTCTGCATGAAAGACTAAGTTGTTGAAATTTTAGGCATTCACTCCCACTCCCACACAACACAGAATACACATTAATTAGGACAGAATACACGTTACAAAATATTACAATTTAATTTAGTAAAAAACGATTATAATTTAACTACAACCGGATATAGCACAAATGGTTGGAGTAAGTGATGTGATTATAAATATTTTAAAAAGGTCTTTGACTTTATTAATTTAGTCCCTAGCATATTTTGAGAATTACTAATATAAATAAAATTTGACAAAGTCAGAGACCTTTTTGAATATTCATAAAGTTATAGATTTGTTTGAGAGCATCTTACAAAATCAAGGACGAATTTGGTGGTTCACTAAATTTTGGCCACAATGGGGTTTTGGGACATCATTGGTGTAAATGTTTAGAGGCCTATATCTTGACATATGTATATACAAACAATAATGTAATACAAGAAAACTCGTCACAAAATAATACCAGTACATATATGATTTATGTCTCCTTTGACTAATGTTTCCTATAAATGGTTACATCCACATTTGTTTTTGCCAAGTGAAGACAATCACTGTTGTCCAAGAAGTGAAGGCCTGTAGAAAGCATGACTCTGTGCAATCGCAATGCGTTCTCGCGGATCATTCAGATTTTCATCCCTCAGAGCTTTCAGAATAGCTTGTGTTGATTGTTCCCTAAGAAATCCAACATGCACCAGAAGCATGAGAAAACTTATAATAGAGATTTCCAAATGGATTACTTAAGTTGAAAGTGCTCAAAAGATAACAAGTTTTTACTTGAGTTGAAACTTGAAAGTGTATCAATTACATCTTTTAATTAACCAAACATGTTTTTACCCTCAAATTCTCTGATTACTCACACTAACAGCAAAGGCTTATGCTAATTATTGTTAGGAGATTGATTAATTACCTTGATATCAATATTTTGTAGAGTGTCTTCAAGATAGGACAGAGCTCAACAGGAGCAACATGCTTTTTTTCTTCAGGATGCAACACATTCAGGCTCGATTGACTCAAAAGTTGAAAGAATGCTTCCACTGCAGATACTCCCTAGTAGAGATAATTGGCAGGTCATAGAGGTCAATTCATATAAATTATAATTATTCAAATTTGACATTTTGAAGATGCAATTGAAACTCTCGAGAAAATTACATACAATTTTGTTACAAACGGTCGATGTTAATATTGTTAGTTTTTATACCTGAATCATTCCTTTGCCACTAATGTTGACACCCATGTCAGGGCTTAGTTCACCCTTAGCTAACATTTGACCGTACCACGCGTTACGACCTTTTAGCAATGTCACATAAGTATCAGCTAGTAATGGTCCAGCAAGTTTCTCAGGCTCTTCGGTTAACAAGTGAGTGATGAATATCATCTCTGAAGTACAGTGTGCAAAGTACACTGATTTGCTAGTGGCACTTTCATTGGTAAGGGATGCAACCATTCCTGATATAACATTAAAAAGAAAATCAGGACATATAGATTGTAAATCATAAAGCAAATGTTAAGACATGAAAATGACATTATAAAATTAGAGGTGTTTTGAACCATTTGCTCCAAGTTTCAAGTCAATATATCTAATGCTTCTTTTCGTATATTTTTTTTTTGTGTAAACTAAGATATTCACCGTAAGCAACTGCGGAGACTAATCTCTGGAGGTAACTGAGATCCATTTAAAGACTGACCTATCCCGACATATGTTCTTACATATGCATTGGCTAAGAATAGAACCCAGGACCAAATGATTTTTTGCATAGGGAGTGAATCAACAAATGAAATAGACAACATTACACATACCAAGTTTGTGATTTCTGATATAGATTACTTCAAGTTTGACATTAGACATAATTAAAGTGTTAATGACAAAATTGAAGCTTACCAGCTCCAATTGCATAGACATTTTTCAAGCCACCCATGACCTCATGAGTAACAAGGTCACTATTGTCCCATACAATAAAATGTGGTTGTCTAAGAAACTTTGCTAAAGGTTTTCTCCATTTCTCAGCTCCACAAATTCTAGCATTTGCATACTCCTTGTTGTAGATTTCTGAGGCAATATTTGGACCACCAAGATAAAGTATGTTCTCCATAGGCACTCCAGCTGTCAAAAGAATGAGGGAAGGATTCAACTTATGCAAGGAAAGAAATACAAAATCTAAGCTTAATCTAAAGAGATTTATTACACTAAAAACATTAAGGACAACCTAGTAGTAGTAAAACTTGATTTTAATCATGTCTAGATCTGTTGTTAATCAAGTTACCTTGAAGATTAATGAGTTTTGACATATGGTATATCCATCAACCATCTATTGAACATAAGTAAACGCCTATTTAAACCGTGTTTACCCCTTAACATGTTGACGCAAAAGTTGTTAAATTTTAAATGTTCAAATAACACAACTCCTTATCAAGGCACTCTCATAATTTGCAATACTTTTCACCAATTCATTTAAATTAGGGAGAAAGAGAGATAGAGAAAAGGACAAGAGACAAAAATATAATTATTAGGCCAAATGCATTCAGGGGTCTTTTAAATTTCGCGTTTGTAACAGTTAGGAGTTTTTCAGGTAACAAAGGCATGAGATGAACATCACTTTTCATCAATTTTTAAAAAGAAGACAACAATAATGGCAGAAAAGAAAACATGTAAATAAATAGAAATGAAAAGAAAGAAAAAATAAGAACAAATCTTACTTGCTTGATGAATCATTTTTGTAGGAGTTACAATATGAGGAACAGGCTCCAATGCAGCTTCAATACCTTTAGACAAAGAAATTATAATAGGAACACTAATCCTCTCCTTCCAATACTTACTAATCTCTTCGAAAATCTCTCGAGTTTCGGTCGAAGGTAAACCATTAACAACAATATCAGCATCCCAAACAGCTTCTTGCAAATTAGTAACAACTTTCAAAGGACAAACAGGAGTATCAATCATATTCAAACAAAGACCATCTTTAAGAATCTCATCAGCAAATAATGTCCTATCACCAAGTCTTGCTTCAACATATTTTAAATAAGCACAATTTCTTATCAACCTTCTTAAAACATCTTCTCTTGAATTAATAACTTCAAAGAGATGTTTAGCAGTTTCTCTATCAACTTTTCTTCCTGATCTTCTCCATATTCTGATTTGTACTTTGTCTCTAAATTCACCATAAGTGTCTTGTAAAAGTGCTGCAAAAACACTTCCCCAAGCACCAGCTCCAACACTCACAATTCTTAATGGATCACCATTAGTTTTGCCAATTAATCTCCTAAACTCATCAAGCTTATCCTCTAATCCATTATTATGATTCTGAGATGACCCATTTGAGTATGTGTTACTATTAATCTTTCCTAAAATGCTTCCCACCATGATTTAACCAAAAACAAAAAATGGTTAGAAAAAATTTCTTAAGAAAAAAGTACTAGATGAATGTGAGTTGTTAAAGTTTTTGTGTATCTATATAAACTAAATTGAGAGTACTATTAATATAAACTTGTAACCTTCACTTTATCTTTGCTCAACTACCAAATTTTATTCTTGTTAGCATAAGAATAAGATTTTTTGGGTTAGCAAATTAAAGATGCAGCAGCATTATTTATTGAAACATTCAATGCATGAGTCATGGTACAAATATGTGCCCATATTTCCCATTCAAATAAATTGTGCACCCATTTCTATATAAATTTCTTTTACTACTACCTCCATTATTAATAAATATCACTATAGATTTATTTCACTTTATAAAAAAAAATCAAATTAGCTGTTTTTTTAGAAAAAAAAAAAAAATTTAAATTCACTTTTGTATTTTAGATACATTCAATTTTTTATTTTTAATTATATATTCTCTAATTAATATTTGTGTGCACTAAAATTTCATTATATTTTATTATGCAGTTATGATCATAATTAACACTCAATTATAATTTATTTTTTTATAAAATTTTATACTCATTACTTATTATTTTTCTTGATATATATATATATATATATATATATATATATATATATATATATATATATATATATATATATATATATATATATATATATATATATATATATATATATATATATATATATATATATATTACTCCAATCTTAAATATAAGCAAAAGTTGATTTATTTTGTCTAAATTTTTGATCAAATAAATTAACTTTTTTCGACTAAATTTTATTTATATTTGAGATCGAAGGGATTACGCATAGAATAACTTTAAACCATGGTTTTTAAAATGGATATATGTAGTAGTTTGTAAATACTAGTAGTCCACATGCCAAGACAAAAATAGTAGATACGGGGAATGGAGAAGAAAAAAGGAACATAAACATGACTTTGTTTTCTCCGTCTATTGTTTGTTTGTTCATCTACCCAACTACTAATACTCACAAAACAAGACACGAGTAGTACCTATACAAAACCAAACTTTCATGCTAGGAAGTAGGAAGGAACTATACCAAGTTATGGTCCTTCAATGAATGGGTTAATTTACTACTTTAGCTTGTCCAATTCATGATTGTGTTTTTGGTAACAAAATGTGGTGGTTCTCACAAAATGTGTTTTTGGTCACAATTCATTGGTCGGTCACAAAACGTGGCATTGTTTAGCATTTTCCTTTTTTATTTAACAGTTAAAAAAAACAACAAATACGTCAGTAAGTTAAAAAAATGTCAAGGGTTAGCATCTGCACTAGAATTAACCTCGCGTTAGATACGACTAATATGAACCTTTTGTGAAGAATCATTTATCAAATTGAGAAATCCTGATCACAAGCAAGAGAGGTTCAAGATTGACAATGGTAGTGTACCCATTCTTAATGGTAGTAATCAACATTTGAGAAATACTAGATTTAACATCATAATTGTAACATATTAATCTCATGAGCCTCCCGAATAACAAGTGTCATGTTTCTACTAGACCCTTACCCGTGCGATGCACGGGTGTTATATGTTGTTTATAATATAACGTTAATTAAAAAATTTAAATAATTGAAGAAGAAATGACCTATAGTTGAAACTTGAAATTAAAAAAAAAAAAAACATGAACAATACTTTTTTTTAGGCAAGGACATACATAGTTCATAAGTTATTTTTTTGGTACAAACATAGTTCTTCAAGTTCTTCCAACTTTGTAACCAAAAATCAAACAAACAAATCAATTATTAAGCATAAACAATGTCAATTGCTTGGAGAAACACAATTATAATATAAATCTCGTATACATATAGATCAAGTATATCAATCTCTAAATTAAAATCAAAATATATATATAATGCAAACATAAAAAAGTATAAATAAATATAAAAAAATACACTATTTAATATATATTCCCGTAATAGAAACCCAAAATAAATTGTAGCATATATAAAGGCAATTGCATAATAGTAGTATTACATTATAAATATATAAGCAATCACACTAAATCCTACTTCCATGATAATAGCAACATCTACCTGGACAAAAATTAAAATAAAGTATTTGTTAGATCAACCAATGTAAATTAGTATATCTACAAAACAAAAGATTTTATAGATATTCAAAGCATATGAATTAAACCTACTGCTGCAAATATGTTGAATGCAAGTAATTAAGGGAGGAAACAAAAATAGTTAAAATGATGAACTATTACCTAATACCATGTGCAAGCACGTTAAAAAGTAACAAAATGAAAAAATAAGAAGGATGAAGAAGTGAATGTGAATGGAAGATAAAAAAAACATAGGTAAAGAAGAAAATCAACTCTTTCCAAATGACTCGGGTGATGGAAAGAATTGAAAAAGAAACAAAGAAATAGAAAAATATTTATAATGTCCACCGGAAAGATATGAAATTAAATTTGTACAACTTTTCATTGCTTCAAAAAAAACTTTTTATTGGAAACCATTAGATTTCTTGGTAATTAAATTGGGCATATGAAAATGATAATGGTGTATGAATAGAAATGAAATGAAAAGACATATGAATGCTTGAGATTAAATGTGGCATGTGAAAAATCATTAGAAGTAATGTGGCATGTGGCTAAATAAATAAAAATTAATTACAAATTTACAATTGTTAATTTTTTATTATTTATTTTTTAAAGAAAATGATTTAAAAGCTATGATTGGTTAATACAATTAGGGTTAGGATTAATGGTAGGAGAACTATTTAGGATTTATATATACTAGTCTCACACCCGTGCGATGCACAGGTGTTATGTGGTATTTTATATTATAATGTTGAAAAATTATTCGTATAAATTGTAACAATAAGTATTGTGAAAATGAAAATAATAATAATAATAATAATAATAATAATAATAATAATAATAAAAGTGATGTACTTATCACTTCCTCCAACCAATATATTTTCAACCTTATATGTTGATCATTTCAACCAATTTTTTTATCTTTGAAACCAAACTCTTTCCCATAGTAGCAAGAATCTTATCACACCGGATGATCAAAGTAAAAAAAGGGAAAAAGTCAATAATAAAAAAACATCAATAGAGATTTTGTGAAAATGTGAGAAGTATATCAAGATAGTACACCACTTTTTCATCAATAAACAACATATTCATAGACGTAACCTCAGTTTGGTTTGTATTTGTCCGTTATATTCCACACATGAACTATTCGAACTTGCAACTTTAGATTTGCTTTTCCAGCTACTATAGCAGACACATGAGGGTAGATATGAGCTATGGTTTGAAAGAGTGATTTTTTTTAACTAAAAACTAAACTCAATAGAAATGTATGCATGGATAAAGAAGTAACTGTTATACTAATTATATATACCTATATGTATAGAGAATGAGTAGAGACCATCAAAATTGAATGAAATATGATAATGATAATGGTTATATATTTCAATCTCATAACCTAACTTTTGTCATAACTTTCACTCTTCTCTACAATTATAATGTAATTAAGTCAATAATGTATACACACTTCGTATTTTTTTGTGTGACTAAATTATAAACTCTTTGTTGTTTTTATGAAAACGGTTGACATTTAAATGGAATAAATGTTAAAAGAATCCAACTATGCTCATCTTCATTGTCACTAAGGAATGTTATAATCTATATATAATGTGTGGTACTAATTATTATTATATTTTGGATTATTATTATTATTATTATTATTATTATTATTATTATTATTATTATTGTTGTTGTTATTTTGGGTTATTATCATTTTTTTTTATTTTGTGTATTTTATTGTTTTTTGTTCACAATATATAGTTAATGTTTTTGCTAATAATCTTTTGTCCATTCTTTATTTTATTGTTTTTTGTTAATCAAAACTATAACATCTTGTGACATCAATTTTTGGATAATTAGAGAAGCATAATTCTTTGAAACCAAACTCTTTCCCATAGTAGCAAGAATCTTATCACACCGGATGATCAAAGTAAAAAAAGGGAAAAAGTCAATAATAAAAAAACATCAATAGAGATTTTGTGAAAATGTGAGAAGTATATCAAGATAGTACACCACTTTTTCATCAATAAACAACATATTCATAGACGTAACCTCAGTTTGGTTTGTATTTGTCCGTTATATTCCACACATGAACTATTCGAACTTGCAACTTTAGATTTGCTTTTCCAGCTACTATAGCAGACACATGAGGGTAGATATGAGCTATGGTTTGAAAGAGTGATTTTTTTTAACTAAAAACTAAACTCAATAGAAATGTATGCATGGATAAAGAAGTAACTGTTATACTAATTATATATACCTATATGTATAGAGAATGAGTAGAGACCATCAAAATTGAATGAAATATGATAATGATAATGGTTATATATTTCAATCTCATAACCTAACTTTTGTCATAACTTTCACTCTTCTCTACAATTATAATGTAATTAAGTCAATAATGTATACACACTTCGTATTTTTTTGTGTGACTAAATTATAAACTCTTTGTTGTTTTTATGAAAACGGTTGACATTTAAATGGAATAAATGTTAAAAGAATCCAACTATGCTCATCTTCATTGTCACTAAGGAATGTTATAATCTATATATAATGTGTGGTACTAATTATTATTATATTTTGGATTATTATTATTATTATTATTATTATTATTATTATTATTATTATTGTTGTTGTTGTTATTTTGGGTTATTATCATTTTTTTTTATTTTGTGTATTTTATTGTTTTTTGTTCACAATATATAGTTAATGTTTTTGCTAATAATCTTTTGTCCATTCTTTATTTTATTGTTTTTTGTTAATCAAAACTATAACATCTTGTGACATCAATTTTTGGATAATTAGAGAAGCATAATTCTTTATTATTTATTATGAAATTGATATAATATAAAAAAAAATAGAGATGAGAATGATATAATATAAAGAAGTGATGTGACATTATTGTGGGATTTAATTGGATGTAAGTGGGTGATGTGGATTAGGGTTAAGATGGATAGTAGGAGAACTATCTAGGAATTATATTATTATTATTATTATTATTATTGTTGTTGTTGTTGTTGTTGTTTTGGGTTATTATCCATTTTAATTTTTTTTTATTTTTTTATTTTGTGTATTTTATTGTTTTTTGTTCACAATAGAATGTTTTTGCTAATAATCTTTTGTCCATTCTTTATTTTATTGTTTTTTGTTAATCAAAACTATAACATCTTGTAACATCAATTTTTGGATAATTAGAGAAGCATAATTCTTTATTATTTATTATGAGATTGATATAATATAAAAAAAATAGAGATGAGAATGATATAATATAAGGAAGTGATGTGGCATTATTGTGGGATTTAATTGGATGCAAGTGGGTGATGTGGATTAGGGTTAAGATGGATAGTAGGAGAACTATCTAGGAATTATATATATAGATATAGATTAGTTTGACTTCTCAATTCATCCAACCATGTATAGTTATGCAGTCCACTGATTGGTACTTCCTCTGGCCTCATATGTAAGCAAAAGTAGCTTTTTTACATTCATTGAAAAGGTGATTTATTTGGTCTGTATTTTAGACTAAATACATCCATTTTTCAATGAATCTAAAAAAATCACTTTTGCTTATATATGAGGCCGGAGGGAGTAAGTTTTAGAGTCATGATGTTTTGCGGAAAATTAATTTGGAAGAAATAACCCTACATCATAATCGTAACATATTAATCTCATGAGCCTCCCGAATAACAAGTGTCATGTTTTTATTAGTTTGACTTCTCAATTCATCCAACCATATGTATAGTTATGCGGTCCACTGATTGGTAAGTTTTAGAGTCATGATGTTTTGCGGGAAATTAATTCGGAAGGAATAACCCTACTTTTAAGATTATATTAGATATTAGATTAGATTTTTGTTAATCAAATTATTTTGTCCAAAAATAATTTCTCTTAAGGGTTGAGTCATTTGACATAGGGTGTCAGTGTAACCAATAAATCAGTTGGCATTAAAGATGATTGGGTGTGGCCAACTTCCCCAACGGTCATTAATATTGTGTGACTTTGCAAGTAGTTTCATTTCATGTGATCAGCCTCCCAATTCATTTGTCTTCTTGTGGTTGCTGCTCACATATTAAATGTTGTTCTATTTCATATGCCCGCTCCTACTTTGAGTTTTTCTTTATTTGAAATAGTTAGATTAGATGGAACATTTTACCTCAATGTTGCCATCATTCACAAATTTGGGATTTTTATGCTCTTAGGGTCTTTGGTTCTTTGGTGATTGTCTTAGAATACCACATAAGTTAGGACATTTGAATTTGATATGAGACTAATATTATTTAGTTGATAACGAGACATTTTATCTTCTTTATACTTGTGGTTGGAATATAACTATTTCAAAAATCATCATACTTTCATTCTTAAATATAAACAAAAATTCCGTAAGCAAGATTGATGTATTTGATCTATTGAAAATAAGATACAATAATTTTTATTGACTTAATATTTTGATATATTTAAAACCAGAGGTAGTATTTGTTTTGTTGTTTTAGTGCTTTATTTATTTTTGTCAAGTAATTAGTGACTACAATAACGCACTTTTAACCAATCGTCAGTTGGTTCAGTGATGATTGACGTTGAACTTGGTAGGGATGATCGTGGTTCGATCCCCCGCAACTACGATCGAGAGGGGGCTGAAATTACTTGATGTCATAATTGACCCCAAACCAGATTAAACTGGTGGTGAAAAAAAAAAAAAAAGAATAACGCACTTTTAAGCGTAAAAAAGTGAAAAATCCATTAACATTCTTGCTAGCTTGCTAGCTACCAATTGAGATGTACTTACGGGAATTATTTTTTCTTCTAAACTTTTTGAAAAACTAGTTAATTTTTCTTTTTTGACGTTTAGTTAAATTTATGTTATTGTCACAATTTAGCTTCAATTAATGAATGTGCACATGTAGCCCATGATTGACGCACCAATATATTGATTACATTTGGATTGAAGTATTTGATGAGACAACAAGATATTTATTATTTTTGTGTACATGAGAAGTAAACAAATTTCTCCCCTAATCTTATGTTTGCATACTGACTTTATGGTTTGCAAGTTAGATACACGTTGCTTAACACAAATTTTTTTCACCATTGTAACTTATAGGTATTGGATCAAGTGAAATATAATGGAACTTATTGATTTAATGGTGAAAGAGAAAGAAAAGAAAAATTGTGCATGATACAACATTATCTTGTTCAAGTATGATTCCAGTTGTAGCATATTAGCAAATTTCAATCTCTTACCAAAGCACTCAAAAACAAACAATCAGTCTTTCAAATACACTATTAATCCCTGCATAAGATTAATTAAACAACTTGTTCTTAACATGTCACAAACTCACCATCATATTGATTACGGGGTGATAAATTGTCAAGGAATGGACTCTGGTGAGGGCAGCTTTACCATATGTATATCAATTAGGCTTCAAATATTGCTCGTGGCACCAAAAATCAACTATAGTGATGATAGCCTAATCTGTACAACAATGCTGGAAGAAGTGATGATCTATAACCAACATATATTTAGTACTACTACTATATACAAATACAACATAGCATTTACAGCCTTTCTTTGCTTGTCTTGACTCAAACTTTGCTGCCATTATTTACAGTCAGACAAGAACCAAGAAACAGGGAACTAACTAGAAACTGTTGATCATATTGAGAATGGATTTAGCAGTCTCCCCAAAACTGTTGATCCACAGAGCTGATATAACAGGGACTCCCCAGTTTTTGGTAAAATATTAGGTGTCTTGGCCTGATTCTATTTTCGAACCTTCATCGTGTGGAGGTTGAAATTGGGTCTGCTCTGGGGCCACAGTGGTAGCTGTCCCAGGAAGAGTATCTTCATACATTTCATTCACATTTTTCTTTATTCTCTTTGGTCTCTTAGGTTTCTGAACTACAGGATCAGTATTTAAGTGGACATCATCCAATTCGTTGTCCAAAGGCGGGGCATCAAACTCACTCGTCTTCTGAGAATTCTTTGGCCTCAAAATTTTCTTATCTGAGGTAGCTTTTCTCTGCAAATAAACATCATGTTAGCAAGTCGAAAATAACAAATTCACAAAATAAGTACACCTAAAAATTCAACCATTATCACCTAAATGATAAAAAGCAATAAAATACTACATATTTTCATTCTCTAATGTTACATGATGATCTGGTTATGAAAGATATAGACACAAGTGACAAGTCTCACTCCTGATGGTTTGAGGGTCCGCATATTGAAAGTTACTAGTGTCCTTTCTAATAGGTCCCTCTTATGTTATTTAAACAGCAGTAGAGAATAAAACAGAGATCCACAGATCAGAAGGTGAAATGTACAGTTGATCCAGTAAAGCAGATAAAATATGCATCCATTTAATGCACACGTCTCCTTTCCCTGATTTTAAGGAAAAATAATTCCTGAACTTGAATATACCTCCTTGAAACAATACAGCTTATCCAGTATCCGCAGAACAAGACAATATATTTTCTAGGCCTACAGAATATCAAGAAAGAATACTCGGGCATTCAAAATCTTCTGAAGTCTTGTCATTTTATTCCCTCCAGTCCAACTCAAGATATAGTACAATGTTTTGGTGAAAGGCATAAAGATTAAGAAACTTAAGCCATATGAGTTTCATTTTTCTAAACTACCCTTACTCAATTTACAACAGCTTGAAATAAATGATAATTACTCAACTAGAGCAACAGAAAATGATTAAAGGAAAAAAAAACTTCCAAGAAAACTTAAGAGATTTTTGAATGCAACCGAATGAAATGAGTCAGTAAAAAAAAATAATTGAAAGCATTTTCAAAATGAATAAGTTTAGAAGCACAATGAAACCTTTTTATTCCCTCCAGTCCAACTCAAGATATAGTACAATGTTTTGGTGAAAGGCATAAAGATTAAGAAACGTAAGCCATGAGTTTCATTTTTCTGAACTACCCTTACTCAATTTACAACAGCTTGAAATAAATGATAATTACTCAACTAGAGCAACAGAAAATGATTAAAGAAAAAAAAAAAAACTTCCAAGAAAACTTAAGAGATTTTAGAATGCAACCGAATGAAATGAGTCAGTAAAAAAAATAATTGAAAGCATTTTCAAAATGAATAAGTTTAGAAGCACAATGATACCTTTTTATTACTGGACTTTGATCCCTCTGGGTCCACGGCAAGATCATCTGTTGCACCCAGAGCTACAGGATTTGATATATCTTCCAGAGAAGCATCACCATCTTCATTTACCAAAATACCCTTCATAGGCTGTTTTTTCTTTTGCTTATCCCTTACCTGGAAGGATAAGTGAGGTCAAATATAATCCGGAATAAAAAACTCAAGGTTTTAGGCTTTCTGGAACTTATTTTAATCCTTGTTTATTCAGTTGATGAGAAGGATATTCAACTGCATAATGTAAAATAATGAATTCTAGAGACTAGATTTCACAACCAACCTGGACAGTTATATTTTGAAATTTCTGCTGTAACTGAACATCATCCAGAAGCAAAGATACCACATCCTCAGGAGCTAAAAGATCACCTCCAACAGAACCACCAGTCATGACAAGGTTCTGTACAGTACTTTTCTGACTAGCTCTGAGAAGAATCTTCTCTTCGACTGTCTCTTTACATATAAGTCGGTAGACAGTAACCTACAAATTTGAAAATACATCTAATGTTAGTTAGTTGTTTTAAATTAAGAACAAACACAAAAGGAATAGCTTTGGTGTCTGTGCAAGCAAAAATGTGAAAGAAAGGAAAAATTCAGGGATCAATTGTTGAGATCCCAAAAACTAAGAAACATCGCATCAATAGAATAATCAACTTATATGTGCACATGAGGAGGAAGGGAGAGGAAGAAATGGAACTAACATCTTTTGTCTGACCCAAACGATGAGCTCTATCCATTGCCTGTAGATCCAAAGTTGGATTCCAATCACTCTCATAAAATATGACCGTGTCAGCAGCTGTCAAGTTAATACCCAATCCACCAGCTCTTGTACTCAGTAAGAACACGAAAACATCAGGCCTACAACAAATTAATAAAAAAGTTACATAAAGCTACATAATGAAATAAGTATTGTTAGGCCCCGTTTGACCCTACTTATTTTCTACTTTTCTACTTCTCCTTAAAAGAAATAGAGAAGTAGAAAATTGTATTTGGCCCTATTTCTTCTTAAAAGAATTAGAGAAATAAAGTGAAGAAGTAAAAAATAAGAAGTTGGGTCAAACATAATTTTTTACTTATTTACTACTTTTAAGGAGAAGAAAAAAAGTGGAAAATAAGTAGGGTCAAACGAGGCCTAGTCTAACTAGAGTACAGTATGGAAAAATTACAAAATATACATTACCTATGCTGAAAGTCTCTGACCATGTCTCTGCGGTCCTGAATAGATGTTGATCCATCAAGTCTAAAATACTTATATTTTCTATAGTTCATATAGTCCTGTAAGAAGGATTAAATCACCGGTCAGCATAAGAAAAAAGCCCATAAAAATGAATAAAATGAATAAACTCTAAATGGCAATATCAAAAGGTTTAACAGTGAAAAGTTTAAAATACCTCCAAAATATTCAGCATCTTGGTCATCTGAGCAAACAAGAGAACACGATGATTTCCTGCTCGTAAACGTTTCAATAATATATCAAGTGTTTGAAGCTTCCCAGAGTCCTATATCAAAATTATTTAAATTAGAAGATCCATTTGACACAAAAGTCAAGAGATGAAGGGGGTACTCCTCGAGAAACAATAAAGGAGGTAAAAGAATACTTACGGTAAGCAATTTTGCTGGATCAAAATTTTGCATAGGTGGAGAAGACCCAAAAATACTGTGCGTTAACTGAAGAGCAGGTTTACAAACAGGTTGTTCAGAATCAATCTCTTGAATTAAATGATGAGAACCATCTGGCTTTCTAGGCCCATTACAATCAGACGTACGTGCAAACCCCACAAACAACCTCTTAACCCATGGATCATGTAGTTCCTCAGTCATCTTATAGTAGAAGTTCCTATCAGAGCAGTGAGCACCAATCTAAGGGAAAAAGAAACATGGTTGGTAGTTAATATCATTTTGCTAATAGAAGGCACTTATTTTGGAAAAATTATCAGAAGACTAGAAAATGAAGAAACAAAACATACTGGGGGTGCTCTACTTTGTGGGATATATGTGTAAGCTGAGTGAAGAAGCCTTGCATTTGATAAAATTCTCTCCTGATGTGGGACAACTAAGGCCTCAAAAGGAGAATGGCTGGGTCCAGTTGGCAATCTGTTCTGTAGAAACTTGGTCTCAGATCTGGACGGCACCAATAACATACGTGTGACAGTTCTCACTTTGTCTTTTTCAAGGTAATTACATTCCAAATCATCATCTATGGTCTCCGTAAGAAATTCTACAACTTCATTAATGAATTTTTGTTCCCACCTCATCATAGAAAATAATAGTCTCTCCATAAAAGAACCAGTAACAAGAAATGTCACCTCTTGTGGAGATAAATCCATCAAATGAGTAAATCCAAAGGTTCCACTTTTAACATGCATGTCTTCTGAAAAGACAGATTGATAAACATTTTCTGGTCTAAAAATATTAAAATACTTCTGAAAAGATTCTCTGCAGATACCATGACCAACAGCTGAACCGAGAGTTTCAGAACTCCGCATAATTTCTTGATACACAAGTTTTGGTATCTGAAAAAATGGGACAACAATAAGGAGACATTGCCGACATAATGAATTATAGGGTAAAATAACAATCTATTTAAGACTATGATCAGATGTGCATAGAGGATAAGCCATTATGAGTCCGACATGTTATAAATTGTCACATACATTAGCCAGAATAGTTTAAAGTTTAACGTGAAAGCATTGATACAGCTTCTATTATCCTCCACATATGCATGATGTATCTCAAAATATCCAAAAAAGATTTTTGGAGTATGTTGTTGAATTAGTTAGTTGTCTAATTATAGAAGAAATATTAGACCCTATTTCCTAATTTCATCGTTTCGTTATTTATCAAAAAAAAAAAAATAGTTTCGTTATTTAATTAGGGTTATTACTATTAGTTTTATTGTATCAACCCCAAAGCTAGCTCAAGGGGTGAGGAATACCACGTATTATTGGGATGAATTTTTCCATATCTCTAGTCGATGTGGGATCTTAAGTCTTAACTTACCCCCACAATCGCAGGATTGGACTCTAAAGTGCATAAACATGCGGGTCGGGTGATGGATCTCAAATTCTCAATACATTCCCTCACGCCTGGATTAGACCCTAGGAGCACGGATAAATGTGAGTGACCCAATAACAGATCTAAAATCGAGTTAGATACCATCTTAAATTGGGCTAGGCTTAAATCAACCCCAAAAGCTAGCTTAAGGGATGATAATTGTCCACACTTATCCCATCAAATGTGGGGCTTTTAACAAAAATGACATGAAAATTGAAATACAATGTGATGCAACATACTGATTTTGCTCAGAAAATGGAATGAAAAACATGGGACATTGAAGAGAGAACAATAAATTGATATGTTTTTTATACAGTGAGTAAAAATCTAGAAGTACCTCATATGAGATGGGGTTATGGCCACCAGAATAATATACATCCTCTAACTCCCCAAATGGAGGAGGAGGAAGGGAATTTGGAATCTCTCCAAAGTAAAGGTATGTGCTTCCCTCACTCCTTTCAAACAACTCTGGATGGTTGCAAACCTAACATATCCAAAAAGCAACATTTATTATGAGTGATCATGGTTGGGAAAAACAAATCACACAATTAAAAGTTTAAACACAATAACAATACTTATTTCAACTGGGACCAATTAATACAAATTTAAACTTCTAAAACTAAAAACAGAGAAAATAAAGGATGAATAATATGGATTGTCTACCTTCCTCAGTTGAATAACAATGTTCATTAAATTCAGGATTTTCTTCTCATTGAGCTGTCCACGATTACTATCAAACAATTCAGCAAGAGATATCTTGTTCTTAATTGCTTGATAGAAAGCTTGCTGCCGAGAACTTAACTTGCAGTGCACGGTAATTTCAGTTTTGCTAGTCAGCTCAGAAATTACATCTTTTTTAACACGCCGCAGCATGAAAGGTTTTATAATTGAATGCTGTTAAAAGAAGAGCAACTGAATATATATCAAAAATTTAAAATAAAAATGAAAGTCGCCATACAAGACATTCTATTGTAATCTAAATTTTCATATCTTTGTTTAACACAAACACAAACCCATATGCATATTTATACATTGTGAATATGTTAGGAAAATAAAGAGGCGTTATATTTGTTTGATTAGTTAGAAGGGGTTATAAATAGGGAAAATTAGGATGGAGGGAATCATTATGTAAATTCAACAATCTGTGTGAAATGAGAAATCTTTTGTAGCTAATGAAGAGAGATACCCAATCATTCTGATAAGTATCCAAGCAGTTGGGGAACCCACCCTTAAAAAGCTAGTTATCAATTCAAGGGGGAAGAACAAGAAGCAACACACTTAAATACCCCACTAAGCATCCCACACTACCCGCTGTGGGACATGGGTACCCCATAATACCATGTCCCTATCGTAGTAGCGCCCCTGAGCCAACATCTTGGACGCTGCACTCCACTCGGCTTTCCCAATCAGCCCCTTAGTAGGATAGTTGGAAAGGGGTTATAAATAGGGAAAATCAGGAAGGAGGGAATTGTTATGGCAATTCAATAATCTGTGTGAAATGAGAAATCTTTTGACATCTTTTGATTCTTTCTATTAATTTCTGATTTCTTTTCTCTGGGTCTGTAACAGAAAATTTTAAAAAATTGACATCCAACAAAGGCAATAAGACAAGGAACGGCACCAACAACTTCCCAAACGTATAACCCAAAGCCAGCCCCTATAAAAAACCTCAGTTAGCTAGTTAGTCGATTGGAGTCAATCAGGGACTTAGGAGAAATAAGGCATGTTGCCTATAGCTGAGAAAAAGGATTCGGAATGAGGAGAATCTTGTCAATTGAGAGAATTAGGGGTTTTGGGTATTTGGAGGTTGCAGACCCTCGAAGTTCTGCTTTATTTCCCTATTATTTTGTAATAAGATAGTAAGATACCAGTTTCTATCACCTCTCATTCCACAACGCAGGTTTTATATGCCCAATCAATTTCTGATTAAAAGAAATTAATGTAATGCAACAAAACATCCTTACCATATCTTTATTTTTACTATCATACAGGAAATACACTTACCAATCGATTAAGTTGGTGCTCATTCAAAGTACCCCCATGTTCTGCATGGTTCTCAATTCTATAATGTCATAAATAATAAAAGATAGTCAGACTGTAGTTAAATTAGCAAAATTATCCAAGGACAAAAATTAGGAATACATACCCTTTTGAAAACCACTCATTAAACTGCTCGTGGCTGTCAAATAAAGTTGGCATAATGAAGTGAAGAAGAGCCCATAACTCAGCCATATTATTCTGAACGGGTGTACCAGTCAGCAGTAGGCGATTCCGACAGTTAAAGCTGAGGAGTGTCTTCCATCTTATACTGTTGGATAAATATTTCATCAATGACACAATTAACAAAATATATAAAAAAATTATACACAGCTAGATACTAAAAAAATGCACCTATTAAAATAACTAATAACAGTTTTGTTTAAATATCTGGTAGGAACAATGAGCGACTAATAATTAATGACATTCACTTATGCGCCCCAGAAAAAGATAATAATGCAAACCTGTTGGCACTTTTAATTGCTTGAGCTTCATCTAAAACCATATACTGCCATTTCACACGCCGGAAATACTTCTCATCAGCGACTAACAGCTGGTAGCTTGTGATGAGAATGTGAAATTTAGCTTCCCTGGTAAATAAGGTACAATAACAACAGAAATTAGACGGTTCAAAATTAAAGACCAAAAAGAAATAAAAATAGAATTTATTATTGGCAGGTCAAGGGAAAAATATTGTATTAGCCTCACAATTCTATTTTTCTCAAACAAGCACCTAGGGAGAATACATTCCACAATCCACACATCAAATTTATATGTACTGAAATACCTTTCTAGGGTTAGCAACATTTTATTTATTACAAGAAAGGCCATTACTACCACCTGTGTTTCAAGGTAATGAAAATGCATAAGAAAATAATATTACCTGCGATAAAGATCCTTTGGATTCATACTTTTCCTAAGCACTGTCCGCTCTGAAAGCCCACCCCAATAAGGAAGTATTTTCAGTTCAGGGCAGAAGCGCTCGAGTTCCTCATTCCAATTATTTAATACAGAAGCAGGTGCAACAATCAAAAAAGGTCCCCATATGTTTTTCTCCTGCATGGGACAAGCAAGTTACAACAAGTTGAATAAAGTTATTGAAATGAACAAAAAAGGCTGAATGAACAGCTACCTCGGCTAAATGAGCTAAGAAAACCATAGCCTGAATGGTCTTTCCAAGTCCCATCTCGTCGGCAAGAATACCATTTAAACCCTGAAAGAGACCAAAAGCATCTAATTAGCAACCAAAAGAAATAAATCATTGAGACTTTATTTAAGAGTGCTCAACAACCTGCTCATAACAATTAACTAGCCATTGAAGACCTTTTAGCTGATAATCTTTGAGAATTCCATTAAATAATTCAGGTGTCCGAACTGTCGATGCTACGGGCATGGTGGAGCTGCAATACAACAATGCAAAAATTTATTAGAATGAACAATGTTGCTTATGTCATATTCCTCGATACATCTAATTGACCATCAACACCATTCGCATGAGTACGTTTATACATTAGAATCTGTGGATAGGCATTCAAAATAAATAAGGAGAGGAAACTCACGGGGTCTTCAAGTCAATATTACTTGCTCCAGAAACTTCTGGTTGAAGTGAATCAGATTCACCAGCCTGGCGCAACCTCAAGCATTCAGTGTCAAAAGCACTTGTTAACATTTTTTGCTTAGAAACTGCTTCTTGAGCAGCCTTCAAAGCTTCCTTCTTCAGTTCAACTTCTTCGGGATCTTCCTCCCCGTTAGAACCATCTGCTAGAGAGTTGATCAGTGCATTTTCATCGTTTGTACTTTCATCCGCCATGGATAGAGCTTCTGAAGATATTGACTTGTTCTGCATAAAGTGACTGTACAGCTCAGTCTGTTGTATAAGAAAATTTAGCCTTTGCTGTTGCCTCTTTGCTTCTCGAAGCTCCTGCTCACGCCTCAAAGCTTCAGCAGCTTCTTTTTCCTCCCTTCTCCTCACTTCTAACTGCAAGGGATGAAATAGAAAAATTACAGCATATTCAAGTCAAGTGTATACTATGAGTGACTATTACATCAGCATGACAATATTCACGTTTCGAAAGGTAATTTCAAATACAAATGACAACATCTGCATGTCTCCCATATAGATCACCCTATTAGAACCAACAGTGTGGTGTATCTAGCAAACAAACTCCAAATCTCCTTATCTGAATCTCAAAAACATCTAAATTGAACAGCTCAGAACCCATACTTTAATATCTTGATTTGAAAAGTGCATATACCACCCAGCACCCAGATCAATCATGACTCGCCACATTTAAAAAATTGAGACACCATCTCAGTAATCTCATTAACATGGAGAATTCAAGACTATTATCCATTAGATAAATGGCCAAAGCACACAGTCAAGTTGATTTTTTTTTTTTTTGAAGAAAACACATAGTTAAGTTGATAAAACCTTATCAACTCTCATGCATGAAACAAGTTTTCAAAAGTAAAGGTAGGGCTTAAGGAAGAGTTTGCAACCGTAATGTTCCTCTAACTTAAAATACACTGTCCTCCAAAGTAAATAACATGCACCATAAAAATCAATAAACTGAAGCAACAAATTAAAAATTACCATCTCCTTATCTATTCGTTTCCAGAATAGTAACATGTCTCTAGCTAGTTTTCGGGTGCGTATGCTAGCAGTTCTCGTCCATTTAAGCGATCTACTAACTTTCATTTTAACCTGAAAGAAAATAGACTCATACAACTTATTGAAGTACAAATGAAAAATGCAAAACATACCATCAAAAGCTTTAAACTAGACATCTATATATTAGTAATAAATTAGATATACTACAAGCCAATGTGAAATACACAGGAAGAATCTACTGAAGGGGGACAGAGCATGCCTCTCTTTGACAGTTTTCTGAGGCCCTCTTGGCATCAACGAGCTGCTTTCGATGAAAAGTAGTAAAATTCCTATGATGTCTTGGTATGTCTCTTCGCACAATATTTACCCAAATCCTTCCCAATTTTTCCATTTCCTCTTTCTCTATTAACGCAGGGTCTTTCATTATCTTTTGTTTCTTGGGTAAGCTTCTTTCAATGATCTGAAGCAGTTGAAAGACAAAGGAACATTGTAATTAAAAAAAAGAAGTGTGGTAAAGATAAATGGAAAAACATCTTACATATTATCTGATAGGTACCTCATAAGTGTCTCCTTTCTCCAAAACCTTCACATAATAAACCTGCAATATACCACCCTCGGATAAAATATATCGCTTTATGCTTCCAGCTGCCCCCTCCGGAATGGAGGAATTCAAATCAGCATCAGATATTTTCAAACTGAATTTGTGAGTGGAATTAGAAGCTGGTGTGTCCTTTAGACGTGCTTGAAGTGATTCATATTGGGATATAGTTTCCCCCATGCCTGCTCGGTTTCTATTCTCAGACCTTTTATCAGATGCCATCATTTCGGCCAAGGATCCCAAATCCAATGTCCCTTTTAGGTAAAAATCCTCAATGTGGATATCTGAGAGGCTTGGAAGGTTCACCGTTGCTGCCAACTTATCATAAATTGGAGGAATCTTATAAGCTATACCATCCCCAATATACATTGATGCAGGTTCATACATAACCCTGGAAAAGGTAGGGTTATTTGTAACTTAAACAAAGACTGTTACTCAAATTCCTCAAACACTATAAAATGAACAGGGAAGAAAAAACAGAAAAAACAAACCTATCAGTGCGACGTTGCTGTATGAAATCTGTATCAAGAAAGTTCCCTGGTTTCTGAGCATTGGAATTATTTATCCATTCAGATATAGTCTCTTCATCACGCAAACCTCTCCTGCGCTCATTCCCAAGCTTGGGAGGTTTTAATCCATTGTTACTTTTAACAAATGGAACAGCAACCGGATTTGAGCCAGTATTACTCGAAGCACCCTTAAACCTCCTCTTGTATTTCTTAATATGGTCTCCAAG
The DNA here is from genome assembly GCF_020283565.1 of Trifolium pratense. Taxonomy (NCBI): domain Eukaryota; kingdom Viridiplantae; phylum Streptophyta; class Magnoliopsida; order Fabales; family Fabaceae; genus Trifolium; species Trifolium pratense. The sequence continues at coordinate 15,786,155 of NC_060064.1, read as the reverse complement.
CATTGATCGGTATCGTTCCTCCATCATACGTGTCCCGTCAAAACCACTCTTTTCCTCGTTTTCACTGTTTCGAGACAACCTCCTCTTCTTCAACAAATTCAAATCCCTTCCCGACACATTCCCATTCCCATTATTATCAATTGCCCCACCTACACATTGAAGCATCCCAAACACACTTAGCATATTTACTCTTTACAATAGAACCATCACTCACAATCAAAAAATACCAATTAGCTATGAATATGATTATTATGAAACTCTCTAATCTAAAAACCTAAAATTTAAGTACTCAAATTAAACAATAATCCAATCCCCCAAACAAATTATAAAAAAAAGTGCCTACCTCTGATGTTTCTGCTCTCATCCTGACTACTATTCCCATAATATTCAAAATCATCATCTTGTTCTGGAAGTTCAAAGTTCACCAAAGACTACAAAAACAATGCAATCAAAAAACTAACAAATTCTACTAATTCAATTCAGACACTAAACAGTGAGAACAAAAAATCCCAAAAAAAAAGTGATGAATTTCCATTTTCCACAACAAGAAGAAAGTAAATGGAGACTAACCTGTAGATTGAAGAGAGTGGAGTAGGTTCTGTGATCCATGTAGTGAAAGGAAACGAAACTACAATGTGAAGAAATGAACCCTAATTATTGGATGAAGCATGAAGAAGAGGAAGATGAAGAAGAACGTAAACCCTAGAAATAGAAAGGGAACGGAGGGATGCGTAGTATAAGGTGGGGAATGGGAAGAGAAGAGAACGATGGTGAAGATCGTAGAGAAGCATTAGCGGATTCTAACGTGCGCTTGGTGAGTATGGTTAGGCTAATGTGCGCTTCCAGGTGGGTTTTGATTTTGACGGTTGGATGAATGTTGGATTTGTCTGATCTACGGTGGGTAATAAAGTTGCAATTATTTGCTAATTTTGATGTTTTTTTAAATTTTAAAGTAGTTAATCTAGTTAGAAAAATCAAATCAAACCCAATTTTGAGTTGTTAGGGAAAAAAAAAATTGTGAATTTTTTTTAACTTTTAAGTAGTTAATGTTGCTTAGGACTTTTAAGTAATCTACTTTCCTCTTTTCTTCTTCTTATTTTTCATCCAATGATAAGTGGTGGTTTAACATTAATTTTATAACTCTAAATCTAACATCTATGAAACCAATACTTTTATAAATATATTATTATGAGTATAAATATAAGCTTCATAGAAATTATCAAAAAATAGACAACTTTATTATATGAGTAAAAACAGGTTTCATAGAAATCACAAAAAATATTAGGTCATCGTATACATATAGATCTCGTATAAATTATCAAAAAATAGACAAAACTTTATTAATATTTGAGTAAATATATAAGTCTCATATAAATCACAACAAAAAACAATAGATCATCGTATTAACATATGAGTATAAATATAGGTCTCATAGAAATTATAAAAAAATAGACAAAATTTTATTAATATATATGAGTAAAAGATATAGGTCTCACATAAATAGTAGAAGTAAAATGTAAAAGAGTATAATGATTATAATAATATTTTTTTTATTAAAATTTGGTATTGGAAAACAAAATTTATCCTTAATTTAATTTAGTGATTTGTCAAAAAATTAGAAAGAGTGTAAAGAGTACCAGAATATGAGGAGAAAAAAATTATCTTAATTTAATTATTTGTCAAAAAATGAACATGGGCAATGAAGAAAACTCATATGTATGAAATTAGATCAGTATGATAATTTTAATTACTTAAGGTTAGAAACATGTTTTAGAGATACTCCTTCTAACTACAGCGCTGCAATAGTAGTAACACACGCTTATAACTTGAAATAACATGTCTGACAACATCATTTATCTTAAATGGCGATGTTAAGCATCCAATTTTATTTTCGGTGGTTGTGTTATATATTGACGTATTCTAAGTGTGAGAAAAATTTAAAAGAAGTTTTGTAGAAATTAAAAACGAAAGTTGTTTAGGATTGAGGAGACCCAATGCCCGTGCTCATTGTACCGCTCGGCACATTCCTAAGGATTTGACCGACCCACTTTGGGGATCCATCTAGCCCTCGGATATCAATGGACGTAAACATCTCTGTTCGTAACATACGCTTAATCATTTCATGCCTTAATTTCTTTGATTCTCTTCTGCCATTGTTGGGATACCATGAATGTCTCCCTCCCAAATAACTAAGACTACGCGTCGGGCCTATAAATACTCCTTTCTTCAAAGGACTATGATATGTTGTCATATAACTTTATACCTCTTACTTCACGCATTTTACTAACTTGAATATCAATGTGTTTGCAGTTACCCCTAACATTAACAACTTCCACTAGGATGTGACGTGTTCGACGTTGGACACCTTCTTCTTATTATAAAAGATCAAATTTGATATATTTAAAGAGATAGAAAATTTAAGACAACATTTTGATTGACTTGTCACAACATAACATGGTTTTTAAATTATTAAATGTTCTGCCAAAAATAAAATTATTGAATATTTAAAATAATATAAACATGTGAGTATGTGACGATATACAACTTACAATGAAAAGTATATTACATGCATGAAGAAAGAATTGAGCCAAACATAAAACTTCTTTTTTATTACTACTAAAATTGATTTTTTTTTAAAAAAAATATTACAAGTCAATACGATGGGTGGCTAAAAAAACAATCTAACAGTTAATCTATTGCAGCTGGGATAGCTATTGCCAAGATTCATTTTCCACATGTACCCACTTTACACACAAACATGACTCACTATATTAAAAAAAAAAAGAATCATTTTTGTTTGGCAGCGCTCCAACAAACCACCACAAACATTGTTACTAATTCATAACAAAATCTACTTATTCTTGTACTACTTTCTTTTTAGAATTATATGAAAAAACTTGTTTTTCACCAAGATCCTGAGTTGGCCTTGCATTTTCCTCAAATCCCTGTAAAACAATCATTATTTAGATAAGACTAGTATAAATTTTTGTGCTTATTTTTAGTGACATTATTACATTTAAAAAACTATGTTCTACATTTTGAATAATATTTATCAATATATTTTCTTTAGGTAATTATAAAATATAATTTGAAATTTTAGGGTTGTATTAACTTAGACATGCACATTATTCATATTTTCAAATGATCTTTGTTCATATGTTATCAAATGCATATTGCAATCAAATACTCTAAATGACCCAAATAAAATAAAATTGGTCGAGTAATTTGTTGGCCATAATTTCATCCCTTCTGAGAAATCTCGAACTCGAACTTTGGCCCATTCATATTATAATGTCCCTACCAACTCAATTATGCTCATGGGGACCAATATTAAATGTCATTATATTGCTACAAATCGATGGAAAATTTGATTAAAATTTTGTAATTTATGAAACCATTTTAGAATATCGATAATATATCAGTCTATTGATGCAATCCTACAATTTCAATGAAATTTTTTGATATTTTCTCTTAACTTTTATCTACTTTATGTTTATATACTTACAGGATGAACAGCTTCTTTCAAAACCTTTAGTTGTTCACTCGAGACTGTCCTCACCTGTAATAAAAAATTAATATAAGTTTATAAAAAGTGTGTGTGTAGTACAAATGATTGTATACTATAGTTAAAAAAATTCATGCGAAAGTATAGGAACCTTTTGCAGCACTGTCCAAATAACACCTTCAGTACATGGTGGAGTTGTAAGAGAACCAATATATCTGTAATAATTTTTGCTTCCAAACTTGATTTTTTTTGGGTTAATTTTTCCTATATCCATATCCTTGTCACCAATTAACTTTATTTTTTCAAGCAACTGCAAAAAATATAATATAAAGTTTTTAAACATCAAAACATGCACAAAAAATATTTTGCAATGAATCTTTCTGTCATAGTAATACCATCACTATATTTTTTTTATATACCTAATACCATCACTATATTGGATTGCTTTGTATCTTTTATTTTTCCACTACTTTATGACTCAATCTTTTTAAATTAACCGATCAATTTTGATTTTTTAATTTTTTTTGTCAAATAATTTAGTGGCTAGAAATTTCACATTTAAGGTGGATAAGTGGGATGATCGGGGTTCGAACTCCGCCCCCTGCATATATAATGCAATATCTTGCCAACTGAGCTAACCTCACGGAACTGATTAATTTTGATGATATGTCAGTGTAAAACTTTATACGTTGTCAATCAATCATAAATCATCTTTATCCGTAAAGTAATTATGTCGATAGTTTATCAAATTTATTGATATAATCAAGTTCACAATTTCGACTTTGAATAGGGTTTCGATTTATTTTACAACATTTACTAATATATATATATATATATATATATATATACACACAAGTATACCTAAATGCAAATATTTGTAAACACTCGTTTTAGATTTAGATATGATTTAGTCATTGCAATTATAATTTTTCTTTTAGTCGATGTAAGTTTTTTTTTTAAATTTAGATTTAGCTTTTAAATCTGCAAGAAACAAACACAAACAGTTTTTATTTACTATGATTAACAAAAAGTTGTAAATTCATTGAATAAAATGATATTTAAACCTTAATTTTAACTAGGTAACACATATTTATATGTATGTAAATGAGTAGTGTCCCTAAAATACATCCATAGATAAAATTATGAAAGTAATTACAAAGATCAAGAAATATATTAAACCTTTGAAAGGAAGGAATCTTGACCTCCAATTTTATACCATATTCCAATAACAGCTATCTCTCCTTTAGAGTTTTGATGAACTGCATGTAGTTCCATATCAAACCTACAAAAAAACAAATACAATATAGCAATCAATACATACACATATCAATAATAATAATAATAATAATAATAATAATAATAATAATAATAATAATAATAATAATAATAATAATAATAAAATGGTGTATGAATGAGTTTATTGGTGCTTATCTTAAAAAAATAAAGTAGGATAAAGAATCCTATTGATAATGAAACGGCAGACTCACTTTGTTCCATTCAAAGTGTGCTCTGCAGGTATATGCCAATGACAATTTACTAGTTTGTAGGAGATTCCCTTTATGTCAAACTTCCCTGCATCACCATTCCATACGAGCTGTCAAAACATTAGGCATATATATTAGTTTCGTTGATTGATCGTATATTCATAAGTTTAATTTGAATAAGATTGACCATGTCGTGCGTGATTTTAAATTGTGGTACACAACTACAATTGCGAACGCAATATAACGAATTTTTAGGTCTATGCAACCGCAATTTCTAATGTAGTATAAAAGTTTGCATCTCAACTACACTCACATTTAAGACCTTGACGTACATCATGAATGAAAATGATGGACTAGTTGGTGAGATATTGGCCTACCTTGACATCATGACTCCTGTTCTTTAGAACAGCGGGGGCTGGTTTGTAATTTTTTTCAAGTTTACCAAGTTCAGGGAGTTCTTGCACCATATTATTTAGGATATCAATTGGAGATTGTGATTTTCCAATCCCACAAAGTTTCCATTCTGGTTTTATCTTCCCCCAATTCTCTGGTCCTTTACTATCTCCACTTTTGTAGTTGTATTCAACCTCTGATAAAAAAATGGTCAAAAACATTAAAAGAAATAAAGCATTAATGATTATAATTCAATTAATTGGACCGACAGTAGATTACAAAGATCCTTAAAACAATGAAGAGACAAGTGTTGCATTAAGATTGTCATTCGTAGGAATTAAGCAATATCAATTAAGACGATTATTCATCTTATATGTATGAAACAAAGTTTCGATGAGAACATATATAATATAAACTTGTGGAAGAAAAAAAAAAGGAAAATCAAATTAGTTTCATTTAGCAGGGAAAATTTTATTGAAATTAAAAATTACCAAGACTTGTGCAAATATATTACTAAAAATCTTAGTTCTATCAATTGAAAATGTAATGGATGATAACAATATTCACCCCTTTTACTTTTAAATTTTTCCGTCTTGAAATTTAAAAAATTGATAGAATGCTTGAAAACAAATATGATTCATACCACCATCAGAATGAGAGACTGATATTAGAAAAGAAGATGAACAAATAATGATTACTAAGAAAACCACATAGAACAAGTTTGTAATCATGATGTTGTGTGACTATGGTGATCTTGTTATAGTGAAAATGCTATTAGAATTATAATATAATATATATAATATATTGCATTGCATATTATTTATAATGACTCTTAAATGTTAAAGTATAATGAAGATGTAATAAAATGCTATAATGTCGTTTTATTTGAAGGCTCTTATTTATATTTGCCTTTCAATTTGCCTATTTTTACGTACAACGAGCAATAGTAACAAAAATAGAAAGAAGCTAAAATGTCTTGTCGTGTTGACCAACAAACAAAAAAAAAGGCAGAAGACATTATCATTATATTTTTTGTTGGTAGATAAGACATTGTTAAATAATGTTTGGTGTTATGTTAGTTTTTAATTTTATGTTACTTGGTAAGTTGATTAAGGAATAGTTTATGTTATTATGAAGGGGTTTTTGGGTCATGAAGCCAACCCTTTGAGTAGGACTTTGCCTAAGCTCCACTTCCGGTCCAGGGATTTAGTCCCGTTGCTATGCTTCTTACAATATTCAATTAAAGACCAAAATATGTTAAATCTCAGTTTTTTGTTGTTGTTGTTGTTGTTGTTGTTGTTGTTGTTGTTTGTCTTGTTAGATTTTTTCAAGTTTCATGGTCATTTGGGAAATGATCACAAAGATGTTTATGAGACAGATTAACATGTTAATGTTAATTGTAACTTGTATTTATAAATTTTTGTAATTCAAATTGGCAACTATTAATTTAATACACAGATTCCTGTAATGGCGCGTGCACACCCACACACATATTGTCAATAGTGTGGAATAGCATACCAGTGATAGGGTTTGGTGCGATGTCATCTTCTCGCGAGCCGCCTACAACAATGGAGGTTGTTGCCGCCTCAAATTGCGGCAATTCCACTATACTAATCTAGACTCACTACAATGTTATATGAAACATATAATATATAGAAAAGTTATTTGACAATGTAGTTTGACAACAACCAAATTACTATAAAAGCAACCAATCTATTTTAAAAGCAACCAAATATTCAAATATTCTAAAGGGTAAGAAAAACTTGCAGTCTCTTAGCACCCTTTTAAAAGGTGATAATTGAATTATAAATTGGGGAACTATCAAATGAGAGGAGTTGTTAATACGAGAGATGAGAGCATTTAATAATAGTCGTTGGATTAATATATACGGTTCAGATCAAACGTTAGCTTTGTTTCAGCGTGTCAGCGTATGTTTTCTTACCCACGCACAACTACTATCCTCTCTCTCTCTCTCTCTCTCTCTCTCTCTCTCTCTCTACAACACCTCTCTTTATACTCCCGGATTATTTTCTGGAAACCATTAACATTAGGATTTGATTTACTTACCTCTTGCTTTGTATCAAAGAAATAAATAATCGAAAAATAAATAGAAAATAAATCTCCTACATCTAATTAACCCCTTTTTGAATGATTTTCAATTTATATTTTTGTAACTAATAAACCTTAAAGAAACATTTTTTGTTATTCATCATTGGAAAGTGGTGTAGGAAGAACAAACATTAGCTATTGTTTTTTGTATCTGCTCTTTTCTTTCTTTTCTCTTTGTTTTACAAATGAAAACCGATAAGTGCCACAAACTGATAAGGATGAGCTTAAGCTTGGAAACAATAATTATTGATACTCGATTTAAAAAGCCATGACTTTCTAGCTTCCGAGTTATTTTTTTGGCCAGGTTTGTAGTTGAAAACACAAAAAGTTTTAAATTGACTAAGATTCATATAACCAAAACAGTTGCAATAATTTTTCACATATTAATTAGCCAAGTTTGTTGAGATGAATTACATTAAATAGAAGAGTCAAGTAATCCGCAGATCTTGCGGCGTTTAGCAGAGAGAATAAGGAAGAACAAGGTTGAAGGGAAAGAAAGAAAAAAGCTTCCAGGGAGAAAAACAAACTTTCGTATGAGAGATACTGAGAAGGTTAAGAGTCACGAGAGAAGATGCATAGGGATAGAAGTTGAAAAGATTACACTACAATTAAGAAAATTAAAGATCACAATAAAGATTGATCCGAGGGTTCTCATTTAACCCTCTCATCCTCTTATTTAAAAATTCTCTCACTTGAAAGTTCCCCTAAGTTTACCTTTAGGATGATATTTTTTGCACCCACATTCTTTAAAACAAATAATTTTTTCACACACCATTTGTCAACCAACCCTTTCTTCTTTTGTTATTGGATGTCTCTTTGATTCTCTTCTTTAACATGGTTGTGTTGCTTACTCTCCTCTCTTATCTTCCACTTTATTTTTCATAATTTCTATCGCAATTATTCCATTTCCTTTCTCTTGCGGTGGTGACATGAAATACACTTTTCACTCCGAACGAAATAAAAAAATCTTATAAGAAATTGAATTACATGAAGGTCCATTTCATTTTCATTTTTTGTTTGAATATACATGCATAGTTAGTGGTCTCATTCAATGTAACACACCAGCAACATTATAAAAATCACATAAATGTAAATACACCAACTCGAAAAAGATTATTCATTATTATTATTATTATTATTATTATTTTTATAAAAGAAGAGATTATTGAGAGAGAAATTGTTGAACAAATGGGTGCAATTTGTTCACGTGGCCCTTGACTGGGTAAGTCATCCTATGTGGCTGTCCACGTGTGTTTTTTGTTTATCACGTGTCGAAATCTAAAGACATTAGTTAAAAAATCAGCACCGCTATTTGGTACGACAGAGTCAAAAACGAAAGGCAAGAAAGCATGCCCTGCACATGCGCTGTCCCACATAAATAATGGTTTTTAGGTTGTTACAAATAATAAATAAAAAAAAAAGCTAAGACAACAAAACCACTCCTGGAAAAGAAACCGCCGCACCTTCTCTCGCGCGCAAACGTCTCTCCTTTTGCAGAACATCCTAATCAGTTGCAGAACATCATATTTACAGTAATCATATTTGCTGTTGTCGCTATCATTTCTGCAGCTGTCGCCTTGCCGCCGCAACCCACAATCCCAACTTTTTGTTTTGTTCGTTTCACTTGCAACAACTTAATATACAATTAATTACAAGTAAGTACCCTGCCTTATGGTTTTTTCATCAGGTTGTTAGTTTATGTTTTATGGATACAACTCTGTTTAGTTGCTGTTGGTTGATCTTCTATTCATTTTGACTACATGGTGTGTTTGTAGATTGGTTTTGTGCTCAAATTCATGAGTATCTCTTGTACTTATAATTTTTTTTGTAGATTGTTGTTTTTATATCATATAATCTAGATAGAGTATTAGGAATTGATTCATTTAGTTTTTTTATTTTTTATTAATGCATCAGTGGGAGACAGAGTTGCATCTTCATTTGACGAGGAAATAAGTGAAGGAAGTAAAAAAAATGATGATATTTTAGATAAAAAATTGCCTTATGATGGTGAAAATCCTAGGGCTGGGATGACATTTAGCTCTGAAGATGAAGCTACCGACTATTACATGAATTATGCTCGTTGTATGGGTTTTGGATTTCGTAAAATCAGTTCAAAAAATGGAGATGATGGAAAAAGATATTTTACTTTAGGATGTAGTCGAGCAAGAAAGTATGTGAGCAATTCAAAGAATCTTTTGAAGCCAAATCCTATTACAAAAACACAATGCAAGGCTAGATTGAATGCCTGTATGTCTTTAGAAGGAACAGTTACAATTTCAAGTGTTATTCTTGAGCATAATCATGAATTAAGCCCAACAAAAGCACGGTATTTTAGATGCAATAAGAATTTGGGGCCTTATATGAAAAGGAGATTGGAACTTAATGATCAAGCTGGAATTAACGTAAGCAGAAACTTTCGATCATTGGTTGTTGAAGCTGACGGTTATGAGAATCTTAGTTTTGGCGAAAAAGATTGTAGAAATTATATAGATAAAGTACGACGGCTACGACTTGGAACAGGGGATGCTGATGCTATTCAAAACTATTTTGTTAGGATGCAAAAACAAAATAGTCAATTTTATTATGTAATGGATTTGGATGATGAAAGTCGTTTACAGAATGTGTTTTGGGCAGATGCGAGATCTAGAGCTGCATATGAATATTTTGGTGAAGTCATAACGTTTGACACCACTTATTTGACAAACAAATATGACATGCCTTTTGCCCCTTTTGTTGGGGTGAATCATCACGGTCAGTCTATTCTATTAGGTTGTGCTTTGTTGTCGAATGAGGATACTGAAACTTTTACTTGGTTATTCAAAACATGGCTGGAATGTATGCAAGGACATGCACCAAATGCCATAATTACCGATCAAGATAGAGCAATGAAGAATTCAATTGAGGTTGTCTTTCCGAAAGCTCGTCATCGATGGTGCTTGTGGCATATAGAGCTGTCAAAATGGGTCGGGCTATTGGGCCGGCCTATTAGGCCTATCGGGCCAGACCTTATCGGGCCAGACTTTAGCGGGCCGGGCCTTATCGGGCCAGACCTTATCGGGCCAGGCTTTTTCATGGGCAGTCATGGGCCGGCCCACGGGCTTCTGGGCCGGCCCCTTAAAAAATATTTTAAAAAATTCTATAATTTTTTTATTGTTATATTTTGATCCTATTTTTACGCATAAATTATATATAATCTTTTTTATTAGTTTTGTCGTTTTATTATTTTTTTTAAAACAAATTATCGTTTTATTGTTATTATTTGTGTTTTGTTCCTATCTATAATCTGTTTTATTCATATTTCTAAGCATATCATGTTTTTATTGTATTTATCTTATATTCTTTCTATATTTTTTTGTTGTGAAATTACAATGAAGGATATAAAACTTGGAATATAGTTAAAACTACTAAGGATAAATTAGTAACTTTGGTAGTAATTAATTTGATTATATTAGAAGTAGATATAAAATACTGAGATACGAGGTGGAAATCAATACCTATGTATAAAGAGGATACAAAAAAATTTGGTGTGAACTTTTCATAATAACAACAATACCCTTAATTTTTTTTTTGGGCAGCAAAAAACTTTTATTAACAAACTCACCATAACATAAGACGCGTCTTTTTTTTTAGCTGTAAAAATCTTTTATTAACAAACTCACCAAAACATAAGGCAAAATAGAAAATGTGGATCACACAAACTGACACTGGCCGCTAATAATAATAATAATAATAATATGACAAAAAACTTTTTGGATTATGATGAGATTATTTGTTAGAGATTTGTTTGTTTGTTTGATGAGGATAAAGAGGATGATATTATTGTTTGGGAGATTATGTGAGAAAATATAGGGATATTTAGATATAAAATAAATTTAGTACTAGAATCTGTTTTTTTTTTCAAAAAAAAAAACTGAAAATTAGTGGGCCGGTCCATCGGGCCATATAGGCTTTTACTTATTGGGCCGGGCTAGGCGGGCTGGGCCACGAAGTTAACGGGCCAGGCCGGGCCAGGCCCTTTATATGAACGGGCCCCCTCGGGCCGGGTCGGGCTGGACCGGGCCGACCCCTTTGACAGCTCTAGTGGCATATAATGAAAAAGGTTCCAGAAAAATTAGGTAGACACTCTGATTATGAGTCTATCAAAACACTCTTGCATGACATTGTATATGATTCTTGGAGTAAAAGTGATTTTGTAGAGAAGTGGGAAAAAATGGTGGGATATTATGAACTTCAAGATAATGAATGGTTGAAAGGGCTATTTGATGAACGAAATCGTTGGGTTCCTGTGTATGTGAGAGACACGTTTTGGGCTGGAATGTCAACTACACAAAGAAGTGAAAGTATGAACTCTTTTTTTGATGGGTATGTAAACTCAAAGACAGCACTTAAACAATTTGTTGAACAATATGACAATGCATTAAAAGACAAAATTGAGAAGGAAAACTTGGCTGATTTTAATTCATTTAATGCTACAATTGCTTGTGTAAGTCATTTTGGTTTTGAATCTCAATTCCAAAATGCATTCACTAATGCAAAATTCAAAGAATTTCAAGCTGAGGTTGCTTCTCTGATGTATTGCCATACTTTATTTGAAAGATCGGAGGGCTTGATTTCAATATTTTCTGTTACAGAAAATAAGAAAGTTTTCAATAAAACTCAAGACATAGTTTTCAAGGTATTCTTCAATGAGAAAGACTTTGAATTACAATGCACTTGTTGTTTATTTGAGTTTAAAGGTATTTTATGTCGGCATATACTTTGTGTGCTTACACTCACTGGTAAAGCAGAGTCGGTGCCACCAGGTTATATTCTGTCACGATGGAGAAAGGATATAAGGCGGAGACACACTCTTATTAAATGTGGTTTTGATCATTCAGCTAGAAATCCTGGACTACAACGTGTTAACAAAGCATGTGATGCTTTCTACGAAGTTGCTTCTACAAGGATAAATACTGAAGATGATTTATCGAAAGTGATAAATTGGATTGAGCGCTTGAAAATTGAGTTACCGTGTAAAAACTCATCTTCCAAGATTGTAGAACAAGATGGTTATGTTCAAAACCATATGACTAGAATTCTTGATCCATTACCGACCCGATGTAAAGGGCGTCCTCCTTCAACAAGAAAGACTTCAAAAGTTGACCGAATTGTCAAAAACAAGATTGCTAGAAAGAAAACTCAAAAAAGAACCCAAAAGAGTAAAACTGATCAAAGTCAAGAAGAGGTGATCTTGAATTATTCAAATATATTTTCTACACTTTAATGTTGTAATATACATGTGTATAACTTAGATTTTTATAGCAGGGCCTGTGTATCTCTAGAGTTCAAGAAATTGCAAATGAAAAATATTTTAGATCTCAAATTATTGATGGGATTGGAACACAAGAAAGCATTCAAGTAAATGGAATTTATTACTTTAATTTGATTCAACATTCTTGTTTATTTAAAATTGATCGACTAGTTTGATTCTTAATATGACACTTCATACTAATTGTTTGTGTTTTGTTTGTAAATATTCATAGCATGAGAAAAGTTATTCTCAGACTAGTGGTATTGTTGGTAATTTAGCTCCCTTCAATCCAAATCAAGAATACACTAATGTAGAAAATCCAGACATGCAATTTGATAGAGGTAAGAAATACTATCAAGTGCCTAGGCTTTTAAAAAACCATGTGACTAGTTTATGTATCTTAATTTGCACAATGTTGTAAGTTGTATATCATCAAGTCATCAAATTGTGCGCCGTCAATTTAAAAAGTACTGTTGAGAAGTTGAGCAATTTTGGCGATATGATATTGTGTAAAATCTTTGGTTTATTATGTTGATGATTTACAAGTTTTGTGATCTTTAGAGATTTAATTTAATGAAAAAACTCAGTTTTGCCTTTGAAAATCAATTTTAAGTATGCTCCATCTTCCTTCCTTTGATGCATATCTGCTACATAAAACTCAGCATTATGAATCAAACATCCGTCTTTTACCAATAAAGAGTTTTGTTTTTGAAAACTGCAAAATATATTAAACACTAACCAATGCACTATAGTAATATGGAGGAAAAACCAAACTGCCAGCGCAGTAGCATCAGTAGCTTGCCAATATTGTCAATAAACACAACAAAACCAGTAAAAGAGTTTGAATTGGAGTTTGTTTACATTAATGCTATAGTAAAAATACTGATACATATATACAACAACTTAAGCTAAAATATAGACACAAACTAAGCCAAACTATAGGAACTGAATTTGAGTAAACTATAAAATCCTATATTTCAGTTTCCAATAGAAACAGATTCACCTTATCTTCTACAACCAGGAAAGCAACAAGAACTAGCAAAATCAAACCATGAAAACACATACTCAACAGCATAGTGACAACTGATAACCTGACAACTCATAACCTCTTCCTCATCTATACCAAAAATGAGTTAAAAAATTATGAAGTAATAAGGGTCGGTACAGTCACTAAATTCAACAACTACTACAATTGAGGATGTTTGTCAATCAAGGTTGCGTCAATAGTCTAATTCTATTTCAACACTCCAATAAACCCATTCACCCAGAAATTAATTTTGGTTTATCTGTCACCGCCTTCATCCCATAGTGATTAGAACGATAATCATAAGGTAATATCTACTCCCAATCAGAAGGTAGTCTCGGAAAGGTCATGCGAGCATTGAACGGATAAGCCATCGTATATGCGAGGGAGACAGAATCATGTTGATCGATCGGAAGGTCATGCGAAGAAGAAAGAAAGAAAGAAAGTGAGGATTGAAGCGGTTGTTTTTTTTTTTTAATGTTTGAAGTGCCATGTCATTCTCAATTTTCTTGCTTTGACCTTTTCGGACAAACAAGCATTTGCTTGTTTGTCCGAAAAGGTCAAAGCAAGAAAATTGAGAATGACATGGCACTTCAAACATTAAAAAAAAAAAACAACCGCTTCAATCCTCACTTTCTTTCTTTCTTTCTTCTTCGCATGACCTTCCGATCGATCAACATGATTCTGTCTCCCTCGCATATACGATGGCTTATCCGTTCAATGCTCGCATGACCTTTCCGAGACTACCTTCTGATTGGGAGTAGATATTACCTTATGATTATCGTTCTAATCACTATGGGATGAAGGCGGTGACAGATAAACCAAAATTAATTTCTGGGTGAATGGGTTTATTGGAGTGTTGAAATAGAATTAGACTATTGACGCAACCTTGATTGACAAACATCCTCAATTGTAGTAGTTGTTGAATTTAGTGACTGTACCGACCCTTATTACTTCATAATTTTTTAACTCATTTTTGGTATAGATGAGGAAGAGGTTATGAGTTGTCAGGTTATCAGTTGTCACTATGCTGTTGAGTATGTGTTTTCATGGTTTGATTTTGCTAGTTCTTGTTGCTTTCCTGGTTGTAGAAGATAAGGTGAATCTGTTTCTATTGGAAACTGAAATATAGGATTTTATAGTTTACTCAAATTCAGTTCCTATAGTTTGGCTTAGTTTGTGTCTATATTTTAGCTTAAGTTGTTGTATATATGTATCAGTATTTTTACTATAGCATTAATGTAAACAAACTCCAATTCAAACTCTTTTACTGGTTTTGTTGTGTTTATTGACAATATTGGCAAGCTACTGATGCTACTGCGCTGGCAGTTTGGTTTTTCCTCCATATTACTATAGTGCATTGGTTAGTGTTTAATATATTTTGCAGTTTTCAAAAACAAAACTCTTTATTGGTAAAAGACGGATGTTTGATTCATAATGCTGAGTTTTATGTAGCAGATATGCATCAAAGGAAGGAAGATGGAGCATACTTAAAATTGATTTTCAAAGGCAAAACTGAGTTTTTTCATTAAATTAAATCTCTAAAGATCACAAAACTTGTAAATCATCAACATAATAAACCAAAGATTTTACACAATATCATATCGCCAAAATTGCTCAACTTCTCAACAGTACTTTTTAAATTGACGGCGCACAATTTGATGACTTGATGATATACAACTTACAACATTGTGCAAATTAAGATACATAAACTAGTCACATGGTTTTTTAAAAGCCTAGGCACTTGATAGTATTTCTTACCTCTATCAAATTGCATGTCTGGATTTTCTACATTAGTGTATTCTTGATTTGGATTGAAGGGAGCTAAATTACCAACAATACCACTAGTCTGAGAATAACTTTTCTCATGCTATGAATATTTACAAACAAAACACAAACAATTAGTATGAAGTGTCATATTAAGAATCAAACTAGTCGATCAATTTTAAATAAACAAGAATGTTGAATCAAATTAAAGTAATAAATTCCATTTACTTGAATGCTTTCTTGTGTTCCAATCCCATCAATAATTTGAGATCTAAAATATTTTTCATTTGCAATTTCTTGAACTCTAGAGATACACAGGCCCTGCTATAAAAATCTAAGTTATACACATGTATATGCTTGTTTGTCCGAAAAGGTCAAAGCAAGAAAATTGAGAATGACATGGCACTTCAAACATTAAAAAAAAAAAACAACCGCTTCAATCCTCACTTTCTTTCTTTCTTTCTTCTTCGCATGACCTTCCGATCGATCAACATGATTCTGTCTCCCTCGCATATACGATGGCTTATCCGTTCAATGCTCGCATGACCTTTCCGAGACTACCTTCTGATTGGGAGTAGATATTACCTTATGATTATCGTTCTAATCACTATGGGATGAAGGCGGTGACAGATAAACCAAAATTAATTTCTGGGTGAATGGGTTTATTGGAGTGTTGAAATAGAATTAGACTATTGACGCAACCTTGATTGACAAACATCCTCAATTGTAGTAGTTGTTGAATTTAGTGACTGTACCGACCCTTATTACTTCATAATTTTTTAACTCATTTTTGGTATAGATGAGGAAGAGGTTATGAGTTGTCAGGTTATCAGTTGTCACTATGCTGTTGAGTATGTGTTTTCATGGTTTGATTTTGCTAGTTCTTGTTGCTTTCCTGGTTGTAGAAGATAAGGTGAATCTGTTTCTATTGGAAACTGAAATATAGGATTTTATAGTTTACTCAAATTCAGTTCCTATAGTTTGGCTTAGTTTGTGTCTATATTTTAGCTTAAGTTGTTGTATATATGTATCAGTATTTTTACTATAGCATATAGCATTAATGTAAACAAACTCCAATTCAAACTCTTTTACTGGTTTTGTTGTGTTTATTGACAATATTGGCAAGCTACTGATGCTACTGCGCTGGCAGTTTGGTTTTTCCTCCATATTACTATAGTGCATTGGTTAGTGTTTAATATATTTTGCAGTTTTCAAAAACAAAACTCTTTATTGGTAAAAGACGGATGTTTGATTCATAATGCTGAGTTTTATGTAGCAGATATGCATCAAAGGAAGGAAGATGGAGCATACTTAAAATTGATTTTCAAAGGCAAAACTGAGTTTTTTCATTAAATTAAATCTCTAAAGATCACAAAACTTGTAAATCATCAACATAATAAACCAAAGATTTTACACAATATCATATCGCCAAAATTGCTCAACTTCTCAACAGTACTTTTTAAATTGACGGCGCACAATTTGATGACTTGATGATATACAACTTACAACATTGTGCAAATTAAGATACATAAACTAGTCACATGGTTTTTTAAAAGCCTAGGCACTTGATAGTATTTCTTACCTCTATCAAATTGCATGTCTGGATTTTCTACATTAGTGTATTCTTGATTTGGATTGAAGGGAGCTAAATTACCAACAATACCACTAGTCTGAGAATAACTTTTCTCATGCTATGAATATTTACAAACAAAACACAAACAATTAGTATGAAGTGTCATATTAAGAATCAAACTAGTCGATCAATTTTAAATAAACAAGAATGTTGAATCAAATTAAAGTAATAAATTCCATTTACTTGAATGCTTTCTTGTGTTCCAATCCCATCAATAATTTGAGATCTAAAATATTTTTCATTTGCAATTTCTTGAACTCTAGAGATACACAGGCCCTGCTATAAAAATCTAAGTTATACACATGTATATTACAACATTAAAGTGTAGAAAATATATTTGAATAATTCAAGATCACCTCTTCTTGACTTTGATCAGTTTTACTCTTTTGGGTTCTTTTTTGAGTTTTCTTTCTAGCAATCTTGTTTTTGACAATTCGGTCAACTTTTGAAGTCTTTCTTGTTGAAGGAGGACGCCCTTTACATCGGGTCGGTAATGGATCAAGAATTCTAGTCATATGGTTTTGAACATAACCATCTTGTTCTACAATCTTGGAAGATGAGTTTTTACACGGTAACTCAATTTTCAAGCGCTCAATCCAATTTATCACTTTCGATAACATGTACCTAATCTTTGTTCTGGAAAAAAGTGAGATTTCCCATAAGGATGTTACGCAGTTGTATTACTAGAATGACGTCCTAATATGGAGATCTATGTTGACTTGTTTTAGAATCAAAATACTACTCTTCGTTAATATCAACATGCTTCTGTGGAAAAACCAAGTGTGACAAGTGACCACATCAGAGATGACATGGTTCTATTATTGTTTTAATGATTAAAATAACGAACAAGTCCATGCTTCATTTACCTTGTAGCGCGGTCGCTTTCCTGTAAGTGTTTGGAACAATGACAAAAGAGCAGATACAACTCCATCAATGCTAACATCAAGGTGCCATGAACCAATTTCATCTGCCAGTACCTTGGCTCGTGACTTTGTCATTTCCGAACTGCAAGGTGAGTCATTTCGGTTAATTTCAAATAATATATTGGAATGTGTTATTCTGCTTGAACTTAAACCGATTGACATGATAAAAGGTTTTCTTCAGATATTACACAATATACATTATACAGAAACCACATTGGACTGAAAAAAATATTAGCAGTTTATCAGGTATCAAGGTTCCCAGAAACCACAAACATTTGGACATAGTTGATTTAGAGGGAAAAAAATCAGCACATATACTGGTCATATATCTGCAATATCATTGATGTGTTTCAGCAGCAAAAACAACTAGCGTTATTCAATACCACTCACATAAAAATTTAATTACGGGCATTCTGAAACAAAATGCAGCAAATGTTGAAGTATTGGTGGAATATAGTAAATAGAAAAACATAGAGAGACACAGCCATGGATCATAAAACACTAGAGCGTGAAAACTATCACTTACCTGTTTTCAGATCCCATAAACACCGTATAAAATATTCGTTTAGCAAATTCTCTGCTGTCTGTAGGGTACTGTCCATCTTTATAGTTTCCTATTCGTATTGCATCAGCTTTAACCTGTTCATCCCCATTTGCAATTTCTGCAGGCAAATACAAATAAGAGAGGTCAATAGTCTGTCTTATTTTTCCTATCAACCAAGATTATACAACTGAGTTTTTCTGCAAGAAGTAAAGCACACATAATTAATGAAAAGACACTAAACTCAATATTCAATCAATTTTGTATGGAAATATGAACATCCATGTCCATTTCTCAGTTATTTCAACTGTAAAGCTGTCAGACAATTATATGTATGACCTCTTAAATACTACTCTTTTTGAGATCTTTACACAACTGATACTTAACAGAAGCTGGATTAGTAGTCACTTGAATAATTTGTTTACTTCTAAATAAGCAGTTCTATGATAGTATGCACAATAATGTAGCTTTAAAATACTGTCACAAGATGATCAGAAATAGAAACTTAGAAGGCACAACAGTTGCCGTTACTTTCAAACGTACCTTTCACAACCAGCTGGCACATACACCCAACAATCGCAGCAACAGAGGAACTGTCTGCTCCGCCAGAAAGAGGGAGCAGAAAACCAGATGCTCCACTTCTTCGTAAGTAGTCCCATAACCAGCAACCAGGTCCAAATGCTATTTCCTCCTCAGGAGAGTGATATTTTATCTGTAATATATCATCATGTTCAACTTAGCAACTTGAATGCCTGATTAACTTCAGCAATAAAATTATGATATCACTATAGAAGAATTCAAAATTTGACATGGAAAAAAAAAACTTGGAGCAAGTTAATCCTTAAAGGAAAGTGATATTCAAGACATCATCATATGTGCATCTTCAAAGCTGAGTATATTTATTTAGCTATCTTAAAATTGCAACTCAAAATGACAATAAACTAACCTTAAGAGGAAAGGAAAGGCGTATTTTAAGGTCAAAAGGAAGACAAAGACTGGACGGTACATCTACTGAAGGAACATTGGCTTTGCAACTTGCTTGCTCTTGGAAGCTGCTTAAAGATCCTCTAAGGCTTGCAACCTACCAGTAGATAAACGAATAAAGGTATCAATTGGATGTCAATAGTTTATGGTCAAAATGACTTTACATTGCAAGCATTTAAATATGAAAACTAATGCATACCACATCTAGATCTATCGAAGCAACCACAAGCTCAATGTCATTTAAAGAAAATTGGGAACCTTGAGCAACGACATCACCATTTACCACAACACTGGCACATCCATCTGTTACAAGATACAATTTTAGACAAATGAAAAAAGCCTACATAGTTGACATTTGAGCAAGCCTAAATGGAAATTGAACTATCCGTATACTAACTTCCTGAATGTTGAATTCATTCGATCCTCCAGAACGCACAATGATCATAAATGATGAAAAAATACGAATGCCATTCAATTAAGGGAAATATTTCCCTACCATAGTAAAGACGACCACCATCACAGCCTTGGTGATTGCTGTACATATAGACCCCTCCACGAGTATGAGTGGCACCTATAAAAGCACGGAGACGAACATCAAGCTTTCTAAGTTGGTGATGACTTCCACTTGCATTCATAAACACTTCAACCCCATTTAATGCAAGCTCAGCATGAGGGGGTGATGGAGTAAAAAGCTCTTCACAAACTTCAGCTGCAATAGCTCTAAGAATGGGAAAGTATTTTTATATTCACCTCTTAATAAACATATGAGAATAAGTTGGAAGACCCAAAAAACATAAATTAAACACATACATAAATAATAGTTGGAAAACACTACTTCTCAGTGTATGAAAAAATATGCAGGTATATCAATCACAAGATTACAGTATGGACACGACGCTGTGCATATGTCAACTTTAGAGTGCATGAGCATAAAAACTATCTAGTGACCAAGAAATAGTTCAAGTTGGCCGAGTAAACAATATAACCTTCGAACAATAATAATAGAAAATAAGAACCAGGGAAAGTGAAGATGCAACATTGGCATTTGACAGAAAACATAATGCTACAGGACAACATTTATGTTTTGTTATCTCTGTTTTCACCTGCAAACATAATGCTACCTGAAAACATAATGTACCTTTTTTTTACCTTAAGTTTGTATGTTCTATTTTCATTTTTCAACATGCACAAAACATGTAACTGTTGTATCCTATTTTAACCTATACTTCAAACTAACTAAACATTCTATGTGGCATGACATTGATACTTGTGATTACATGTAATCACTTCTATTTCTCAAATCATTATTGGTGTCGCGTGTCCATATGGTGTAAGTGCTTACACTATATATATCATGTAAAACATACATAAAGTGTGAATTTGCAACTTACGTGTCTCGAAACTTAACAAAACCATAACCAAAGGGAACTGAATTTTGGCCCAATGCCTGAGAAATATGAGCAGGAAGCTGAAAATCCACAAGTTGATCCCTTTGTTTCCAAGCAGTAAACCATCGAAGTTCTCTATAATTACCATCATTTGCAAGGCACATTTTGGGTCGTATCATAATAATCTTTCGATTAAAACATAAAACTTGACAATTGTATCTCTCAGAACCTTTAATAATAGGCATTCCAATACTACACACTATGTTATCAGTCCAATCACCAACCAATATATCTTTCAAACATTCCCATCTGCAACAAAACCAATTCACTCAACAATAAACAAAACTTTATTTCTATTTTTTTATAATTATAAGAGAATTTCCAACACCTTAATGCCCCCAACTTAGGTCACAAGCAAGCGTCACCAAGCTCGGCACAATAAACAAAACTTAGACATGTGAAATAATAAAAGAAAAATAAAATATAGAATTATTATTATTATTATTACGAGTGGTTAATGGTGTCGAGTTCTAAGAAGTGATCTTCACAGCCATAACCAGGAATCTCGAGCTCCGGTCCAAGTCTGATGACGGCGCCGGCTTGTTTGGCTTTGGAGATGGAGTGTTTGATTTGTTTAAGGTTGGAATCGAATTCCATAGCCCATTGGTTGAGATTGCAAGTAGCTACTGTCAAAAGCCTCATCGTGTAAAACTGAACCGAACTGCTCTAAAATGAACTGAACCGTTTCTGTGTTTCGAATGCAGTTCGGTAACCAAAATGAAAATCAAACGGTGATAAACCGAACCCGAACTGCAAAAACCAGTAACCAAACTGCATAACAAGATAGAGAAGTGATTATTCGTCGAGTTTTGGAGACATAAAATCAACTTGACTGTAGAAAGACAAGCGCTTCTTCTCCTGCGTTTTCTTCTACTGCCGCTTATTCGCCAAGATAGAGAAATTGAGAGAGAGAGAGAGAGAGAAGTGTGTTTATTTTTGGCTTAATTGCCATGTTTTTATCTTTAGCTTTCAATTTGATTCCTTATTCCCTTATTTTTTCCTACATTTACTAAGTTAGTTTCTTCCGTCAATTTTAACTTAGTAAATGTAGGAAAAAATAAGGGAATAAGGAATCAAATTGAAAGCTAAAGATAAAAACATGGCAATTAAGCCAAAAATAAACACACTTCTCTCTCTCTCTCTCTCTCAATTTCTCTATCTTGGCGAATAAGCGGCAGTAGAAGAAAACGCAGGAGAAGAAGCGCTTGTCTTTCTACAGTCAAGTTGATTTTATGTCTCCAAAACTCGACGAATAATCACTTCTCTATCTTGTTATGCAGTTTGGTTACTGGTTTTTGCAGTTCGGGTTCGGTTTATCACCGTTTGATTTTCATTTTGGTTACCGAACTGCATTCGAAACACAGAAACGGTTCAGTTCATTTTAGAGCAGTTCGGTTCAGTTTTACACGATGAGGCTTTTGACAGTAGCTACTTGCAATCTCAACCAATGGGCTATGGAATTCGATTCCAACCTTAAACAAATCAAACACTCCATCTCCAAAGCCAAACAAGCCGGCGCCGTCATCAGACTTGGACCGGAGCTCGAGATTCCTGGTTATGGCTGTGAAGATCACTTCTTAGAACTCGACACCATTAACCACTCGTAATAATAATAATAATAATTCTATATTTTATTTTTCTTTTATTATTTCACATGTCTAAGTTTTGTTTATTGTGCCGAGCTTGGTGACGCTTGCTTGTGACCTAAGTTGGGGGCATTAAGGTGTTGGAAATTCTCTTATAATTATAAAAAAATAGAAATAAAGTTTTGTTTATTGTTGAGTGAATTGGTTTTGTTGCAGATGGGAATGTTTGAAAGATATATTGGTTGGTGATTGGACTGATAACATAGTGTGTAGTATTGGAATGCCTATTATTAAAGGTTCTGAGAGATACAATTGTCAAGTTTTATGTTTTAATCGAAAGATTATTATGATACGACCCAAAATGTGCCTTGCAAATGATGGTAATTATAGAGAACTTCGATGGTTTACTGCTTGGAAACAAAGGGATCAACTTGTGGATTTTCAGCTTCCTGCTCATATTTCTCAGGCATTGGGCCAAAATTCAGTTCCCTTTGGTTATGGTTTTGTTAAGTTTCGAGACACGTAAGTTGCAAATTCACACTTTATGTATGTTTTACATGATATATATAGTGTAAGCACTTACACCATATGGACACGCGACACCAATAATGATTTGAGAAATAGAAGTGATTACATGTAATCACAAGTATCAATGTCATGCCACATAGAATGTTTAGTTAGTTTGAAGTATAGGTTAAAATAGGATACAACAGTTACATGTTTTGTGCATGTTGAAAAATGAAAATAGAACATACAAACTTAAGGTAAAAAAAAGGTACATTATGTTTTCAGGTAGCATTATGTTTGCAGGTGAAAACAGAGATAACAAAACATAAATGTTGTCCTGTAGCATTATGTTTTCTGTCAAATGCCAATGTTGCATCTTCACTTTCCCTGGTTCTTATTTTCTATTATTATTGTTCGAAGGTTATATTGTTTACTCGGCCAACTTGAACTATTTCTTGGTCACTAGATAGTTTTTATGCTCATGCACTCTAAAGTTGACATATGCACAGCGTCGTGTCCATACTGTAATCTTGTGATTGATATACCTGCATATTTTTTCATACACTGAGAAGTAGTGTTTTCCAACTATTATTTATGTATGTGTTTAATTTATGTTTTTTGGGTCTTCCAACTTATTCTCATATGTTTATTAAGAGGTGAATATAAAAATACTTTCCCATTCTTAGAGCTATTGCAGCTGAAGTTTGTGAAGAGCTTTTTACTCCATCACCCCCTCATGCTGAGCTTGCATTAAATGGGGTTGAAGTGTTTATGAATGCAAGTGGAAGTCATCACCAACTTAGAAAGCTTGATGTTCGTCTCCGTGCTTTTATAGGTGCCACTCATACTCGTGGAGGGGTCTATATGTACAGCAATCACCAAGGCTGTGATGGTGGTCGTCTTTACTATGGTAGGGAAATATTTCCCTTAATTGAATGGCATTCGTATTTTTTCATCATTTATGATCATTGTGCGTTCTGGAGGATCGAATGAATTCAACATTCAGGAAGTTAGTATACGGATAGTTCAATTTCCATTTAGGCTTGCTCAAATGTCAACTATGTAGGCTTTTTTCATTTGTCTAAAATTGTATCTTGTAACAGATGGATGTGCCAGTGTTGTGGTAAATGGTGATGTCGTTGCTCAAGGTTCCCAATTTTCTTTAAATGACATTGAGCTTGTGGTTGCTTCGATAGATCTAGATGTGGTATGCATTAGTTTTCATATTTAAATGCTTGCAATGTAAAGTCATTTTGACCATAAACTATTGACATCCAATTGATACCTTTATTCGTTTATCTACTGGTAGGTTGCAAGCCTTAGAGGATCTTTAAGCAGCTTCCAAGAGCAAGCAAGTTGCAAAGCCAATGTTCCTTCAGTAGATGTACCGTCCAGTCTTTGTCTTCCTTTTGACCTTAAAATACGCCTTTCCTTTCCTCTTAAGGTTAGTTTATTGTCATTTTGAGTTGCAATTTTAAGATAGCTAAATAAATATACTCAGCTTTGAAGATGCACATATGATGATGTCTTGAATATCACTTTCCTTTAAGGATTAACTTGCTCCAAGTTTTTTTTTTCCATGTCAAATTTTGAATTCTTCTATAGTGATATCATAATTTTATTGCTGAAGTTAATCAGGCATTCAAGTTGCTAAGTTGAACATGATGATATATTACAGATAAAATATCACTCTCCTGAGGAGGAAATAGCATTTGGACCTGGTTGCTGGTTATGGGACTACTTACGAAGAAGTGGAGCATCTGGTTTTCTGCTCCCTCTTTCTGGCGGAGCAGACAGTTCCTCTGTTGCTGCGATTGTTGGGTGTATGTGCCAGCTGGTTGTGAAAGGTACGTTTGAAAGTAACGGCAACTGTTGTGCCTTCTAAGTTTCTATTTCTGATCATCTTGTGACAGTATTTTAAAGCTACATTATTGTGCATACTATCATAGAACTGCTTATTTAGAAGTAAACAAATTATTCAAGTGACTACTAATCCAGCTTCTGTTAAGTATCAGTTGTGTAAAGATCTCAAAAAGAGTAGTATTTAAGAGGTCATACATATAATTGTCTGACAGCTTTACAGTTGAAATAACTGAGAAATGGACATGGATGTTCATATTTCCATACAAAATTGATTGAATATTGAGTTTAGTGTCTTTTCATTAATTATGTGTGCTTTACTTCTTGCAGAAAAACTCAGTTGTATAATCTTGGTTGATAGGAAAAATAAGACAGACTATTGACCTCTCTTATTTGTATTTGCCTGCAGAAATTGCAAATGGGGATGAACAGGTTAAAGCTGATGCAATACGAATAGGAAACTATAAAGATGGACAGTACCCTACAGACAGCAGAGAATTTGCTAAACGAATATTTTATACGGTGTTTATGGGATCTGAAAACAGGTAAGTGATAGTTTTCACGCTCTAGTGTTTTATGATCCATGGCTGTGTCTCTCTATGTTTTTCTATTTACTATATTCCACCAATACTTCAACATTTGCTGCATTTTGTTTCAGAATGCCCGTAATTAAATTTTTATGTGAGTGGTATTGAATAACGCTAGTTGTTTTTGCTGCTGAAACACATCAATGATATTGCAGATATATGACCAGTATATGTGCTGATTTTTTTCCCTCTAAATCAACTATGTCCAAATGTTTGTGGTTTCTGGGAACCTTGATACCTGATAAACTGCTAATATTTTTTTCAGTCCAATGTGGTTTCTGTATAATGTATATTGTGTAATATCTGAAGAAAACCTTTTATCATGTCAATCGGTTTAAGTTCAAGCAGAATAACACATTCCAATATATTATTTGAAATTAACCGAAATGACTCACCTTGCAGTTCGGAAATGACAAAGTCACGAGCCAAGGTACTGGCAGATGAAATTGGTTCATGGCACCTTGATGTTAGCATTGATGGAGTTGTATCTGCTCTTTTGTCATTGTTCCAAACACTTACAGGAAAGCGACCGCGCTACAAGGTAAATGAAGCATGGACTTGTTCGTTATTTTAATCATTAAAACAATAATAGAACCATGTCATCTCTGATGTGGTCACTTGTCACACTTGGTTTTTCCACAGAAGCATGTTGATATTAACGAAGAGTAGTATTTTGATTCTAAAACAAGTCAACATAGATCTCCATATTAGGACGTCATTCTAGTAATACAACTGCGTAACATCCTTATGGGAAATCTCACTTTTTTCCAGAACAAAGATTAGGTACATGTTATATTTTTTATATTTCTATCACATTGTAGCCTCAAATTATATTTCTTGTATGATTTTGTTTATACAGGTAGACGGTGGATCTAATGTTGAGAATTTAAGCTTGCAAAACATTCAAGCTCGAATCAGAATGGTGCTAGCTTTCATGTTAGCGTCACTCTTGCCTTGGGTTCACAACAAACCCGGGTTTTATCTTGTCTTGGGTAGCTCCAATGTGGATGAAGGGTTACGTGGCTACTTGACCAAGGTATCTTTATATAGCGTTTTATAGGAGCTATATGGTTTAAGATTATTTTTTATTCTATTTCATATTTCACTGATAAGTTAAAAACATGTCACTTTGTTTTTTGGTTAAATTTTTGGAAACAAGAAACCACAAAAATAAGATGATATTTTTGTAATTATTAGTAAAACTTAAAATAGAAACAAAGTTCTGTCTTAAAATGGGCACTTAGTTTCTCATTGTTGCTCATGTTTGTGATCCATTACACTCTTGTTATCGAAACTCATCTTCTCACAGTATGATTGCAGCTCAGCAGATATAAACCCTATTGGTAGTATAAGTAAGCAGGACCTTAGGTCATTCCTGCGATGGGCAGCCATCCATCTTGGTTACTCATCGTTGGCAGATATTGAAGCAGCTCCACCCACAGCTGAACTGGAGCCTATTCGTTCTAACTACAGTCAGGTAGTGTTTTGTTCGGTTACACTTTTGGTCTTGCTGGTCTTGAAATATCTTGAACAATCCTTTCATGTGTGGCATACTGTATTTGGCAAGTGATTTTTTACCATTGCTACTATGCTAGATGGAAAACAAGAGACAATTTAACAGGAGCAAGAGCTTACATCTCAGCTCATAATAATAACTTTGTTAAAATTTCTTAACTTTGTCTACAGAAATGGGTAGCTAGATAATAGGTTTGTGCTTACGAAATTTGTTGTACATCACTTCAATGTCATAATGTAGTGGAAACATAAGAAAATTTTCCAGTGACCAACTCTTAGTCCAGTTATAAGTAAAGACCCACAGCCACCGCAAAACAAGAGAAGATGAAAGTCAAAGAGGAACTAATTTTCTGGAAATGTGACCATGTCCAAGCTTAAGAAACACGCCTAAACAGTTTGTGAGTGAAAGGCATAATTCTTAGGGAAAAGGAGAGGTTAGGTCCAAGGGAGGAGATGGCTATTTTGCTGGCTGAGAACACGATTATCCTTGAATTTCTATCTTCCTTCCCTTTTACGCTTTACAAACATTCCAAACAGAAGAAAATGTAGGGAGTTTTGTTTAAAATGTTCATGAAATTCCTCTTAGAAATATAAAGGAAATCAAAATATAAAGGAGATCATACAGCTTGTTTCCGAAGTTTTGCCATTTTCTCTCGCCACAAAACTTATATTTATCCTGACACTTTCTGGCAATCAGTTATGTGGGTGATGGTTGCGTGAAAGGTTGGAACTAGTATATTCATTCGTTATCCCTTTAACAATGATCTGTTACTTGTTGTTTGTTGGGTATTTGACTTTTCTGCTCCCTTGTTTTTTGCACTCTGTTTTTTCGTATACATTAGTAATTGTCTATAATCAATTTTTGAAAACTTAATCGAATCCTCATTCTTTCTTGAACAGCTTGATGAAGTTGATATGGGAATGACTTATGAGGAACTATCAGTTTATGGAAGACTACGGAAAATTTTCCGCTGTGGTCCAGTTTCCATGTTCCAGGTACATCTCATGTTTCTCCGTCATGTCTTATTGACGTCATTAACCTTTCCCTTGTTTTTCATTTTTGTATTTTTCATCTTATAATGGTTGAAGGGACAGTGAAAACACGTGGTGACATATTGGATCGGATGTAAGCCCAAGTTCTAACTTTGGTGAGCTGGTCAGCACCGGTTTTCAGCAGGTTTTACTGAGTTGATGATGTCAGATTCCGGTTAGATACACATCTGATCCAATATGTTGACCAGACCGGTAATTGTTCCATTTCCCGGTCAGACCGACCGCTCCGGTTTTGGTTTGAAGTCTCAATAGAAGCTTGTAATGTAAGACTGTCCATTTTGTAGTTCAGTCATAACTCATCCTTTTTTGTTTTTAAATTTGCTGTCTCAGAATCTATGTTACAGATGGGGTGCAAGATTGACTCCATCACAAGCGGCTGAAAAAGTAAAACATTTCTTCAAGTATTATTCTATCAATCGACACAAAATGACCACCTTGACACCTTCCTATCATGCTGAGGTGTGCAGTTATTATGATGTGAATTCAGGGTCGAATTCTGCTAGATTACCTCGATAACCCTTACGATTTTTACTGCTACTTATATTTTTATTGGCTGATGAAATTATACAATCTTTCACTCAACTTGCAGAGTTATTCACCAGAGGATAATAGGTTTGATCTTCGGCAGTTTCTTTATAATGCAAGATGGCCATATCAATTTCGGAAAATCGATGAACTAGTACATGAGCTGGATGTCAAAGATGTTCAAGAATCAGGAAACCATGAGATAGCGGCAGCTGCATCAGATGGTGTTGGTGGGATGGGAGTAGCTGCAGCTGGTTCAGGCAATCCAAATGTTGGAATCTGATTGAAGTTAACCTCCCCTTATAAAACAAAACAAAACCAAATAAGTTATAGATTTGCATGTGCAAGATTGCAAATCTGGTTCAGACATATAATAGCACTCTTTGTGAATAATGAAATTCATTCAACTTTTCAACTCATGTGTATGTCAGGATAAAAACATTTTTAAACTACCATTCAATATTTCGATTCATTTTTAAACTATCATTCTGTCCTGTTCTGTAAACGACACGTGGCAACAGAAATTTAAGTGGCTGAGATTTTAAATCTGCTTTTAATTATATAAAAAAAAAAATGATTCCTCTTCTCAATGAAAAGAAAACAGTTTGTCAGCTATTGCTTCTCTATTTCTCTAACTCCGTCGATGTCTCTCCTCTTTGCCATTTCTGACTCAATCACTTCTCTGTTTCTCTAACTCCGTCGATATCTCTCACTCCTTTTCAGTTTGAGGATTGTCTGATTGAAACTAAAGATTGTTTGGTGGTGTCAATTTTAGGATTCAATTGGAGGCTATGATTAGAGCTAGTTGTAATGTAATTCCTAAAGTTCTGCAATTAAGCTTCTACAAGTTTTTAAGATGTGTTTGAATTTTGCCATTAACATTTGTTCTTGTTACTGATGTACATGAAAGATGTTTATAAGGGTTGGTGAGATCATTAAAATCAATGCAGATGAATCAATTTCTTGTGTTTTTGTTTTGTTGTCAACTAGTGAGCCTACCAAATTCTTTTTTTACCAGTGTTGTTTATGCTATAATCCCAATTAAAGTCGGTTTGCTATAAAAATGGGTTGGTTCCTGACCGCGCCAATTAAAATGGCAAAAATGACGGCGAGAAGTTGGAATAGAGAGAAGGGTGACGGTGGCAGGCAGTGACCGGCGATGAGAGGAGGAAGTGTTGTATGGTGGAGGAATAGTGGTAGAGAAAGAAGACGCTGTGTGATTTTATTATTATTATTATTATTATTATTATTATTATTATTATTATATTGAATAAATATTTATTTAGTTTTAAATCAGCACCATTGAATTCGTTTTTTGCTACTAGTCACATTTCTAAGCAGTGAAATGGATAAAATGGAGGATAACAAAATGGAGAAGATCTGAACACCTTGTTCTTATGTAAAAACTCAACATTTTGAGTGTAAATAAACATCAAGTTTGAATTAATTTCCACAAGCATTATATTGCTTCCTATTAAGGTTCTCAATCCAAATTAAACCATACTAATACATAACTTCTACAGTATCTATTACACTCTGAGAAACTGTGATCACAACTGAGTATTTGCCGGACTTTCAGCATAAATAAGCCCCTTCCTTTTCAGAAAAGTTTGTCCAACAACATGCAGTTAGGTATGAAAGTATCAATGCCTTGGTATAGTTAAGTTAGTGAAGCACGTATCTGATTGTTGTCGGGGCCTGTTCTTGCCAAGTTGCCTCCTTTTCCCGGCTTCTCGATCCGTTGTTTTTCTTGGCTATTTGAAGGTCTACATAACTTATATAGCTCATGCTTACAATATCTCAAGCAAACTTACTTTTGCAATGGTCTCGGTCAAACCAAAAGAATAAAGCAGCAATGGCCCGAGGGCTGAGTCAGACCAAAAGAAAAAGGAAAGTTCAGTCACGACGAAAGTCACTTTCAACCGGACCAAGAATAGGAGTTGTTGTTACCTGCAACTGCAAAAGCAGGTTTAAGCCTCTTTTTTCATACCATCATGAAATTTGGGTCTATCAAGAATGGGAAAGAACGTCATTTTCATTCAGACCAGGGAAAGGAACATTGATTCCCTTTGTCTAGGTAATCTTTTACCATCGAGAATATGAATCTCCATATGTCCTCCAATGATATCCATATCGTCTGTTAGAAGTTCTGTCATAGGCAGATCTATAACCATCAGATGATCTTCCATTCCCATAAACGTCTGAAGATCTCCTGCCTGCGCTACCTCCATTACTTTGTTTATAAGTTTTCCTTATGTTCTCTTCCATATCATACTCCGAGCGCTATGATAAATGAAAGAAAAAGCTTGTCAGTTTATATTAATGATAAAGAATGACCATTGATGAAAATTAAGAAACTGAAGTAGTCTAAAACTTCAAAATTCCCAGACTAAGCAGAAAAATGAAAAACAAAGGTGAAAACTCTCCAGTATATATTTCATACAGAGCCGGTAGGCACAGAAGAAGAAACTGTATTCTCTGGAAAAAAAGACATGTATTACGGAAGAAGACCCCTGTAACCCTAGAGCAAAAGTTCATCTGAGAAGAGACATTTCTCTCAGCCCAAATAATAGGGTTTCTAACTGAAATATACTCAATGCTCTCTCCCTTTGCTACCATCTCTTTAATATAATTGTGTTTCCTCACTAACAGATTTGCCACGTAAGCAAATTGTAACCAATCATCTATTTGACACATATGTTGCTCTAAGGCCCGAATTGGGTATCTAACAATATCATAATCAAATTTCCGTACACCTTATAGGATAATATAAGACACCTTTTTACTAAAATAAAAAGAACAAAATTACAATGGAGTGAATGGACAATATAAGTTCAGAAAATTGGGTCAGCTTTGTTTGCACAGAGCCAGTGGGATATGATATGAACTTGAAAGTTAGTGTTTTAAGATTTGAGTGAACTTAAGCATTACAGTCGAGCATGTTATTGCTACGTGTATAAAAACCAATCAATTATTACGTGTATAAGATTTGAGTGAACTTAAGCTTCAAACTAAAGTCAACGGTGCATTCAGATTAATTAACAATGAAAAAATCATGCATACAACCTTGGCAGTGTCTGAAAGTACAGCATATGCCTCTCCAATCATTTTGAAAAGCCTATCAGCATCCTTGTGCACCTCCTGAGAAATTTCCTTCCATACATGGCCTTCATCCCCAACTTCACTTCTTGCCAACAACTGACCAGCCTAGATTCAAGCCAAACAAATAAAGTTTCCCAATATAAGTTTTGAAAACTACAAATGTAGATTAATTATTTAAACCAAAAGAAAAAAATGAAATGGTTATGCTAAGATAACTTAATACAGACATAGAAAGGCTCAAACCTTATCTGGATGATGTCTGAGAGCTGCCTTGTGATAGGCCTTCTTGATATCCGCTGCTGTGTCAGCTGGTTTAATTCCTCTGGTGATGTTCACATTGAAAAGAATATAATTTAGAATCGGATGCTTTAAATTAGCAACTATCAATCAACTGAAAAGGTTTCTTCCTTGTGCAATTTTTTATATACTCAAGTGTATCATACAACAAAGTTGTTCTGTGTTGCCGAACAGCTTGAAAGTAGATAGCCTCAAATGGTTATGCAAATGAAGTGTACAAAACAAAGCATCTAAAGAAACAAAGTGAACCAAAAACGGAAATGTAGCTGTAGTAGACTAGGACAAAACATGAAGTCACCACATTACTTTTTAAATATGAATATTATGTGCTTTTACTCTTCTACCGAGAGGAGGCAAACTTTATGAGTATATGCTGTTTGTGCTATTGATTTGTATATTACATACTAATGGGATGGTCATACTCATATGTTCAAAGCAACTTTTCTGCTTCTAGATAATGTGAATTGGCCTACTACTATGTCTCAGAGGTTTCCTAGTCTAACTCGCTCACTACTACAGAAAATTTGAGGTAGATACTAAATACCTTGGAATTAATTTACGGAGTCTTATCGGTACAAGACCTAAACAGTAGCCTGAGCCCTGAACAGCCTCACTGAGCTGAAAATGGGTATAATATCAACTATAACTGTTCCACCAAATTAACCCCTTTTATGGCCCTTGGTAGTAGAACTATAGAAGGCTACCTACTTACTAAAAGGGTCACCTGAACTGGCAACAATGGAACCCAACTCCTGGCTGAAAGGAACCTAATAATTTACGAATTGAAGAATCATTAGGCACGAACAGAGTCACGTTGTTTATAAACCAGCAGAGTTTGTATATCTCAAGCTTCAATCCTGAAGACATTTATCTTTGACAATTAGAATGAATAAAAAACTTAGCACTAGTTATCAGGGACCACATAAAATCTTGGAGAAAATGAAAAAATCCATCTCCACCACAACTGTGAGCCATCCCTTACCACCAGTTCTGTTTGAAGACGGGGATGTGAAAGTTCAACCACTAGAGTTCTCAGCTACACGGCCAATTTAGGAGTTCCCAATGTACTTATCAAATGAAAAGAGCTTCCTAATTTAGAAAATTCGTGGGATTCCATACAGGACTAGTTTTCCTGCACCTGACACCAGGAACAAGGAGAAAGCATTGGGAGCAGGTGGAGAAAGGAGTATTGCTTAGAAGCATCATATTGTGAGGGTGTAGATGAAGAATAATAGTAGGGATCAAAGCCCCAAGTCAGCAAGGGAATTCATCTCAATGGGGGTACCTAACTGCAAACATAATAATGAGGGGGAAATTCTACAGTAAAGCTGCAGAGAAATCTGACTAGCATAGATAGGAGATATCAGGATGCCTTAAATGGCCAATTATCTAGCTTCAGCCCATTGAGTCCATCTATATCATTGCTGAATGCTGATATAACAGTAACTACACTTTTATCAGTGCAATCTGATCCAGTTTCAATCATGCTGCTAGAATCTAAGGTGAATGAGGGAAACTTAATTGGCGGGGATCGAACTATGTCAATGTCAAGGTCTTGGGTTCATTTCGTGCAAATGGTCTTCATTGATGATAGGTCATCTATAAGTACTACTGCAAGTCTTTGTTGAGGTTTGTAGACTGTGGCATGCCTTAGCATATCCAACTTAGGG
Source organism: Trifolium pratense (assembly GCF_020283565.1). NCBI lineage: Eukaryota > Viridiplantae > Streptophyta > Magnoliopsida > Fabales > Fabaceae > Trifolium > Trifolium pratense. The sequence continues at coordinate 15,752,352 of NC_060064.1, read as the reverse complement.
GAGAGTTTTCCTTCAATGCTGGGCATGAAAGGAAAGTAGGCCACTTAGTCACTTTACATTCCCCTTTTTAAAATTTGATAATGCATACAATTATGCAAATAACCTAATTTGAGGTTATAACAAATTTGAACACTTTTTTCTCATCTTTCTAAATTGTACAATTACAAAAATTCTGCCATCCACAAAGGTCTCGTGTATATCATCCATATGGATAACCTCAAAGTGGCAGCCACAAGGGGTTATGACACATTCAATTTGTGAAATTGTCTATACAATTTCGTTTGAGGCATCTAGACAATGTATAGAGAGGAAATTAACCCCCGGTTGAATAAAGAACTTACAAAATGAGATAAAAGTCCAAGGGGGTCCCCATTTTGGCTTGATCTTCCACAGTAAGCAGACGTTGTTGAGCTTGCCTTGATTCTTTCCCACCGGTTGATCCATTTGGTGAGTCAGAGTGTTTGGCCTTTTCATTGGATTGAGATCCAAGAACAGAAATAAGTCTCCTGAGGTCACAAGCTGCTTGTTCATAATCTCTAACCATCTCGTGCAAGGTGGCTCTTCTAGATATTGCCTGCAAAAGTAGAGCAATTAGATTCCACAATCCCTCTTCAAGTTCTTGGTAAATTAGAAACAACAAAAATTTATCATATTACATGAAACTTCAAATGAAAATTTTTGTCGCTATTTCATTTGCGGTTTTGTCTAATATGCACAAGACAAGTTTTTCACCATGCACAAGCTTGTTTTCACCAGTGGATCAATAAGTCTCACCATTGGATCAATATGTCACATCAAATCTCATTTGATCCAATGGTGAAAACAAGCTTGTGCATGGTAAAAGACTTGTCTCACTTGTGCACCATAGGCTTGACCTTCATCTGCTTCCTAATTTTTCATAAGTTGATCTAGCATCAAGGAACAAAATTCAAAGATGCAATCAGGATTTTTCACCAGATTGAAGAGACTTCAAAAAGGAATACCTTTGCATAATTTCCATCAAGGGCCATAGCCATGCTGCAGTCAGCAATGGCATCAGCAATTTGGCCCGAAGCTTGATGAGCAGCAGCACGGTTGCCAAAACATATTGCTGCAAAAGGGCGTGATTTGATATTACTAGATAAAGCAGCAGTGTAGTTCTCCACTGCTGCTGCATACTTTTGCAATTTAAAGTTCTCATTTCCTGCTTTCTGTTGATAACAAAAATAATAAGGATAAGGATCAATATATAAATAATACAAGTAGTTACCTGAAAATGATACAAACCTACAAATCTATAAATGGTTCGAAAAAGACTCAGCTAACATACTTATTCTAGTGTATAGATCTGAAGTAATCAGGATTAATAAGCTAAAATTACTATATTTGAAAAATTTCAAATCAAATTTCAAAAAGAATACTAAGAAATATTCCCACTTCGCTGGTAATAAAATAATTTTCCAACAGAGAACTACAAAATGGAACTTCATTTGAATACCCTTTTCTTATAATTTGAATACCTTTTCTTATATAAAGATTCGCCCATGTTATAATTTAATTCATAAATGGAATATTCAATAGTAATATTTCATAAGGACGTGCAAGAAATTTAGGATCCAGCATATGCAACACGCCTGATGAGCAACTACACCTGAGGCCCATCAAGACATGTCAATAACTAACATTTGCATTCATAATGCATTTAGGGAGATGCACATCTGGAAATTACCCTGTGGTCTAGAAGTTCGTGTATAGTAGCAGCTAATGACAGCAAGTCTTCATTATTATCAATCACACACCTACATGGTTGAAATGAGCATAAGGCATCTCTAGTATTTGTAAAAAACAAGATGCATCTACATTGAAATGTCAAATAGAAAAGTAGTCCTGCTTGATAAAAAATTGAATTACTTGTCATTGACAGATGCTGTTTGCCGTAATTTTTCAATAATATTAAGTGATGCATCCAGCCTCCCCAAACGAAAGTAACACTTTGATATCAATGACCATCTCCACAATTTGACACTAGAGTAACTATCATGCGTGGAATTATTGGAATTGTTTGCACTGTTTGGCGAGGCAAAATTCTTTTCTGCAAGCTTCAGACTCTGTTCACACAGCTGAATTGCAGCATCATACTTTTGAAGCTGCAAGTTGTCACCATAAATAAACAGCAACTCGTATCAGGCATATTATACAAAATGTTTTCTCGAAAGAAAAAAAAAAGGAACACATTGAGATAAGTGCAGCAACAGAAAATACCAAATACAGAGCCTCGGCCTTCATTTGGAGCAATCTTTCTGAGTATAAACTCTTTGACAATGCCTTTGTAAGAAGTTCTAAAGCAGAACCAGCTGCATCAGAAGTCCTCTGCTTCAAAAGTTCAGCAGCATCATTCATACACTTAACTACTTCCTGTTAATGAGGAATAACCCTTATTAGATGTTTCTAAAATGTATGTACCTCGTGAGAGCGAACAAAATAAGATAGAAGAGCAGAAATGAAGAGCAATTGTTGCTGAGCTGTCTAATAGCTCAGGTGTTAGTAATATGATAGAAACTGGTATCTTATTTCTGGAATCTGGGGAAGAATTCCCTATGATTAGAGAACAACGGCAGCACTTTGAGGGTCCGCCTATACCTCCCAATGCCAAAAGGCCCCACTACTCTCAAATAGCATGATGCCCACTCTCTAATCCCTACTCCCTATTTATAGGAAACATGCCTTAATTATTTCATCTAACTAACTCAGCCTAATTAACTAACTAACCTCCTAACAAACCGATGACTACCTAATTGATATCAAGGGAGAGCATCTTACTATCTCATCACTAACAGTAACAGACAATTAACTTACTAACCACGTAACCTCTTAACTAACAGTAACAGGCCTAACAATACTCTGCCGCTAAACATTCACCTTGTTCTCAAGGTGAAAAGATTATGTTAAACCGCAGAAATGCAGACTCCAAAAGTTCTTGTAACCCAGTAGCTTCCATATAATTTCCTATCCATGAGGTTTTCCTGGACCAGAATTGCTCTAATACTAGTTGATATGAACCAACTGGTATTAAGGGAAACATTGAAGGAAAGAGCAAAGGTTTCACTAGAGAACTCCTTTGCATACAGCTCTAGGCTGATCCAAGAGCACCTCACCTCTCCTAATCCTAACAAATTCTGAGTTACCCACTAACTGCCTACTGATGCCTCCTTTGTTAGGAACCCAAGAATCGAATGGAATAGAAAGAACAATTTATTTAAGAAAACGTGATAGAATAGGAAATAATCTCTCCTCCAAGGGTCTCCCCTTCACAATAGAGAATACTCTATTCACAATTATAATATTCCAAGATACCTCCATAATCCTAGTTCTATTTATACAAATACTACTCTAACTAAACAAATAACAAGCTAACAAATTTCATGACTAATTCTCCCTATTCTATCTCCTAAATCCTTAATTTATAGAGCTCATCACTGCCCCTTTATTAATTATTAACAGTAACAAACCAGAGGCCCATTAAGGCCGAGATATCTAACATAATAACATATCATGATATAAAGCCGATATTAAGTTTCAAGAATGGAAGTATTTAAAAAAAAGGCATCAAAATAAAATTATCACAGGTGTGGTATTTGAATACCTGAGCTTTCTGTAAACCTTCAGCTGCTTCTACTATTACTCTCCGATCCAAACAAACAACTTTACCTGATTCCAGGCACTTGTTATAACATTGCTGGGCATTTTCAAATTCCCCTAGCAAAAGGTGACAACTGGAGAGGCAAACCACATGTCATTATGTGTGAGAGGAAAAAACACTATATTTTGAAATTTTAAATTATACTCAATTTTAAATTATACTCCTTGGAGTATAATTTTAAATTATGTTCTTGGAGTACAATTACAATCATAACACTTACTTAGCTGTTCTCATCTGTACTTTCAGAAAGGTGGGGTCCAAAGAAGTAGCCCTCATGCAATCCTCTAGAGCTTCCCTAATCCTTCCAAGACTAATACGTGTTGCTGCACGGTTGCTATAACACAGTAAAAGAGGCTTACTGCAGCATCCTGATCTTTCACTGGAAGGGACAGAATCTATTCCTTTTGTGTAGAATTCCTCAGCTTTAGAAAGATCCTTAGCTTTATGAGCACGGTTCCCCCTAGAAAATAAAGGTAGTGTGTAAAAATAATAGATGTCAATTTCAAAAACATCAAACAGAAATCAGCATGGCCAAATATCGAAGAACTAATTAAAATATATTTGAAAGAGCTGGGTTTTAGTCAGAACCTGAGTCTCCATTGGTAACAGGCAGCTTCAATTGTAGCCAGTGACGTATCACCCCCTTCCGTGAGCTGATCATTCATCTGAGACTTGTCCGTAACATCAGAGAGCGATGACACGTTGGGAGTGGTAATTGGAGAAAATTGTGCGGAAGATACAGGCTTTCCGCACCCCATTTTCCTCCTAAATTTCTTCTGTTTACGCTTATATAATGATGAAGTACCCTCTACAGTGGATCCTGCAGAAAATGCAAAATCTTTCTCCTTCGAATCACCCAGACCATTAACAAAATGAAATATATCAGCTTTTTTCTTTTCAGAGTTCGAGGTGAGGTCATCTTTATAATCAGTGGGAATTGATAATGATGGGTGCAGCACATTTAATTCTTCTGAAGCCTTTAGATCTTGATCATCTGCTGCTGTTTCTTGATACGGAGAAAAATCCATCGGAGAGAAGCCGCCAGAAGATTCAGGGGTTTCAAGTGAACTGTTTTCCTTTGGCAAATGATCTATCCTTGTCTGTTTCTTATTCAATGAATGTGACTTCGATTTCCGCCTCAGGAAATTTGATCCTTTATCTTTGGAAGGTTTAGTCTTATGTGTGGATTCAAATTTTTTATTTAGGTTACAAAATAAGTTATCTTTAAAACAAGAAGGATCCCATGCCGGAGGTTTAAAGTCCGTACAAGACTCTTCAGCTCCATTCACTTGAGCATCTTCAGACACGTGAAATTCTGGAATTTTGCCACACTGGAAATCTCCGATCCTACCCTGACTGGTTGATGTCTTAGAACAAGGTATTCCTGTAGCATCCTGGGCAATGCCACAAGCAGTTCCATTTTTAACATCATCTTTTCTGCCAGCTTTGGCATATTGCCGTCCAATATTCTCAAAATCAACATTAGTATACAATTGTTCACCGCTAGTATTAGTTCCCGAACTAACACTAGAAACCTTGTCACTTCCTCCAAACACAAAACCATTGCTACTACTTACACCTGACTTCGTAGAATCTCTAGCAATACGGACACCCTCAGGATGATTGATGTTCAGTTTCTTTATCTCATCTACTAATTTACTACCAGAAATGTCATTAAAAGTAGCAGTAAAACCATTAGTACTTCCCTTTCCACTCTTTGACTTAACATCATTACCCAGATTACCACACTTATCAGCATCTTTATCAAAACTACTGTTCGTTTCCGTGGCAGCATGAAAAACGCCACTTCCATTATTCGAATTTCTCATGCTGTCAACAGATTCCTTCTTTTCTACATTAAAACTTGACATTTTAATATCTATATGTTGTTTATCACCAAACACAAATTCAGTTTTACATTCCCTCTCCTTACCATCAGGTACACTAGATTTTCCTTTTTCTATATTAAAATTAGAATGCAAATCATTTCTACCAGCACCAAAAACAAACCCTGTAAAATTAACTTTCCCCTTCTCCCCTTCTGAATTCGATGTATTTCTCTCACTATTCTTTTTCTCTCCATCAAGAATTGAATTCGATTTAGAATCGATTTCTTTAGCACTAAACACAAATTCAACACCGCCACTTTTCCTAACCTCTGATTCTTTCTGTTCCGAATTCAAATCCCTAACAGAATCAGAATCAATCTTTCTAGCACTAAACACAAAAGAACCGGCATCAGTTTCTACTCCTTTAAAATTATCACTTACCTGATCGGAGCGAAAAGGATTGAAACCGAAACCGGAGCCAGAGCCAGAGACTTCATCGTCAACTGCATCGGCGGTTCTGGTCCTAGACCTTGCGTTCTGAGTCGCCGATTGTTTTCTCAATTTTGTCAGTCTCGGTCTCGACTTTCCACGTGCGGTGGAACCGACAGGGATGGTGGCGTCGGCGTTGAAAGGGGCGAAATGGAGAGGAGAATGTGGAGTTGTATCGGAGGAGGAAAAGTTCATCGCCGCCGGCGACATTGATGAAGAAGGGTGGAGAATCGAATTGGGTGAGTAGGGTTTTCGAATTGAGTTTGAAACGAGTTCAGAGTTCGAATTCCCACTCTTCTACACACGGAATTGAAAATTTGTTTGGTTGATTAAGTAATTAATTGAATGGTGATTAATTAAGTAATTACATATTTTGGGATATTTGTAATAATTAGGTGAAAGACTGAAGAAGGGTTGCGTGGCGGTGTTGTGTAAGAAAAGTACCGAAGGAGGGAGGGTATGTAAACCAATTAGGGGTGTATTAGATTCAGATTTTTAAAAAATTTAGAAGATTTTTTTTGTGATAATTATTTTTTACGTTTAATAAAAAAATTGTAAAATATATACAATAAAAAAATTGTAAAAAAAATACTCAATTTTTTTTTTGATATCATAAAAAAAAAAAAAAATACTCAATTTATTTACCCTGATTTTTTATATCATAAACATAATTATCCATTGTTACTTAAGATCTGGATAAAAGTCTTTCGCTAACTGCAGGATCCGATAAAAATCCTTTTTTTGAAGTGTTCGTTTAAGTCTCGGAATTTATGATGTACTTCATGCGTTTTAAGAACAAAATCATTGTTTTTATTAGTGTTAGAATTACATCCAACAACTTTTAATAACAAGTTGTCTCATGACAGCATAATAGAACAAATATTCAAGTGAGTATTGAAAAGAAAGAAAAATAAAGAAGATGAAAAGGAATGCATAATTGCAAAAGAAAAAGGAAAATAAAGCAAGAACGAACCAATATTAAATTGCATGAAATGTAAAGGGTGGTTGGAATTCATTCTTATGAACTCCTTAAACCCATTTGCTATCTGTGGCGTGGGTATTGCAGTGTTTTTAGAAAATAAGATTCAACCTCTTGTATATAGAAATTACAACTATTTACATAGAAAATAAAATAACTTCATACGTCTAAGATTTTGACAAGTGTCTTATTTAATACATTACTTAATATAAGATTGACACATGTCACTTTGAATTTGTAGGAGTTGTTCGCTTCTTCGAATGTCTTGTTGAAATGAAGCTTTCGACAACATAATAGTTTGGTCGAATTTCTCTTAAACTTGATAACTTCGACCAAACTTGATAACTTGATTAGTCATTATACTCAATTTCTTTGTTGTTAAAAAAATGGTGAATGTAATTCATGCCATAACAGTAACGTGCTAACAAAGTTTTCATATATAACAGGTACTAGAGGTGGTCAATAAACTTCTATGCCAATATATCACATGTTAGTCGAATGTCACACAATGATTAGTCGAATTCCACTTAATATGACTAACTTCGACAAATCACGTTCCATGGTCGGTCGACATGAATTTTCTTCTTCTATTCAAATTCTAATACCAAGTCGAAATGAACAAATCACGTTCCATGGCCGGTCGACATGAATTTTCTTCTTCTATTCAAATTCTAACACAAGTCGAAATGAATATCAACAACTTTATAATTTTGGTGTTAACAAAGGCCCCCATAACATTTTTAATCATGGCACAAATTCAGAGAAAACTCTTGATAACCTCTTTTGAAAACTTACCCAAATTTTGGAGAATATGTCGACTCCATATTTATTTTATATAAAAAATATAGAATAAAATGTAACCAAGTATTCAGTTACTAAAATCTTGGTCGAAATAACTAGTATTACTACCATGATCAATCTAATAACTTCATTGTTATTAGAACATTTCAAAGTGGCATTTATCATATTTCCAACTCCGACATGTTATAATGGCATCAATAGTAACTTGTCATTTTCTTCTATATTTTTTCAACATAATCAAAATAATAATTTGAAACCACTCAAGAAGTAAATTGAAACATTAATGGACTTTAATCCTTGAAAAAATATTAGTCGAAAACAACCAATTTTCTTCAAGCCTTGTTTCATTTCCATATGGAAAAAATTTCAACAGATTAAAGGATCATTATATTAAATGATCAAAATTAAATATAATTGTTGTATTGATTTGTTGGCCGGTGGTATCCTTCATTATTGAAGGGTCGTGTGTTCAAATTTATATATTTTGGAAATATTTCTTACATGAAATACTTGGTCGAAATCACCATTCTTAGAATGAAATCAACATACGAAAATTCGACCATTTTTACAACATCTCATGGTTTCAACCAATATTTTGATTATCTTTTCATAATTGACAACATGAACAAAATTTTGATCACTTTACCAAATTTAAAAACAACTTTAATCTTAACATCATGCATGACAAAGTGTTACATCAAAATTTAATTTGAATATTCAAGATATTGGTTTCTCAAAAATCATGGTTTTTGAAAATAACCATTTTCACTACGGTTTCAAAAACTGTTTCTCATAGCCACAATTTGATTCACAATTTACCCAAAAATATTGTTTTGCTTAGAGATTAAATTATTATTTTCAGACGCATAAAGCATTGATCAACCCTAAACTTAAAACTCCACGTTCACCGCACCAATTTGTTTACACCGATTTTTGGTAACATAAACATAATTATCCATTGTTACTTTAAGACCTGGATAAAAGTCCTTCGGTAACTGCAGGATCCGATAAGAATCATTTTTTTGAAGTGTTCGTTCAAGTCTCGAGATTTATGATGTACTTCATGCGTCTTTAAGAACATAATCATTGTTCTTATCAGTGTTAGAATTACATCCAATAACTTTTAATAACAAGTTGTCTCATGACAACATAATAGAACAAATACTCAAGTGAGTATTAAAAAAAGAAAAAAATAAAGAAGATGAAAATGAATGCATAATTGCAAAAGAAAAAAGAAAATAAAGCAAGAACAAATCAATATTAAATTGCATGAAATGTAAAGGGTGGTTGGAATACATTCTTATGCACTCCTTGAACCCGTTTGCTCCGTGGCGTGAACATTGCAAAGTTTTTAGAAAATAAGATCTAACCCCTTGTACATAGAAATTACAACTATTTATAGAGAAAATAAAACAGCTTCCTACATCTAAGATTTTGACAAGTGTCTTATTTAATAAATTACTTAATCTAAGATTGACAATGTCCCTTTGAATTTATAGGAGTTGTTCGCTTCTTCGAATGTCTTCTTGTTGAAATGAAGTCTTCGAAAACATAATATATAGTTTGGTCGAATTCCTCTTAAACTTGATAACTTCGACCAAACTTGATAACTTGATATATCACATGTTAGTCAAATGTCACACAATGATTAGTCGAATTCCACTTAATATGACTAACTTCGACAAATCACGTTCCATGGCCGGTCGACATGAATTTTCTTCTTCTATTCAAATTCTAACCCCAAGTCAAAATGAATATCAACAACTTTATAATTTTGGTGTTAACAGTATCCAATGGAATTAAGGGGATAATTAACAGTTAAGTTTGTAGAATAATATCAACTTCAAACAATAACAACAAATTCATGATATATATGTACTTTTCATTTGAAAAACATAACCAAACTTATAGATATTGTAGTACTTGATCTACTCCTAATATAGATAGAAAAACAGAATCAAACTGTCAATTTGAAGAGTTGCTGATACTATTACCGATATGTTTAAAGTCATATATCATCATGGTTATGATAAAAACTAAAAAACATATAAAAAGGAGCCAGCAACAAAGACACCTCAAAATTGTATCAAACCAAATCAACAACTTCAACTCATGTTTTGAGGAGAACACTTTCGATGTCTAGAAGACATTTTAAATAACAAATCATTAGAATAAGCAAGAATTAGTGTGTAAAACTAGTGTGTGAAATGAGTGTACATTGCAACACACTGATTTCCCTCAATATTCATATATGTAATAAATGCAACCCTAAATAGTCATGCATATATTTCCCTCAATATTCATATATGATGTACAAGAAGATCATATTTTTACAATAAGTTAGAAACCAAGCAAGAAGCAACCAACATATTCATTTTACATTGACTCCCACGTTTTCTTCTTTGTCATCCTCTTACTCCTTTTTGCTTTTGTTTGGCGGCGGCGGTTTACGTATCTGACATAACTTCTTTTCAGTTAACGGAAGTCCTCCCTTCAAGAAAGTACCAAGACTCCAGACCACGGTAGAGACTACAAGCAATCTTCGTGTAGGTTCATCGACACATATTTTATCTATCGGATCGACATAGGGAAACATCATTTGAAACCCCAAGCAATGAAGTTTCACTATGCAGTCTCGATAGTTATCATCATTTGTTATGAGTAAAACACTGGATCTTGGGTGGTGAAAACACCACATCAAAAGAGTAATGAATCCTTTCAATTTGGCATCTTTGAAACATTTGAATACAGAGTAAAAACGGTAAACATCATGCTATCATGAATGAAATAAATAACAATAATCATGATGCTATTGTTGGCGCAGCAGAAGCAAGAATTTGCTTGGTTCAGAGGATGCAACGTTCAGAGGTTGTGTTGCCTCTGACTCTGAAGTGCTTCAGAGAATGGATTGCAGGCACAGGCACGCGCAGGATTGCAGGCAAGCTCAGCAGGCACGCAGGCTTGACCTTGGGCAAACTAGCAGTTTTGCAAAAACTACAATATACAAGATGAACAAGTTTCTTGATGAAATTGATTAACAACTGAACTTGAAACCTTAGGGAAATAGAGAATTTTATTCTTCCTTAATGGGCCACAAAAAGATTGATTACAAATTAATGCACTAGTAGCACTTATATAGGATGGCTTGTGTAACAAGCAAGCTCATCCCTTAGGCCTAAACAAATTCCCTAACTACCTAGTTAGTTACTAACAAACTTTTAACTAACAAGTTGGTTGTAACTAACTCTAACAACATCTAAACAAACTAATTTTCAAGATGAATTAACCACTTTCTTAACACTCCTCCTTAATTCATGCTTGAATTGCAATCAACCAGTCCTAAGCTCCTCCTCAAAAATTCAAACCTGTCAAGTTTCACAGCCTTTGTAAAATCATCTGCAAGTTGTACCTCAGTTGGACAATACTGCACTTCAATCATACCATTAGTCACTTGTTCTCTAATGAAATGAAATCTGGTAGCAATGTGCTTGCTCCTGCCATGAGAGATTGGATTTTTAGCAAGACTTATAGCAGACTTGTTATCAATCCTTAGGATTAGAGGCTTCACTGGTTCACACTTGATTTCTATCATCACTGAATTCAACCAAATTGCTTGACATGCTGCAAATGTGCCTGCTATATACTCAGCTTCACAAGATGAGAGGGCAGTCACAGCTTGTTTCTTTGTACACCAAGATATTGCAGCATTGTTGAACTTGAAAACATAACCTGATGTACTCCTCCTATCAGTTATGTCTCCACACCAATCACTATCAGAATACCCTATCAAAGTACTCCCTGCACTGTTTGTACCAATAGGGAATAGCAAGCCAATTTCCAAAGTACCCTTTGAGATATCTGAGGATTCACTTAGCAGCTATCATGTGTGACTTCCTTGGATCATGCATAAATCTGCTGATAACACTCACAACATAACATATATCAGGCCTACTGTTGCACACATACCTCAATGAGCCAACTATTTGTCTGAACACAGTTGGATCAACCTTCTCTTCATCTGAGCACTCATCAATTTTTGTATTTGTCTCTGATGGATTTGACAATGGATTGCAGCTTTCCATTTCAAATTTTCCAAGCAATTCACCAATATACTTCTGCTGGTGCATTACTATACCATCTCCTCTTCTCATAAATTCCATTCCTAGAAAGAATGAAAGTTCACCAAGATCAGACATTTCAAATTCACTTTTGAGCTTATCTTTCACTTTTGCAATTTCTGCAATTCTACTTCCAGTTATGAGCAAATCATCAACATACAAGCAGATTATGACAATATATTCATCTTTAGGGCAATGTACATATACACCAAACTCAACAGCACACTTTTTAAACCCCATCTGAATCAGAAAGTCATCAATCATTTTGTTCCATACTCTAGGAGCCTGTTTCAAGCCATATAGTGTCTTATACAGCTTATACACCATTGATTCTTTTCCTTTTATTTCAAAACCTGGAGGCTGTGACACATACACTTCCTCATCAAGTGGACCATTCAGAAATGCTGATTTCACATCCAGATGGTACAGGCTCCATTTGTTCTTACAGGCCAATGCTACAACCAACCTCACAGTCTCTATTCTAGCAACTGGTGCAAACACTTCATTGTAGTCAATTCCATGTTTCTGTAAGAATCCTCTAGCAACTAACCTTGCTTTATGCTTTGAAATTGTGCCATCAGGGTTCAATTTCACTTTGAACACCCATTCCACATCAATTTTCTTTTTCTTGTCAGGCAAGTCAACTAGCTTCCAAGTCTGATTTTTCTCAATTGACTTCAGCTCTTCTTCCATTGCCTTCTTCCACACATTACTTTGCAAAGCATCTCTGTAGTTCAATGGTTCAGAATCAGCTAGTAATGCAAAGTGAATGAGATCACCCTCATCATTCACTGCATTGTCTTGAGTAACTTCACAATCATTCAATCTAGCTGGTACACGTTTGGTTCTCTGAGTCCTTGCAATCATATGAATTCTATCATCATCATCACTTGATAAATTCATATTACCATCACTATCTGTACCTTGATTCTGACTAGTTTCAGCAGCATACTCACCTTCATCACCTCCATCAGATTCATCACTTGAACTTGGATAGATGAAGGTTGACTGCAATTCACTATTGTACACTGGTTCCTTCTCCCATTTCCATTTCTCTTCTTCATTCACAATTACATCTCTGCTAATGTGAACCTTCTGAGTAACTGGATTGTATAGCTTGTAGGCACCAGTTGGATGATATCCTATGAGTATCATTATTTCACTTTTATCCTCAAGTTTGGTTCTGCTATCATCTGGTACATGCTTATAGCATAATGAGCCAAAAACCTTGAGGTGTTTCACACTTGGCTTCCTTCCACACCAAGCTTCCTCTGGCACAACTTTCAGTTTCTTAGTAGGACATTTGTTCAGAATGTAGGCTGTAGTAAGTACTGCTTCACCCCAGAACTTGTGTGGCAAATTCTTCTGCTTAATCATGCTTCTTGCCATATCTAACAATGTTCTGTTTCTTCTTTCAGCTATGAAATTCTGGTACATAGTAGACAAGTGTTGTCCACGATGTTCAGACACTTGTCGTAACACTTGTCTTAACAGAGAGAACAATAAATCAGAGCATTAAAAACAGATATTGAAAAGCATAAATAACACACATAATTGTTAACCCAGTTCAGCCTAATAGCCTAATCTGGGGGATACCAATCCAGGAGGAAATTCACTATCAGCAGTATTAATTCAGAGCTAAACTCCCCCGTTTACAACTCCTCACTTAATCCCTACCTAATGACACTTCTACCTAGGAACTCCTAGATATGAGACCCCGTCTCACTCCCCTCAACCTTACAACCAGTAAGGATTTCAATAACAACATAATGGAGACACTCTCCTTGACAAAGATGAAGACACACTTCAATGACATTAACACCTAGCCAACGACTAAGTTCACAATTTGGAGTTGCTTAAAAGCTTCCTCCAAATACAATACTCAACTCATTACCTACAGGTTTCTGAGTGAGGACATAGTGACCATCTCACAATCCGAGTGGTTCACTTTACACCAACTCTCCTAGAGAGTGGCTTAAAGACACGAAACCCTTAAAAGACTACATCTTTGATATTCTATTTTAGCTTCAAGTTTCGGTGAATAAAACAGGGTTAGCAGCACCCTTTAAATAGCAGAGCCTCGTGGGCTTTTCATAATGCTTCAGCTCCAATAAATCTTCTAGATGCAAAATATATATTTTTACCAAATCTTTCTTTGCATCAAATATTCCTCCCATAAATATATTTGTTGTAAATATATTTTAAAATTAAATCTTCTTGAAGCACAAAGATTTATTTGAAATAAATCTTTTATATTTTCTGCAGCAATCTTCACAAGATATATTTTTGAAACAAATATTATATTTTCTAAAAGTTATTTTATTCCTTTAGAAAATAGAACTAGGGTTCGGCTGCCTTCAGAAACAATGGACCACGTGTGCCTTGTTGTATAAGTCACCACGAAATAATTCTTTAATCAAATCTTCGAAAGATTGAGTAGAAAATAAAAACGCTAGCTGGCGCGAACAATCAGACATACAAGTGTTGTTACATTTGTCTCAACACTTGGTGTACACACATATGTCTCAATACTTGGCTAAAAGATGTTTTTGCAAAATGTAGCCAACATACAAAAACCCAACAAGCTAGTCCATTGTGCTGTGGTGTGTATGGAGCAGTAACTTCATGTGTAATGCCTTGATTAGTACAGAAGTTCTCAAACTCTTTTGAGGTATACTCTCCACCACCATCTGTTCTCAAGATCTTAATTGATTTCTCACTTTCTTTTTCAATCATGACTTTAAACTTCTTAAACACTTCTAAAGCTTCACTCTTTAGCTTCAAAGTGTATAACCAGATCATTCTGCTATATTCATCAACAAATGCAATGAAATACTTGCTTCCCCCTAATGAAGCAACTTCAAATGGACCACAGATGTCACTATGAATAACTTGCAATACAGCACTAGCTCTCTTAGGCATTTCAGCTACAAAAGGTTTTCTACTGTGCTTACTCTTCACACATATCTCACATATGGACTTCTTAGTCTTAAACTTAGGCAGGCCATACACCAATTCCTTAGAATTTAAATCACTGAGGCTTCTATAGTTTAAGTGTGCATACCTTTTGTGCCAAAGTGCTTCAACCTCATCAATCACTGTGGTAGACATGCACATCATATCTACACTTGAGATTTTACACCTGTAGGTTCTGTTGTTTGACAAGCTGCACATCAGAACCAAGTTCTTCATTTTGTCAAACAGCTTCAGTGCATTGTCCTCCATGCTTACAGAGAACCCTCTTTGCACCAATTGACCTAAACTGAGCAAATTGCAATTCATACCAGGGACATATAACACTTCAGAGATGATCACTTTACCTCCCTTCTTACTTTTGATCACTATGTTACCAATACCTTCAGCAGCAAGTTTTCTACCATCTGCTATAGCTTTATACTAGACCTTTTGCTTGCATCAAAATTGGTTAACCATTCTCTATGTGGTGTCATATGATTTGAACATCCTGAATCAAGAAACCATTCTTCATTCTTCTCACATTCATCCCCTATAGTAGCCATCATTAAGACGGACTTGACATCACTTTCTTATGCTACATTAGCCTCTTGTTGATCTTTCTTGTACCAACACTCATCAGCAAAGTGGCCAAGCTTCTCACAATTGTAGCTCACCTAGCTTTTATCAAAGTTCTTCTTTTTGTTTTTACCTTTGGCAAAACCTCCTCCTTTAGAGGATTCAGCTTTGTCATCAGTTTTTGAACTCTGATCTTTAAGCCACTTTGGTTTATCTTTGCCTTTCTTTTTGTAGTTCTTTCCATTATCTTCTTTCTTGTTGGTTTGAGCTTGCAAGGCTTGTTGTTCTTTCTTTTCTGAACCTCTACTGAGAACTTTAATCTCATGTGCTTCCAAAGCACTTTGTAATTCCTCAATTTTCATAGTAGCTGTATCTTTCACATACTCTATAGCTATTACTACGTTATCAAGGTTTGGAGTTAAGGATCTAAGCACTTTCTCTACTACCATTTCATCAGTGACAGTCTCTCCACAGTTTTGCATTTGATGAACAAGTGCAAGAAGTTTTGAGAAGAAGTCACTTACTTTTTGATCCTCTTCCATCACCATAGACTCATATTGCCTCCTAAAGGCCTGCAATTTCACCATCATGGTAACCCTCGAGTATATCCCAAGCTTCTTTGGACTTAGTTGATTTTGAAATCTTTTCAAAATGTTGTGCATCACAATTCTGCTGGATATAGAATAAAGCCTTGCAGTCTTTTTTCTTGTTTTCTTTGTATGTATTTCTCTGATCATTAGTTGAATTTGCTCCCAACTCATCGTATTCATTCACCACTACCTCAAGACACTCTTGTGCTCCAAATAAGGACATCATCACTGCACTCCATCTATCCCAATTCTTTCCATCAAGAATCAAAATGTTTGTGCCAAAACCTTGGGTGTTCATCTTGAATTTTCAAGAAATCAATCTACACAGCTTCACTTTGTGTTTCTCCACTTGATTCCTTCACATTTCACTCTTGTCTTGTGATTGAACCAGGCTCTTGATGCCAATTGTTGGCGCAGCAGAAGCAAGAATTTGCTTGGTTCAGAGGATGCAACGTTCAGAGGTTGTGTTGCCTCTAACTCTGAAGTGCTTCAGATGATGGATTGCAGGCACAGGCACGCGCAGGATTGCAGGCAAGCTCAGCATACACGCAGGCTTGACCTTGGGCAAACTAGCAGTTTTGCAAAAACTGCAATATACAAGATGAACAAGTTTCTTGATGAAATTGATTAACAATTGAACTTGAAACCTTAGGGAAATAGAGAATTTTATTCTTCCTTAATGGGTCACAAAAAGTTTGATTACAAATGAATGCACTAGTTGCACTTATATAGGATGGCTTGTGTAACAAGCAAGCTCATCCCTTAGGCCTAAACAAATTCCCTAACTACCTAGTTAGTTACTAACAAACTTTTAACTAACAAGTTGGTTGTAACTAACTCTAACAACATCTAAACAAACTAATTTTTAAGATGAATTAACCACTTTCTTAACAGCTATCATGTAGTGTAGCACAATAAAAATTAGATCTTGTGGTGTAGTGGTTGAAGATTGGAGGTAGGAAGAAAGAAGTTTTAAAGAGTAGAAAAAAACTATGGATTTTGCTCTAGTTATATGTAGTGAGCACAGAGGACTATGTTTGAGTTGAAAATCACAATTGGTAAAATAATGTGTTAGTCTACGGTCAACCACTAAAAAAATACTCCAAACTTATTTTGAAAATTCACAATTGAAGAATAAATGATGAATATCTTCCTCTTCTCAAAAGTAAAGAGCCCAACAAAATTCGCGAGGATTAACTATGATTCCCTAGATAGTCAAAGCCATACACGTCGGTAATTTTTCTAATATTCGATTGTAAGCGTTTTAAAACATTCACAACATAAACTTCAACGGCATAAAAACCAACTATATTATGAAGAAACATATATGTCAAATCAATAGAAAAATGCCTGAAACCTCAATAATCTACTTTATTTTACCTTTCATATTTACAAAAGGCCGAACATAAGCCAACAACATTAACAGCTATGCTGCTAACACTTTCCTCTGTCGCGCCCAATTCTAGACATACATACATTTGCTTAATAAAATACTCAAGTTTTTTTTTTTTTTTTTTTTACTCAAAATAAGGATATTCATTCATTCCAATAATTGATACAGTACATCACATGCAAATACAAATTCAACATAGCTAAAAACAAAAAGGATGAAACTGCAAACAATCTCACAGCATCCATGTTAATAGCATACAACGGCAATTGCAATATGCCTACAAATAATATAATATGATAAAAGTCACCAGAATGTCCATGCTTCCGGATCTGCAACGATGATGCCCAAATCATTGATCGAATCTGCAATTGATTGAAATCTACCTTTCAAAATGAACCAAACGAACACCGCAACAAGACGGACAAACAAACGCCGTAACAATGACGACCACCAACAAAGCGCCGCACTCAGACGACGAAATCACAAAACAAGAAAAACAAAACTAAAAAACTTAATTTATGTGAAATCACTTATTTAAATGGAAAGAAAATAAAAAAACAACTTAGAGGGGTGATTTTGGGTCAAAAATTGACCCAAAAACCACCCCTCCTTGGTGGATGATGAAGAAGAAAAGCAAGATAGGGTTAGAAGAGAGGGGGAGCGGCGGCTGTAACTAGGTTAGGGGTTTGTACTCAAGTTAATAATATAAATCAGTAAAATGTCTATAAAGGATATGATTATGTATTTGGATTTGTAATGTTGACAAGCAAGTCTTTGATTGAAGTTAGTGAATTGTCAATTTTTTATTTTTTTGCCAACCATCTGATTTTTAAAACAATGAAACCCAATCTCCCAAAATTTTTATACGAGTATACGTTTTTTTCTTGAAATATTTTAGTTTTTTTTATTGTTTATGATAATTGTCCTGGAAACTTAGCTCGGTTAACGGGAAAATATATCGATAAGTGTTGTCGTGACTAACAAAACGCAAAGTGTAGGACACACGTGGCTTGTTTTGCCCGATCACCAAACTTGAAATACACCGCCACAACAATCACAACTCCAGAATTTATTTTCTTCACGCACGTTTCTTCACTTTCAATCATTTAGGTATTACTACTACTACTACTCCTCCTTTATTCTCCTTTATTCATATATTCTCATTCTGATTCTTCTTGCATCAAACTAGGTTTTTTTCTGATATTATAAGAACACGCTGAATTATAGTATTTGAATAACTATTAGACAGTAACCTAGTTCAATTTGCATTTGTGTAGCTGCTATAGTTAGGCATATTATTGATTTTGATTTGTTGTATGCATCTATGTTAGGATCAAAATGTTACTACTGTGTTTTAGTAATTTATTACTTTGTTTTGCAGGTCAAGGATTTCATAACTTCTTGTAATTTACTTTAATCTGACTGAACTGAAAGAGGAATGCAATTGAATGCAAATCAGATAAAATGATGCAAGGTAGGTGCAACAATTAATCATTTTAGACTAAATACCCAATTTTGGTTCTCACAATTTTGTTGCAGCCCAATTCTGTTCATGACAAATTAGTCCTTGACATTTTTATACAGGAGATAAATTAGTCAAAGACTGAATTGGCCCCTTATGAAAATGTCACAGACTAATTTGAGTATTATTTTTGTTAGGGACTGAATTGGGCCGCAAAAAGAATTGCGAGTGACCAAATTGGGTCTTTATTCATTACTTTATATTATATGAAGCTCAATTCAAGTACTTTTCGATTAGGGTAGACGTTTGGTATTACTATGTTAAGTTAGTAATATGGGGTCGAGTAGGAACTAACTATAAGCCTGTTTGGATGGGTTTATTTGAGCTTATCTTCTGACATAAGTTTTGTGAGACTGTTTGGTAGAACTTATAAAAACAACTTATGACATTTTTCATGAGCTTTTTTCAGCCTATTTTTAAAGTTCCCCAAGATAGCTTATGAAAACAGCTTATAGCAAATACAAAAACAATTTAACTTTATCTGATGCTATAAAAATAGCTTATTAATCTTATACATTAGCGCTTATCATGATAAGTTATAGATAAGAGCTTGTGCTATAAGCTGCAAATAAGTTGTTTATCCAAACAGAGCCATATGTTAAGTTAGTAATATGGGAACTAACATAATCACTAATTTACTACTACCATTTTCCTATAATAAAGAAAGTAATGCAATTGGAAATGTAAATCATGTAGTTTGATTTATTCGGATAAAACTTTGAACAAGTCTTTGTACTAAAGTAATAAAGCCGTGAAAATCGGCTGACACATCACATTGAAATAAGGGAATCCAACTTATTTATCTATTTGAAGATAAAAATAGAATCAATTAGTGAAGCATGCCAAAACAATGACATGCAAACACACTATACTATTTATCCCAAGACTTTTTAGTCTTCATGGAAATCTTTTGTACTTGATCCAAAATTATCTTCATTATTTTGGCCTTTTGAAGTCTTAGTACGAGTTCCTTCTTTCTAATGTAGTATTTTCTATTTAAAGAAGTTTATAGCTGTTGAAATGTACTCTAGTGCATGTTACAGTCTTGGAGCACTGTCAGAAAATAATTTGGTCTACTGAGATATAACAGTTTTTTCAAAAGCCTATAACTAAGTTAGGTAAGTTTTTTCATACATTAGGGCTTATCATGATAAGTTATAGATAAGTGTTTGTGCTATAAGCTGCAAATAAGTTGTTTATCCAAACAGAGCCATATGTTAAGTTAGTAATATGGGAACTAACATAATCACTAATTTACTACTAACATTTTCCTATAATAAAGAAAGTAATGCAATTGGAAATGTAAATCATGTAGTTTGATTTATTCGGATAAAACTTTGAACAAGTCTTTGTACTAAAGTAATAAAGCCGTGAAAATCGGCTGACACATCACATTGAAATAAGGGAATCCAACTTATTTATCTATTTGAAGATAAAAATAGAATCAATTAGTGAAGCATGCCAAAACAATGACATGCAAACACACTCTATAGTATTTATCCCAAGACTTTTTAGTCTTCATGGAAATCTTTTGTAGGAGTTCCTTCTTTCTAATGTAGTATTTTCTATTTAAAGAAGTTTATAGCTGTTGAACTGTACCCTAGTGCATGTTACAGACTTAGAGCACTGTCAGTAAATAATTTGGCCTACTGAGATATAACAGTTTTTTCAAAAGCCTATTATTAGAATTTGAGAGGCCTATACTCAACCACAAAAGCTAGCTTAAGAGTTGAGGTTTGCACTACACTTATAAAGGCTATCTTTACCATATCTCTAGCCAATGTGGGACTTCTAACACACCCCCTCACGTCCAGAACTGAACAAGCTGGAACGTGGGATCAACAACAACGGGTGGCCCAAATATGGGAGGTCTCCACAACAAATAACAAATGGATCTAGGATAGGCTCTGATACCATATTAGAATTTGAGAGGCCTATACTCAACCACAAAAGCTAGCTTAAGAGTTGAGGTTTGCACTACACTTATAAAGGCTATCTTTACCATATCTCTAGCCAATGTGGGACTTCTAACACCTATAAATAAAGTTGGTTAAGTTTTTTCGTCCATTCAAGTAGGTCAGCACCTTTTTAACCTTTGTTTTCTGCATAGGACTCCTATATTTTTTATTTTTAATATAGGAAGTGCATAGTCTTTGGTTGCATGATATATTTCTTTAAAGTTGTTCCACAGTACTCTAGAGATAATGATTTTTACTTAATAGGATTCTCTTTACCTAGTAATTCTGTATTTTGGGGTTCTATTATTTTATTTACTTTCATTTGATATAATGGTTATGTTAATGCACTTGATGCTGTTGTTTAAGACTTTGTCTGTCTGAGTTCATCAGATAAAAATGGGACCACTCCAGTGGTGGACGTATCCACCGACACCAATCTTTCTAAGATTGATGACAAAGATGTTTTAGAACATTTTACAAGAGCCTCTGGAGATGCTGAAGAGCCAAAGGCAGGTGATTCGAAAGGCGGAGAAAATAGTACAAAGGGCACATCTCTTGAGGAAATTGATGTTTCTGCGGAGGTTAACATGGAGGCATCCATAACACCTGATGATGTCATTCGGGCTGGGGGATTTGGTGCCAGAGATGATATCAGTAGCTTTCTTCCTGTTGCAAGTGATTCAACTGACTTTGAAGCTTCAATCCGTGATGCACGGGGTTATGAGGAACCACAGGGAGAAGTGAGCAGGCCCGGACTTGGTTGGACTGGTGCGGCTAAGGGTGAATAAATAGTAATTCTCACTGTTGTTGTATGCACTTATATTTGCAACTTTCTAACTAGGGCGATAATCTTGTGTTTGTCTACTTAACTGATCTTTGTTAAACTCAACGAGTCATGTAATATCGAAAAAAATCTTGTTACAAGTACTATGAGAATATTTCATGTAAATATAGTTGGTCTTTTACTATTATTTGTTTTTGAATGACAAATGTTAGTATATATATGTTAGTGTTACATTGTGGGTGGGGATAGAAAACTTAACCTCTTTACAGTTGGGACTTGGGAATGGTGTTTCTTTCTTTCTTTCTTGTTGATTATGAATTTCTGTTTTAGCAGTACGTGCAATGTCACAAAAAAAAGTAGAAATTAACTTTTAAAAAGTCTTCCAAATGCTCATAGTCCCTTTCTTTGCTTATACTTTTTTTTACAGATGTTTTCTCTCCCAATCCCCCTCAATTCTTTTCTACCCCCTGAATTTCCGTTTTTGCCCTTGGGGTACTGCGGTTTATACGAACCGAAATAATATTTCATGCTGATAAATTTCGGTAACCATTTACCGAAATCTGGGACATTTCGGTTCGCAGGTACCGAAACAATTATTTCGGTAAACTGCTACCGAAAATGGCCTAATTCCAGCGACCAACGTACCAAAATCTATCACATTTCAGTTCGCAGGTACCGAACAAGCTGATGTTCGTTTTCTGTGTACCGAAAACGCTAATGTTCGGTTTGCAGTTACCGAAATGGTCTAATATTTGGCTTCGGTGAATATAAACCGAAGTTTTTTTGGCAAAAATGTTTCAAACCGCAAGGGGCAAAATTGGATTTTTGGGGGGTATAAAAGAAATGAGGGGGGTTGGGAGAGAAAACATTTTTTTTACAAAGGTGGTGCAAAGATGTAAACTCAAATTTGCTGCAAACTACCTAAAGGACCCCCCCTTTTCCAAATGCTCATAGTCCCACTAACTAATCAGTGATTACTGGTCTTTTTCTTAGTCAATCTTGTAGTTATGACCTAAAAAGCAAACATCAATTTCTTTTTGAAGTGACAATTCAATGGTCATGTTTACAAATTTACAATTATTGAGAGCATGGAAAACATACAAGGTCAATAATCAATATTTTACAACATTACATTCTAAAAATTCTAAAACTAAATAGAGGTGGACATTGCCTTTTGAAAGATTCTATGGCCAGGGGCAAGTAGTGCTAGTGGGTCATAGGCTCTTTTTCTTTCCTCAAATGCCCCCCATTTTGACCCAAAGTGAGTTTGCCATTCTTCCTGTGTGCTGTAATGAGCAAGATATTGCTTCACATGTAGTTGGGCATTGGTGCAGAAATCTAGGATCCTTTTGTTTTGGTTTAGAATGTATTCTAAACTGTTTTCACCAGTTGAAAATGGGATTGCTGATGTTAGGAATGCCACTAGGTAGAAAACATCTTCCTCTGGTGTGACAAAAGATGTTTTACTGTTCCACCTAGAACAACAAAAGGATCAACTTTAAGTTATAATTCAACTCAGAATTATACTGAGAATATCCAAATTTGTTAAATCATATATTCAAAAAGGGAATCCAAACATGTACTAATTAGAGGCAGCAAGTTTGACAAGCTAAGACTAGATAGATACCTTGTTTGATTGACAGGGTAAATGAGTACGGGACCATTACTTGTGTCCTTAAGAATATTGCCAAATACTTCTTCAGCAAAGTTATGAATCTCACTTCTTGGGATCAGAAGGTTCAGCCAAGGATGGTGAACATCCCCTAAGCCTTGTGCTCTTAGCTTCATCTCAGAAACATGCACTCTATCTAAAAATTCCACGTAAGAAACTTCTGATAGGAACAGTGTGGCTGGAATATAACTCAACTGTGACAGTAGGTGATCCACACCCTGCATTTAAATGGATAAAAAATGATAAATTTTTCCATTTGTTTCACACAACAAGTACTCTAAACCTGAAAATGAGATTGCGTGCATGTTTTGATCGACAGTGAGAATGACGAAATTGTGGTGGGCCACCACATTTTTGAGAAAATCTACACTTTGAAAAATTCAAGAAAATCACCTGTCACTGTGATTTCGCCAAACTCACCGTTAATCCAACATACACTGGATAAGTTTGGTGGTATGTTTTACCTGATTCATGACTTCAGCTTCATCGGGGTTGAAGTATTTTGCCATCTCAAGACAGTAGAAAGTCTTCCCATCTGAATGGAATTGGCTGGCTTGAAGTGGATCTTTGGGGTCAAAAGATAATCTCCAACCATTAAGGATGCCGGTTCTATTTATGATTACAAATCCTTCAACATAATCAAATGTGTTGTCCTTAAGTGATATCAAATTTTCTTGATCCCTTGTAAATGCAGAGAAATCTGAATACAGCACTCTAATCCATTTCACCTGTAAAATGTTGCAAATTATGTCATAAAAACATACTGTTCAGAACTTTTTTCTGTTCTGTCATATCAGAGAATGAGGTACGAAGTACCAACAATATTACGTTGGTTTAAGTAGAGTTAGGCTCAGATTTTTCAAATAAGGTATCAAGTTCGACCCTTGTGAATTGAAAAAAACTTGGTTGGAAGGAGAGGTCTCCCTAAACGTGGTCAACGAGATTTTCTGAGAAAATTAGTCATCTGCGAAGTCGAAAGATAATTTGCACATGTAACATCATTATCTGAAAAATATATTAGAGAATGAGGGGACACTCACCATCTTTGGTGCTGGTTCAAGAGAAATTCTAGCTCTGGTGATGATGCCAAATTGACCAAGCCCTCCAAGAACACCGTGAAAAAGGTCAGCATTTCGGTTTTCTGAACAGGTAATCACCTCTCCTTTTCCTACAGAAATGTATTTTGCAAACCAGATTAATATGGTGAAAGTAATTCAAAAGTGATTGACATTTGTCACACAAAATAGTACTACCGCCGGTCCTTTTTATAAGAAACAGCTAAGTCAACAAAAGTTTATGTATCTCTTCATAATATAGTCTAGATAAATTAATTTTTGTTGACTTAATTGTCTCTTATACAAAGGACCTGAGGGAGTATTAGTATTATAGATTGCAGCATTCATACTCAAAAAAAAACTTTGGCTTGAGCAGTACCTGTGACAACTTCCAACTGGAAGATGTTATTGATCTGAGGTCCATGCCTAAAAGCTTGTCCACTTACTCCAGCATTTGAAAGAGTGCCTCCAACAGTGAGGTGAAGATAATCTGTCCAAGATTTTGGTGCCAATCCATATTGAAGTGTCTCATGCAGAATGTTTATCCACAACTCACCAGCTGAGACATCGACAAAAGGAAATTCACCGGTTTGAATCTTCATTTCAGGACTGCGAAGCGACTCCATGCTAATGACTAGTCCTTGATGTGCTTGTGCCTGACCTTGAAGTGAATGTCCATGACCTCTAGCAGCAATCTTCACCTCTGAATCAGTCCCTTTTTCAAAAATATACTTCACGGTTCGTGAAATATCCGAAACAGTTTTCGGATGCAACACTGCTAGAGGAGGAAAATGGTGTATGTTGCCAAAGTCCTTGGCAGCACCTTCATTGTCCTTTAAGCTCAAGTGGCCATCAAGGGATTGTGATTGCAGTGATAAGAGGATTTCATAGGGTGGAATTGGAACTAAAGAAGTTGTATCAGAATTGTTACAGCCTGAGTCAGCTCTGTTTAGAATAAAGCTAAAGATTAGTAGTATAATGATTTTAATAAATAAAGATATGACATGTTTTGAGAAACCAATAAGTTTTAAAACCATGATTATTTTTTCTTCTTATAAAAATAAAAATTGCTTGATAGGAGAGGGGGTTGAATACTATTTTTATGAGGCAAGGTATAAGAAGAGCATAAACAAATGAGTTGAGAAGAATATTTGAAGAGGTCACCCTCTTTTATAGACAAACCTAGAGGTGTGTTTGATGCACTTTGTAATGGTAACAATTTCTTCATCATTTGTATATTTTTTTTTTGTTACATCATGATGTGTATATTTGGTTATACTATATACAAAGTACAAGTAAAATAATATGAATTTTTTTTTGTTTTCACCACCAGTTTAATCTGGTACGGGGGTCAGTTCTGGCATCAAGTGGTTCCAGCCCCCTCCCGATCGCAGTTGTGGGGGATCGAACCGTGATCCTCCCTACCAAGTTCAGCGTCAATCACCACTGAACCAACTAACGATTGGTTAATAATATGAAAATTTTTACCAAAAAATAAAATGAAATTTAATATTTTTTTTACTAAATTTAATGCTGTTTTTTCTTTTTTGACTAAATTTAATGCTATTGAATAGTTATAAATTAACATTGTACGAAATAGTAAATTTTTATCATTTGAATCAATTTGTTGTTGGTAAATTTATTTATT
This sequence comes from Trifolium pratense, assembly GCF_020283565.1. Lineage (NCBI taxonomy): Eukaryota > Viridiplantae > Streptophyta > Magnoliopsida > Fabales > Fabaceae > Trifolium > Trifolium pratense. The sequence goes on along the minus strand of NC_060064.1, from coordinate 15,726,304 downwards.
TTTTATTTTGGTCAAAAAAAAAAAGGGTCAACAAAATATAAGTAAAAATAGGTCACCAAAAGTTAATGTATTTGGTCTAAATTTTATACCAAATTTTAATTTTGCCCTTAGGAATGTATGTGTTTAATCATATTTTACCATATTATTTGTTACATGAATTCAAGGAATACAATGAATTGTTAGTGTAAACTAGTTTGACATTCATACTTAGACATTGAATTGTTAGTCTAAACTAGTTTTTTTTTTCTTTTTCTTTTCCCCACCAATTTAATCTGGTTCAGAGGTCAGTTCTGGCATCAAGTGGTTTCAGCCCCCTCCTGATCACAGTTACGGGAGATCGAGTTAAACTAGTTTGACATTCACATCTTGAATTGTTAATGTAAACTATTGTCTAAATATTAATCAAGATGTGTTGGATACAATTTGGTATGTCGATCAATACTTAGACAATAATTGAAAGTTAGGTCAACTTTATAAAAACATGATAACCACATTTGTCTGTCTCATAATAAACTTCATTAAATAATCATATTTTTACAATTGCAAATAATCACTAAACTCTGTCAAATCTTAGCTCAAAATCTATAGATCCCAACCAATATGCACCTCATACTTTGGTGCAAATCAATAAGTTTTTGCAAGTATAAAAACACCATTTTCATCTCTTAAGCACTTCCTACTCGATTGTTACTATTTGAGAAAGCAACTAAAAATGGTTTTTCCACTTAAACAAAGTGGGATTAGCACGCCTATTTGTTGTATTAAAACACAGTTCGCACATTAGACCAATCATGCAAAAAATCAATCGCATTAGCATAGACATTGTTGTTACGATGTATAATTATTGTTCCACAATTTATCATTGTGATATTTCCTTTTTTTGTGTGTTAACTCTCTAGTTTTCAGGAGAGGATCCCGATAATCTAAAGTTTGACTATGAGATAAGTAAAATTTAGCAAAAATTTATTCCTACCAAGAACCAAACACAGATTCATCCAAACAATTTTCATAAAGAGACAGCTTGTTAACTACTTGATTTGCCATGCTTCCAAATACTCAAATAACTGAACTAGCATGAATTAATAAATATATATAGAGTTTAATTATAGAATTTTTTTTTAATGAAGTTTAATCATATAGTATTGAAGTAGATGCAATCTCGTCAATTAAATGAGATTTTTTATTTTTTTATTAACCATCTGGATTTTAGGAAAGGGGGTCTGATAATCTAAAATTCAGACGCGAAGTAAGTAAAGTCCGACCAAAATTATTTCCACTAAAAATCAAACTTGAATTTTCTCAAATTCGTCATTAACTATTTGAGTCTAATATTTTAGTTTAATTAAATGAGATTTTGATGATATAATTTGCACATAAAAAACGAATAATTATTATTTTATTTTTTTACTTTCACCACCAGTTTAATCTGGTTCGAACAATTCTGACATCAAATAGTTTCAATCCCCTCCCAATTGTAGTTGTGAGGATCAACTGTGATCCTTCCTACCAAGTTCAACATCAATTACCACTGAATCAACTAACGATCAATGAATTAGGATTTTGTTTGACAAAGGATTTTAATTACAAAAGATATATTTGTCTTGCACAGCACGGGGAAAGAATTCTTGCACTTGCATGAGAAAGTAATCTAAAGTTGGTGATGTCATCATGTTTTCAATTAATTCTATTTCTTGCGCGGGCGAAATAAAAGTAGTAAAAAGTCCATTTGCCCCTAAACAAACATATGGAACTTGTCCAAAAAAATAAAATAAAATCAACATATATAATGGAACAGTTTTGACTACTAATAAACTAATCAAAATGTTAAAACAGTGTCTCGAGGCAATGGTTAAACATATTAAAATGAAAATTTTATCTTGTAACTTGTGCATTTAATACCTTAAATGTAAAAAGTTGTCTTATCAACTTTAACTTTATCTTTTATTTCCAATTTTGGTATGCTTAATAAGTGTCCCTGGAGCACTGTTTAGCATGACCGAAAAATGATAAACAGTGCCCAGGGCACTGGTGGCACTGGTTAAGCATATTAAAAGGAAATTTTATTTTGGAACTTGTAAAATGAACACATATTTTAATAAATAAAAGCATCAAATATTTAGTCGGTTTCAGCCTTTAAAGAATATTAGTAAAAAAAGTACCGAACACAGATTGGACTAAACTAAAATTTTGTATTTTCTTTTACACTTTTAAGACATTAAATGTACAAATTTTATATAGTTATTTTTTATTAATATACTTAACTATTGCTTCAAATACACCGTTTAACATTTTTTAAAAACTTAGCGACAAATTTTTTTTTTTAACATACTACGATATTTTTTAGCACTTGCAATATTTCATATTTCACAATGTAGTGGTTGTGTGATGCTGTATTTCTACAACTATTACAAGTACAAAGGAAAGTTTATATGATGATCTTAAAAAACACCAGTAAAAACACACTTTTAAGTTTTAATACTAATCTTTCAAACATGTTCATGCATTTTATTGATGAGAATGTTAATGAAACTCCATCAAATTTGAATTTATGTAGTCTGATGAAAGAACCTACGTACATGTACATATTAGTGGAATGTTTTGTTAGTATTTATTGATAGTTTTTAGATGGTGTTTGAACATAAAAAATTATGGCCATATACAATGTAAAATATTATTTGTGTGTATTTTTAAAAAGAGTATAAAGCATAGAAAATTCTAATAGGGACCCCTCCTACAAGTGGTTGATGATGAATCAATTCTTAAAAAATATTTAAAATTTCAACGATGACATATATTATTGTTTGAAAGTATAAGTTAATGATCATTCATATTTTTATGACTAAAATTATGACTTAATTGATCCAGTTTGACTAAAACAACGAAAAGTAAAAACATAACCTTAATTAAACTGATTTCAATCATGTCATTATTTGAATCGTAAACACTAAAAGAGTTGCGATTTTTTATCTTAAAAAATATTGTCGATATTCATTAAAAATAATTTCTGATAATTTTAAGCACTAATCTATGGTGGACCACTTGTGAAGATGGTCCACCGTAACACTAAGCCTCACATACAATATTATATTTATATTTCAATTTTCAAATAACTGATATTCTTTTTTATATACAGGATCAATCCAAAGGCCAAGTGATCTAAGAAAGAATTTTAGGCCTCAAACTTTTTGACAAAAAAGGCCCCAAAATATTTAGTCTAGATAATATATTTAGCTTAACATATTTGGTCAAGAGAGTATCATCTTCTAAGGTTTAAGTTCAAATTTCATACTAAAACAAAATTTAATTATAATTTTTAAACTTAGTATTAATTTTTCGATGATCTCATTATAAAATTTACTTTAAACTCCTAAACTTGTTGGGCCGGTGCTGATTATATATCTTCAATTAAGTCTCTTATTCAGTGCATACCAATTTACTTATATTTATATAAATTTTTCATCACTAAACTAAACCTAATGATTTATGTCCAATTTTATTATATCTTAAATCGAACGTGGATAATCTCCCATGTCAATGACCCAACAATATTTTGTTGTTTAGTCTTTTTAGTTTTTATACATCTTCAAATCTATTCAGTGCATCTCACTCACAATATGGATCTTACAATGTGCTTACTTTATTACCTGACGTATTGACCAGTACTTTGGTTATTTTTGGGATAGAGAAATATGTAACTAACTTCATTCTACATATTTAATATGTGGAAATATTTTTGATGGACCTACATGACACGGATTGGGGTTGATGATCATAGAGTACAATTTGACCTAGAGGCTTTGAGGTCCCATGAAGATGACTATGTACTTAATCTGAAGTCACTCTTGTCAGGTTTGGTTTTAGAGAGTGTTTGCCGGACCGGCCCCTACCGTAAGCCTCTTCCTGTTAGAGTTTAGTGTTGTGAGAGGTCAGGAGACACAAATTTATGGGGACCTAGCTACTCTAAAAGTAATCTACCTACTAAGCATGTGTTTGAAGTCGCGGTTGACAACTCATTCTCGCATTTTAATGTATTTTCATCGTTAAAACTAAAAGCTTCAATTTGTAGTTACATTGTATTAACGAGGATTTTTAAGTTTAAGGACGATTAATTAGAGAGTTTGATAATTAGAAGTAAAGTTAAAGAGACTTTAAACAGATATGGAAGGAAAGATTACTAGTATTTTGTTGCGTTTAAAACTTGTAGGAGAATTTTGGTAAAAATGAACTTGTTGAGGAATTTATTATTTCAAATGATACTTTTTTTTCTATTTAATTAGGAGTTTTCTTGAAAGTTTAAATAAAATTGTTGAAACTTGATTTTTAAACTTGATTTTTATATCTTTTTAATTGATTATTCTTATAATTGTGAAATTTAGTTCTCACACATTTGGGCATATATGTTAGTATCAGTAGAGTGTAAATTATGCAGCTTGCATACATATAAATAGGAGTTCATACACATTTGTAATTAGGTGATCAAATCTATATTATTCCTTGATAATTTAGCTAATTTCTTATGCTAATTTTGGATTTACTTTTTGTTTTTGTTTTTTACTAGATATGGAGTAATATTTTTGTATCAAATTATGCTATTAATATTAGGGTAAATAGGGTTTTACCCCCCGCAAAATAGGTCAGTTTTGCGTTACCCCCTGCAAATTTTTTTTTTGTGATTACCCCCCTGTAAAATGAAGATTCCATCATTTACCCCCCTCAGTCGACAACATGGATGTTGACTGGACAAAATTGATGACGTGGGATGCATGTGTGGCTTTTCATTCATTTTTTATTAAAGTTTTTGTGCCACGTAGATAAATAACTTAATATTAAAAAAAATTGTTAATGGAATTTATTTATAAACATTCTTGTTCTTCTTCTCGGTGTAATCACAAATCAAATCCTACACAATCAACAAAATCTTCTTACCCAAATTTCTCTCAAATTTCACATCTTATTAACAACCCTAAATTATTTATCTTCTATAATCACAACTATTGAAGAAGATGAACCTTCAACCTCAATTACTATCGTTTTTTTCTTCTTTTTTTTCAGTTTTTTTTTAATTAAAAAAATAATAATTATACATTCATTAATGAATTGACAATAAAAAAATAAATATAAAATAAATTAATTCCACTTGTACGTGCCACGTCATCATTTTTGTCCAGTCAGCATCCATGTTATCGACTGAGGGGGGTAAATAATGGAATCTTCATTTTACAGGGGGGTAATCACGAAAAAAAAATTTGCAGGGAGTAACGCAAAACTGGCCTATTTTGCAGGGGGTAAAACCCTATTTACCCTTAATATTATTAAAATTTTAGTCCTTTTGCCATGCCCTAATTTTGTAATCTCTATTGTAAATTTGGAACTCAACTCTCATCATTACACACACATATTGATTGTAACCATAGTACACATTATAAAAATAAAATTAAGCAATGAATCCACCCCATGCATATTGGATGAAGATCATCTTCAAAATCTTTTCTCATATGTTATTCATTCTACTATAATTTTAGCAATTTGCTCATTTTTTTTTTCTCTTTTCTTCATTTTTTTTGGGTCAATCAACTGTTTGATTAGAAAAAAAGGTGAGATATGAAAACATGTGCAGGGAGGATCCAACTCCATGCATGTTGTGATAATGTGGTCCAATACTTATATGTTATGCATTTTCTTGATTAACAATTAATCATATATTGTTGGGACACGAGAGGACAATCAGGGAGATCATCTACATTGAGTCTAAGAGCAACTATATAAGTGATCAGTTGGACACCAAATTTTTACCCAAAACCGGCCTAAGACACTAAGTTTATGAGTCGTCTCACTTATAAATTATTCAACTTCCATTTTTATAAGCAATGTAAGACTTAACTCGCCTCACACGTGGCACAACATATACATATGTGAATTTGCATGGTGATGACATATTAAAACAATTCTTAAACAGACTTTACATTTTTTTTTCCGAACTCTGAAATATTATAAATATTTCTTGTCTCGAAATCGAAGGGTTAAAAACAAAAGTTGATCAAACAAATGAGTACTTATGTGACACGTGTGATGAGGATAGATTAATGTGATTGGCTTCAATCTCGTAGAACGATAATGATCATGTTCTGTCTTATGAAAGTGTTTGCTTCTTGGTGCCGATGTAGACATGAACTGAGAACAACTTTAGGGCCAAGCCTGACATCTTAATAAGAGGAGGAAAATTGATTCATGTAGGGACTAATCCACGTGATCATCACAAGGGTATACCAGTAGTGGAATCAAAAGCTTGTTGCATCTTCTTCACACATGAATTTCATCTACATAGTACGTAGTATACATATCCTGTGGAAAATACTAAAAAAAAAAACACCAAACATTAATTGAAGTCGATATATATCGAAGTCATCTTTATGCATATAGTTGAAAACTTGAAAAATTATAGGCTAACATCTACATCCAAAAGCATTTATATATCCACAAATTTTCAGATAATTTAAATATATATTTTGTGTGATACTCCCTTTCGTTTTTAATATAAGATAAACTTTATTTTTTAGATTCATTGTGAATTTAATGTATTTAGTGTTGGAATATTTTACAATATTCCAATAATATTTAATGTATTTATTAATAAGAATATTGAGACTCTCAAAATGAACCATTGTGGTGGAAAGAAAATAAAATGATACTTATGAATAATGTGGGTAATTTTTAAATTAATAAAAACATTTTTTTACTATTATCATTGTTTTAAAAAAATGTATACGAGTTTTATATCTCCTTATTAACAAGTAAAATGAAAATAGAATTTATTTTCCTTCTCAATATTTACCACTGTTAGAAATTATTGCCAAATGCCAACTGGACGTACTGCTCATAACAAAAATAAAGTCCAACTCCACTGCTGCAACTTTTTACTCCACTGCTGCTCATAACAAATGAAGTTGATCAATTTCCACAATTTTTTGCTTAAAAAAAAAAAATCCCACCAGTTTATTTTATTTGGAATAGTTGTCCTCCTCAACTCAGTCTCGTATTGATGGCTAATGTTATGGGTGTTGCTCGTCCAAAAGCTTAGTTTTTTTTTTTTTTTCTCTTTTTGTTCTTGTGTTGTCTGTTTTTTTTCCATCTCATAAAAAAAAAACTAATTTTCTTTCATCAATATAGAAGCCTTCCAGCTGATATCTAGTCTAGAGATTCCATTTGTGAAGTATCGTTATCAGTTCACGTGCTAGATTGAATCAAAACAATGGAGGCAAGTATAGACCTTGACTTGGGTGTAACTTGTCATTCATTTATTAGACACAAAAGTGATGTTTGCATCATTTGAGATTAATATCTTAGACTTACAGCCATCCTAACTTCGAAACGTGTCATGAGAGGGTTTCTATAAATGTGTTAAATTCTGCACAATATATATTGTCTGCATTATCCAATACAAGAAAAAAAAACTGTCCATGATATGATGATTTTTACTCTCCAATAGTAGCAGTAGTACTAGTAGCTGCTTTCTATTCATATTTGAGATTCTACAATTTCAGAAATATTTTACCGCACTCACCAATATTATAAAGTCAAAATGTGTAAAAATAATTATTTACTTTGAATTTTAATCAAGCACATTATGACTTATGAGTTATCTCCGATCTTTCATTATAAAAAAATATTTTGGAGATTTTTCTGTCTGATTTATAGGAAAATGTACCAACTTTAAATTTTTAAGACATTGGATAATCCGTTTGTATTATATATTTAGTGGATAAAATATTATTTTAATATTTTAGATAATTTATACTTTTTTTGACACAAGATAATTTATACTTTGAGTAAAAAATTCTTATGTGGTTGTGCGAGGACAAAAATTCCAATCTCTTAACTCTTAATTTGTTCAATTTTCTAAAAATAGTTTTAAAATTAAATACAACACCATATGTTTGATTTTGATAAATTGAGGTCTTGGATTGTTATTTGGTTTTGACTATTTTTGTCAAATTCAAGTATATTACATTCCTTTGTTTGGCATTGATATCATTGAATGAGTTTTCTTGAGATTATAGTATATACTGTTTGTGTGTTCCGTGGAAATTCAATTGAGTCAGTGGAGCACATGTTCCTAACTTGCAATGTTTCCCTCTAGGCTGTGATACTCCATTTTTAGGTGGTTAGGGTTTCAAAGTGCTTTGTCAGAGGATAGTAGGTTTGTTTGAGTTCTTAATAGGGATGAGTATTGTAAGGAGGGCTTACTTAGGATGTTGCGAAATCTTTACGGGAGGATCTTAATTTATTGAATACGTTGATAGGTAGTTTCTGAATGTAGAACTTATGAATTAACATAAAAATTTATTTATTTGCATAAGCTATTTTTCATATAAGCTAAAAAATAATTGGCTCATTATATAGTATATAATATGTAAGAATTTAGTTTAAATTTTGGTACACTCATTTATTCAACCACTAGATTTCTTAAAAAACCATAAATCAATTGATCCATCAATTAATTAATGGCTAGGATAATTCAAAATAATTGTTTGTGAAGTGATAAGGTGTAAGTTGCAATCAAATCAAACAACAAAGTTATAGGATAATGCACTATTCTACTTTAATTATAAAGTGGCTTTATTTATGAATGAGAACTACATCTTGTCGATTTTCATTTTTTATTTCTTTTTTTTTTGGTTACATTCATTTTTTATTTCTATTGTGTGATTAAGTGTATGTTTGATATTATATTAAATTTTTAAAATTATTATGGTAGTGTAATTTTTAGAATTTTTTTTTAGAGGTTCTAAAAAGTAATTTTTATAAAATTATAATATTCTATTGTAGTTCATCAAATTCACTACAAACTTAAAATACACTTAAAAATTAGAATTAAAAGATTAACCTAACAATAAACATACTAACAACAATATGACATTAAAAAAATTGTCCCCTACCATGCAAATTGATCCTGTGATGTAGAAGTGCCTAATAGACATGTTGAATAATATGTATTAACACGTTGATAATCATATGTAAGGAGGAAAATCAATATCACAAAGAAAATGCACCACTTATATCTCTTGATAGCGAACCTTTTTTTCCAAACCAATTTCTAAATTAGAGCTCTTGATAGCTCTTGTGAGCCCATGTATGTTAATTGTTATCCAAAAAATTCTCTTCCTTCAAAAACTATTTTTTCTCTTCTGGAAAGATTTTTTTATCAATACATAAAAAATTTGGAAAATATTTTCCGTTTATTTTAGTGTAAAATGTTATTTTTAACGGCAAAACAAATTCAAAAAATATGTTCTAAATTTTTTTGAAAGGGCAAAAAAAACTTTTCGAAGGGAAAAAAGAGTCTTGAAGGGAGGGGAAAAGAATTTCTCATGTTATCATCTATAGGAAGCTTAGTGTATATCCCCTCTATATGGAGAAGAGGCTGATGTGGTGGCCGGTGAACAAATTTTTAGCAACGCTCAGATTATTTGGAAGTTCGGTCTCGAATGGTAAAAATTGATCTTTAAATGAAAGATTAAGAGACAAATTTAAAATAAAATCACAAATTAACAAAGAAAAATAATAAATTAGCAATTAGAAACAAAGAAAAATTGAACAATTAAACAAACATTGAATTTAGTTTTCCCTTTTTTAATTCGGTACTCTTTTGTTCACATTTTAGAACCACCAATGGACCTTTAACTTTGAACTGAACCTTCTAATTTTTATATTTTTTTAAAATGACCTTTTTGTAATGATCCTTTTCATTTATTTTGGAGGTCTACTACAATATAATAAATTTTTTGAGGTCCCAAAAATAGAGGTCCAACTCCATATGGATGGAAGCACCAATCTTAATCTTGATGAAGACATAAGCATATATGCAAAAGAAGTTTATGAGATTTTTGGTGCACTGTTTGAATTATGAATTGATGTTTAATTATTTGTTTTTTTGTTATATATTATTTTCATTGAAACTCATCTTGCACACTCACTTTCACTTATATATCGCTCAACATCGATCAACCAATTGTACGAGCATTGTTGATCACACACACACACACACTTTGAGAGGGTTCAGAAAGTGTGATCATAAGGTTTTTTTTTTATTTGTTAAATAGTCTAATAGCTATAGAAATTCTACTTTTAAGTGGAAAATAAGTGGAGTATTCCGGGGGCCAATCTATAGTCTGGCAAGCCCGGGTTCGATAAATTTTTTTGGGTAATTTAGGGGTTAGTTTTGAGCAAAACTGAGATTATAATTGATTAATTTTGGACAAAACTAAGTTTTGTTTTTCAAAATTGAAATTTTTTAGTGCAAAACTGAGATTTTGTCCGGGCTTTATCAATTTTCTGGCTCTGCCATAGGGTATAAGAGATTCGAATCACGGTCCCTGCTTATATAATGCAATATCTTTACCAACTGAACTAAGCTCACGAGACGATAATGGTAAGCTTTATGACAATTATGGGTTTTAATATTGCTTTAATGATTTATGTATGTATACAAAAAAGGTTTTACTTAATATCCCATCAATGGTTAAGTGAAGTGAGCAGTATGAAACATGAAAAACCGCTTAAAGTTCATATCCGGATAGCAAAGGACGACCCCCACCTCAAAAACCCTATAACAATGCTTGATAGTCAGTCACTCAAACCAAACAAACATTTACCTACAGACTTACTTCAATTCAACGATGGAACAGAAAAGAAGAGATACCAACAACAACAAAAATGCCATGTAACCTAACAACACCAACATCAATTGGTCCCTTAAAGAAAAAATGGTCCGAGTAGGTCCCTTAAAGAAAAAAAAGTCTGAATAGGTCCTTAAAGACATATCTGTTAATCAGTGTGGTCCTATTCAGACCTTTTTTAGGGACCAAACTGATTAATAGAGATGCCTTTAAGGGACCTATTCAGACATTTTTTCTTTAAGGGACCAATCTGAAACCAAAAATATCTTTAAGGGACCATTTTATTAATTAAGCCTAAAAATTTATCATTTTCTTAAGACTTGACTTCAACCACTCGTTGATAAAAACATGCATCTATAGGTAGTACGTCTCTATAACTAGACTAGATGTGGTCTTCATTTGGAAAAGGCAAATTCTTATCTACCCATTCTAAGTGAATGGGTACTATGACCCATCTGAGTTGTCCAACACATAGTAATGATATTTTTGCTTAGTAATTAGTGATGATACTTTTAAATAATTACAAATTTACCCAAATGAATTAATTGTAAGTTTTCATTTTCGATGCCATGTTGACAACCTGTTTATCTATCCCTGATTTATGTTTTACTTTTATCCTTTTCACATTTCATTCTTTCACTTTTTTTCTTTTTTTTTTACATTGTTGCAATATTCTTAATTTAACAGTGATTAAATGTCAATTCGTGGGTGTTTAATTTTACATGTTCTTTTTTTTCTTTTCTTATTTTTTTAATCAAATAATATATGGTTTTTTTTCCTTCTAAAAGCATCTTATATATATATATGGTCTTTGCACAATTGAAATTGTGCCACTTTGATATTGTTGAGTAAAAAAATAATAAAAATTAACAGTATTGTATTTGTTGTGCTGAGTAGTTGGCTATATGATATTTTTCAAAAAAAATCTTTTGAGGTGGTTGAACTTGAACCGAACTCAAATCCTATAATCAATCTCCAATTAAGTTACTGTAATTTCACCATTTAAACGAAATAGTGACTTTTTTTTAATGGAATTAGGCGGTGACACATACCATTTACAAGAAAAGTGTTTAAAATCAATTGTACACATTTTTTTAGTGAAAGAAAAAAATAATATTGAGTCTAATATGCACCTCTTAAACAAGTCAAATAGTAAAAAAAAAAAAAATTGTATGTATTTAGTCCTATAATATCTCAAATTTTATTTTTTAGTCTCTATAAATTTGTTTAGCAAGTTTTGGTCTCAAAAATATTTTCCGTCACAATTTTTTGTCCTACTTTTATATCAACTAATGTGTGTCATTTGAAATTTTGAATTGTTTTTGTGGTCATGTTAGTACATTATAGAAATATCTCTTGCAAAAGGTTAAATTTTTCTTTTTTTAACCAGCGATGATTTTAATATGAATTTTTAAGTTTTTACGCTTAAGAATTCATATTTAATTCATCTTTTATTAAAAATTAATTAATTTTTATGAGAAAGATTCTTATAATATTATTATGAACATAAATACAAAAACTCATTTACAAAAATGAAGAGTACACATGAGTTGCTTAAAAGCACAGACTAAAAATTTTGACGTCAAATATTTTTGGGCACTAAAATTTGCTGAAATTTTTTATTGGGACTAAAAGAAAAATCTGAGATATTTACAATGACCAATTATTTAACCCTAAACTTTATAATGATAACAAAATAGAGAATAAATATAATATTTTATTAAAATTTATTAAAAATAGAAAGATTCATTTTTAGACCGAGTTCATATTAGACGACCCCAAAAAAAGTGTGACAAAACAAATCCTTGTCGATGACGATGAAGAGTGATTACAGAAAAATTACATTGTGTGGTCACAATAATTTGAAATCAATCGTTGGTTGGTTCAATGATGATTGCCACTGAACTTGGTAGGGAGAACCATGTTCGATCCCCCGTAACTGTGATCCGGATGGGCTGAAACCACTTGATGTCAGAACTGACCCCCGAACCAAATTAAACTGGCGGTGAAAGCCAAAAGTGAAAATTTTTAAATAAAATAATGTGTATTTTTTAAGTGTCTAAATAATATTATGCTTAATTAAATTTTTTATTTTTTGACCTCTCTACTTCAGCTATTGCCTACTCTGCTTCGTCGCACCTCTCTCCTTCATCTCCACACCACGCAATATCCTTTTTTCTTCTGCCGCGATGTAATTGAACTGTTGGTGGTGAGACGAGTTCTCTACTCCGCACCACGTGTTACCCTTTCCTTCTGGCGAGTTGTTTCGTGTATTGGATCTTCTCCTCCGCGCCAAAGGGTTGATGGTTGTCTAGGTAAGTGGCGGCGCCATCGTTGTACTACCTTGATTCGTTAAAACCATCTTTATGCTTAGTAACATGTATTAGAATCGATACACCTCACTACTTTATTGGAGCTTTGTAGTATTGGATTTTGGTCGGCCCGAAACAAATAATACTCTATCAATTTTGAAAATACTCATCCAAACAAATTAAACAAGATTTTATACGCTAATATTTACATCTAATGTTATTAAAAAATTACGGTCAAAACAAGATAAATAAGTAGTATATTTTAGTCAAATTAACTCTTATAAAAAAGGACGGAGGGAATATTTATAAGACCAATTTTATATTTTAAATTATATTATATAAATGTGACATTTATTCTGTTCTGGACTGGGCCAAGGGCTGGCCCAATCCCTTCTGCCCAACATTTGGGGCACAGCCCAATAAGGGGAGACTTCCCCGACACGTCAGCCAATGACGTGTCCTGCTCGACTTAACGGGTTAGCACCACGTTAACCACGTGCTCATACATCCGCGCATGTTGATCCACTCCTACGTAGCTTAACAGCTAAGCAGCACGTTTAACATGTGCTCCTTTATCCAACCACAGCTGTCATGGAGCTTATCCCTTACCCGCGAATAGCGGAACGGCTCCAACCAAGATAGAGGCAAATAACGGTCTTCCCCTACGATACAGGGACTATCTTGGCAGTTGAGTCTATTGGGCCGGTTATCCCGGCCCAATAGACCAACCTTTGGCCCAGCACTGGGGGCATTATATAAGCTCTCCTAGACAGGAGAGCCAGGTATTCTGAATCATTCTATACCTTACTTTCTCTCTCTTCTCTTGTATCTCCCTTGTTCTCTTTGCTGACTTAGGCATCGGAGCACCTGCAGGTACAAACCCCCCCTTCGGTGTGGAAGCTTGCTCAACGGACCGGCCTCAACCTTTCTGATCAACAGGTTAGATCATATTCCAAAATATAGATATTCTATGAGCAAACCTAAAATGTGGTATCACTGCTTGATATTAATATTTATAATTTTACAAAAAAAAAATTAAGTTGAAATAAACACATGCTTGATTATTAAAAAAAAATGTACATTATCGGTGCTTAGAAAAAAAGAAAAAAAGTTTACGACCAACAATAAATTGATTCAAGTGGTAAGTGTTTTGGTCCCTTTAAGCATATGGTCAGAGACTTATAAAAAAAAAAAAATGGTCAGAGGTTCTGACTCATGGATACCAAAAAAATTCGGTTAGAATGGGAGAACTCATCTTCTATGCCTCATACGTTTTCTGACGGAGATTAGCCATCGCCAATGACGATGAAAACTTTGTATCAATATTATGGTAACCGAAAAAGAAAAAAAAAACATTATTAATGCATATATTTTTACGTTAAATTTTTTTAATCTCTTATAATAAATAAAGTTATAATATAATATAAACTTTACATTTTGAGTGAAAGTTTATAAAAATACTTAGTACTACAGTAAAAGATAAATAAAAAAAATTAAAAACAGTAGTACTCCCTCCGTCCCAAAAAGAATGACCCATTTTGAATATATGCACTATTCATATATATTGTTTTGACCATATTTTTCTACTAATAAATAAAAATAAATATTAACATATAAGATGTTGTTAGATTCGTCTCGATGAGTATTTTCAAAATATCAATTTTTTATAATTTTTACTATTATACAATTAAAGATATTAGTCGCCAAAGTTATGCATTGGCATGCGTGTTTCGGTCAACTGGGTCATTCTTTTTGGGACGGAGGGAGTAACAAAGAACACAATAAAGCTGCAGTTTCCAGTTTGTGCTTTGAAAGTTGCAAAGCAGAGCTTATGGGGATACGGTTTGTACTTTGTAGGATATGCATTAATTAAAATGGGGTAAATTTGTAATTATAAATAGTAATACTGCATAATTAAATGCTTTATTAATCTTTTTAATGACACATTTTTAAACCAATATATTTAAGACATATAGGATGGGCTGGTGACCCAATTTTATGTGATGGGTAGCCAAGTTCCCACCTTTGGAAAAACATATTCACTATCTGGAGATGATATTTCACGCTTATTATGGAATCCCTATCATCAACTTTTTTACCTTCCCATTAAAGATGGTTTTTTAAGCATATAGTCTCAGTCTCATAGATAGGCATAGTTGTATATATTATTATGCAGACATCTGTGACAACTGATATGAGATATTCCATATAGTTGTGTCATCTCAACACTAGCTAATTACTTGCGCGCCCATTCCATTACAATGCATTATTCATACCTTTTTTTTTTATAAAAAAATAAAATAAAAAACACTAGTAATTATTTTGATAAGGTGGATAAATGGGATGACCGAGCTTTGAATCTCTGGCCCCCTGCATATATAATGCTGCAATATATGTCTCTGTCAACTGAGCTAAGCTCACAAGACAATTACATCGTTGTTTAATTAATAACCTTTTAACGAATATAAAATTAACCGTTAAATTGAAATTTTATATCATATAAATTATCATATAAATTTTTAAAAAATTAAAAATTATTTGATATACTATTTTGATCTACCAAATTAACGGTTTATGCATTTTTATTAAATTTCATCTCATAAACTATATATATATATATATATTATTGGGTACATATAAAGTACTCCCTCCGTCCCAAAATATAAGAAAAAATTGGTCAAAGAAAATTGATGTATTTGGTTAAGAATTTGGACTAAATACATCAATTTTTGTTGACCAATTTTCCCTTATATTTTGGGACGGAGGGAGTATATATTCTAACTTAGGATATTCGGAAGGAGATTCTCTCTCATGTGAATGTATCTCAGTCATACATTATATTTTTTCAGCATATTGTTCAAATGTCAAAATATTAAATGGCACATATTTGCACTGAACTACATCAATTGTGAAAATAGAGAAAGTAGATATATATTGATAATGTACAATTATTTTACTCGGTCATCTAATAACAACCGTGCATTTTGCTAAATTACCTCATTGCATTCACATATGATATAATGTGAAAAAATAGATGATATCTATTAGACGTAATATAAATTAACTTACACTTATAAAATATATTCATTAAACCGCGGTCCTCGGAGAGGGTTTTGGTCCATTCTAAATTCATCTCATTCTTTGGAATTACTAGAATGGAATATCTATAAATGATACTCCCCGTCCCAAATTTTTTGTCTTTTTTTCTTTTTAGTTTTATCCCAAAATTTTGATTTTTTTAAGAAATCAAGGTACAATTAATGATGTTTTACCATTTATACTATTATAAAAATTAAAGCAATCAACAAATAAATTTTTTCTTTTTTAATAAAGTAAAGGGTAAAAAAGACTTAACTTATTAATATTTACTATTTCTTAATTCATGTACAAAACTCTAAACAACTAAAATTTTGGAATAAAATAGTACATTTTTCCTTATTTTTGGATAGAAATTGTTCTCACTTTCTTTTTTTAACCTTAGCTCGACTTTTTTTCTTTTTCACATGTACATGTACCCAGGAAGATGATCCATATCCATCAAAACACTCACATTGATGTGCAGGGACGAACATAGGGGGGCAAGTAGGGGCTGAGGCTCCCCTCTTATCGTATTTTTTTTCTTTTCATATACTTGTTCTTGATACATATATACACATAAATTGATATTTGAGATATGTGTTTAAAGATTGGTAGTTTGGTGCAAAACATGTACCCACAACATAGTAATTGTAATAATTTACTTTAAAATATTTTGATAATATATATTATACACTATTAAAGTCCAAATTCAATTAAGTTATTTCTGATTGTTTGCTACAAGTGAGAGATTATTTTTTTCTATGAAGATTGTGAAAAATAGGTTGAGAAACAAGATAGAAAATGAATTTCAAACTAATTATGTGATTACTTACACCAAGAGAAGAATTGCTAAAAAATTTAATACAAATTCAGTTGTCGATGAATTTTATGATATAGAGCAATGTCGTGTACAATTTAGATAAACAATGTGATGTATTTTTTATTTTTTATTGAGTATATTTAAATACTATTATAATTATTATTTATTTAATATTTGTTATTTAGTTATTCTGACCCCCGTTTTATAGATTACTGGATCCGTACATGATGTGTCCATAGTTTTGAATTTTAATCATATATGTACCATACTACCATCATTATTTTGCCGTTGATTCAAATTACAAACCCTCCAATTAAATCCCAATGATGTGATGGTGCAATTTATGGTGGGGGAAGTCGGTTAATTTACTCATATATGGTGGGAAATGTTCATGTCACTTGTTATTGCTAGTTTCATCCTATCTTTAGGAGGGGGATTTTAGGGTGGGAGACCATGATAAGTCTCTCACCAATGCACACAAGTTTTATGAATTGGATTAAATGTGTATATCATAATAATATGATGTATTGTCAGTATTATATTATTATTATTATTTTTTGGAAAAAAAGTTTTTGATTTTTTCGGAAAAAAGTTTTCGATATTTTCTCGAAATTTTTTTTTTATTTTGGCAATTGTGTAATAGACTTTGACTAACTTTAATTCAAGTTAACGATTGTGCAATTTTGGCACTTTAAATCTAAAAAATAGTAATTTTGACTCTTTTTTTTGGGTACATAGTAATTTTGACTCTTTAACTTTATTGTTTTTATATCTATATCTATATATATAATTCCTAAATAGTTGTGGAACCACTAATCTAACCCTAATCCACATAAGCCACTTACATCCAATTAAATCACTCAACAATGTCACATCACTTTCTTATATTATATCATTGTCATTATTATGTACTCTTCATATACTCACATCAATAACATTTATATAGATGACTTTTCAAGTTTTTTTTTTTTTTTTTTGTAAATTTTCAAGTTTTTATTGTAAATAATATTCTTCACATTGTCTACTAAAATTTGATTAAGATTTTAGGTGGAGTTTTTTTTTTACTTTTCAAGTTTTTTTTTTATTTTTCTTTTTTGTAAATAATCATCCACATTAAAATCTCAGTCAATTTATTAATTGTCTAACTAATTATTATTTTTTGGCTAAAGAAATTTTCTAATTATTTTAGTCTTATTCTTGGATTCTTTTTTCTTTTTTTGCGTACATACATATTCTTGCATTCTCTTACTTAGTGATTAGTATTAATTTTGTTGATAGTTTACTCTAGATTTCTTTAGTTGTTGGGTTATTGATTTGTTGTAATATACTAATGTAATTTCAAATATATGGTGGATAGAGAAGTTTTTCGAAATGTATAAACACATATTTACATCAATATATTATATTTAGATGATTTTTATTATTATTATTATTATTATTATTATTATTATTATAATTTTGATAATAATTATTTTTTTCAACTTATACAAATTTATAATTAGGTCATGTTAAACGGTACACCTAGTGTAAATTACTTACTATATGAATATTAAATTTGGCTCATCTTCATACGGTGTAACCACCCTTTATCAAGGTTTTCAGAATCTAGTTTTTATGTCAACTGATTTTAACTAAGGGAAATCGAAACATAGATTCAACTTGTAAAATTGTAGAGTTTATCTTATATTAAAATAAAAATATATAATATATTTATTTTAACTTGTTTGATTTTTAAAATAATATGAAATTAATAATTTTATTTTAATTTAGAAATTTAAATGTTATGAATATTAATTAAAGAATTTTTAATATAAGTTTATTTTTAATTTAGAAATTGAAGTGTTATGAAAACAATTTCGAAATTTTAAATTAAAAATAAATTGTAAATACTAGATAATTCACACTTATTTGATTTTCTATCATTCTCATTAATTAGTTAAATATGACTATAGTGATGCATTTCAATAATAAATAACACAACAACTATATGCTCATCAATATATATTTTGTAAAAAATAACATATTTTTTTTTACGTATTAAATATGACTCTTTGAATCATGCATGTCACGTGAAATTGAATATTATATATCATTGAAATACAAAGAGATTGTATATTTTAACCCTTATTGTTTTATTTTATTTTTATGAAATCCTATTATATTATGTATTTTTTATTTTGACAATATTTATGTATCTATTATTATTTATCAAATAACTTATTATATTTACATATACACAAATATATTTAAATATCCACAAATTGTAGCTCAACTGACAAAAATATATTAATCGCATAAAAT